>NC_089249.1:100474812-100782216 GCF_963930625.1 Muntiacus reevesi | reverse complement strand
TGGTTTCTCTTGTGGAGCATGGGCTCTAGAGTGTGCGTCTTCAGTATTTGTGGCAAATGGGCTCAGTAGTTGTGGCTTGAAGATTCTAAAGCACAGGCTCTCATTAGTTGTGCTGTGTGGGCTTAGTTGCTCTGCAGCATATAGGTTCCTTCCAGACCAGGGATTGAACATATGTCTCCAACATTGGCAGGCAGATTCTTTACCACTGAGTCACCAGGGAAGCCATGTCATTCTTTCTTGCAACCACTTTAATTAGGTTTTTGCTCCCACTGTTACATGTGAACAGTTCTTGACAGGCTCATCAATCTCCATGGTATTCAATCCTATGGTCACTTTGAAGTCCTCATTTATTTGATATCTCAGCAGCATTGAAAACACCCTATTTTGAAGCATTTCAAACACTCTGCTTTCCAGAGCCTATATTCCCTATTGTGGCTCTTTCCTAGTATCTCTTTTCCAGTTTCTTTTTTTTTTTTTTTCTTTACTTCATTTTCTTGCTAGAGTTAAACTTTTCTGTTTGAAGACTAGCAAGAAAATTCTGTTCTGCACCCTTTCCTGGTGATCTTCTCCAGTTTCATAACTATATATGACATCTGCATATTGAGAACTCTCAAATTATATACAGAGAGCAGATCTTTTCTCCTGAACTTCACATTGCGATTTTTGCTGCCTATTTGGCCTCTCTACTTGCATGATGAATAGGCATTTCAAGTATAACATTCCCCTATTATGTGTTGTGCTATGCTCAGTTGCTCAGTTGTGTCCAACTCCTTGCAAACCCATGGACTGTAGCCCATGAGGCTTCTGTGTCCATGGCATTTTTCAGGCAAGAATACTGGAGTGGGTTGCCATTTCCTATGCCAGGGGATCTTCCGAACCCACATCTCATGCATCTCCTGTATTGGCAGGCAGCTTCCTTACTACTGTACCACCTGTGAAACACATATTTTGTGTTACTGAATTTTTCTCCCAGTACCACCTGTTCCTCATGCAATTTTCTTCAACTTGGTTTATGGAAATTCCATTTCCCCCATTTCTTTTACCCCAAATCTGCCAAATTATCTCCTCCTTGACCATCCCATATACAATTCATCCATTTATCACATCAGCTAGACGATATCCTACTCTTCCATTGTGATCACTTGATCCAAGGCAAGTGACCCCTCACTTTGATTATTTTGGTAACATCTCGTCTAGTCTCTCTGTGTCTATCTTGCCTCTTATATTAGCTTGTTTTCAAAGCAGCAACCCATATGATTCATCTGAAATACACATAAAATCAAGCTGTAACCAAGCAGGACCCTATCGGGCCTTCCCTAGAAAGACTTCCCTCCCCTATATCCCTAGTGAAGTACCCAGATAATAGTATCTGATGCAGATTTCATGAGTTGCTTTACATATGCAAAAAACCACCCCCAAATGAAATAAATTACGTGATGACCATGAGCACATCTCCCTTCCTGGAGACTGAAGATTGATCTTGTTAAGTTCTGTGACACCTCCCTGTTACCTCACCAACCACCAATCAGAGAATTGTGCACAAGCTGATCACAAACACTATGACTCTATTCCCTCAACTTGCCTTTAAAAATGCCTCCCTGAAGCTCATCTAGGAGTTCAATTTTTTTGAGCATTAGCTGTGGTGGACTTTTTGCTTGATGGCCCTGCAATAAATGCTGCACTTTCTTACACCACAATTAGGTGTTGGTAGATTGACTTTATTACACAGACCGGTGAGCAGACTGAAGTTTGACTGAGTAACAAAGCCACTCCTTGCTCAAAATCATCCATTGACTTCTTATCAGGGTGAGTATCAAAATTTTTACTATGGTCTACCCTGTCTGGCTCCTACTTACTTCTGCGATCGTACCTTTCATCTCTGAGTTTCAATAGCTATATTCTTAACCTTTTGATCTTCACTTACTCTTTAAAATGTTACTATCTCAACAAGGGCTTTCCTGACCACAATATTTCAAATTTTAGCCTTACCCACAATAGCACTTTATACTTCTCTTTGCCATGTTTTTAGCAATATTTTTACCATCTGATGAACTATATATTTCACTTA
Organism: Muntiacus reevesi; assembly: GCF_963930625.1. Taxonomy (NCBI): domain Eukaryota; kingdom Metazoa; phylum Chordata; class Mammalia; order Artiodactyla; family Cervidae; genus Muntiacus; species Muntiacus reevesi. The sequence goes on along the minus strand of NC_089249.1, from coordinate 100,780,148 downwards.
CGGGTTTGTTATGCATTTCATTCCCACCTCCACTGCTTACCATCCATTTGGAATGTAAACTCCATGAGGGCAGGGGTTTTTATTTTGTTTGCTTGTGTGTCTAGAACAGTGCTTATCATAATCATGTAGTATTTACTGAAGAAAGAAATTAATAGATGAGCAGAGTTGAAGAAAAAAATGATGCATTCTCCTAATTTGTGAAAAGATCACATGTTTATCTAGCTTTAAGAGGACTTTCCTTGTTCCACTTGGGGAATGAAGTAGAGGCCATGAAGATTCCAAGGTCCAGAGGTAGGAAAGAACCACACAATGGCACTACTATACTGGTTGAGGAATCTGAAAATTGAGTCTTAAGAAGCTACTAACAGGGTGATTGAAGCATTCCCATTTTTGCTTGGGAAGTCATCTTACATACTGGTGTCAGTATTTCATAAGGAATGGTAGATTTTCCTGCTTTGTTTTGGATATTAATCACTGCAGAAACTGGAGACTGTGTGTTAGGTATTTTTAGGGGACACTTTTTTTGTGTTTCAGAGTGATGTTTTCTACCTTCTGTTCATTAATAGAAAATTTAAAACCCAATTTGTAGCTCATCTTCAAGAATATAACCCTTGGTAAATCCATTTTGTGTATATCTAATTCACAAGGGGTTCATTTCAGAAATAAGGCAATGAAAAAAGTTACACTTCTTAAATATACCTAAACAGTTCTCAGAATAGCATTGTTTAATTATTTAGCAACATTTTGGGGATTTAGTGGTGGTAGCTCAGTTCAGCCATCCTCCCTGGTGATAAGCAAATGAACCACAACGTGATACAAAGGGATTAAAAGGACAACATTCATTTCCCACTTGTTACATAAATGTTCCTAGTGTTCAGTATAATGAAGAAGGAGATCAGCAGTAGGGGCAGACAACAGGGTGAACCGCAGGGCCAGATTAAGCTACTGAGATGTTCTGGGGAAATATAATAAGGATTTCTGACTTTGAGTATGAAGGTAAGCTCATACAGACTGCAGACTCTGTTTTTAAATTCTAAAATCTGAGATGTTCAGAAGAGTATCAAATGTTTGATGGCTCTAAGAACTATGTGTAGCAATTAACACAAACTCTGAGAAATGTTTGGGGAATGGTGACGGTCCACAGCAAAGGGCAAAGTCCTGGGCAGAATCCAGGGGACTATGGCGCCTGGTGCAGGAGAGCTCTGGGGCCAATAGAGGAGGAAGGGGGAACCAGGTACACAAAATAAACCTGGGCCCGCTTGATCTATATTATGTTCAAAGAACTTGGCTTCCTCATTTCTCTTAAGCCTGGATTTATTAATTTCCTATTTTCCAGAAGTCAGTTTATGCACACATGAATTTACGGGACGTTGGCAGAATCCCAACACTTTTTTTCCAGCCTTATAGCTGTATCTAGCCTGTAGTTACAGATATAACCTATACATTTTATTGAGGATAAACAACTATTTAATAAATATTTTAAGCACAAAGAAAAACATTTCAAAACCAAACGCTCATAGCAAAAATTTACCTCTGCAGATTGAGTGTGGAGCAGAATTTCAATCACCTGTAGGAAGGATTTTGGTTCACCACTCTCCTCAATAGATCTTTCCCTCTCCCATGAATGCCTCCATGTGTGAAATTTTTAAAAATAAATTTTAATTTGGTGATACACTCTTAGTAACTTGTAGGAAAAAAATCACACATAACAAATTTAAATCATTAAAATTACAAAATGTGTTTATTTTAAAAAGCCACAGATTTTCTTGCACAGAGTGAAAAATAGATTATTTGGTACATTCAGTGTAGTATTTTAAGTCAAATGATGCCTGCACTTTTGCTGATGACTCAGACACTTTTGATGAATTCAGGATATTCGCCTCACTGTTCCCCAGTTTCTGTCTTCATTTGTTCCCCTGGTGAAATGGACATCATCACTTCAGTATTTACAACCTGGGCTGTGACTCTCCAATTACAGACAATCAGTATTGAGATCTGTGCAGAGCTCAGGGCAAGAGTGCCAATAAAGGCTCACATCCTATATTTCTAAATAATGAGAAATTCAAACCTTCTGACTTTGGCAAACAGTTCTTCACATCTAGAAGAAGGCCAGGTTAAAATATTTAATTTCAGACTCAAGATTTTTTTCACCAGGGTATGACAGCAAAAGAACCAGTTCCCTGTGTCTTCCAGCTCCTCACTCTATCTTGACCACTGTGTGCATATCCATATTTATATGCATGGCTATGGCTGTCCTGTTTCTGCAGTCTTAGCTCTGTCAGATACTCAGGCAAGTATCTACTTTATGCTTAGTAATTTGAATACTAGAAGTGAGTAGGCACTGGGAGTAGAGTTAGAGTCATTTAGACAAGGATTTTTGGGATCCCAGATACCTAGGATATGGCCTAAAGGAGGAGGCATGGGATACAAGTGGAAACATCCTTTAGAGCTTGAAACTCTTTACTCCATGGAATCATGGAGTGTCAAAATCCCAGAGGAGGAACTGAATGGTTTTCTTAGGTGATTTCTCGGGTATAAGGATGCTCCTGGTTAGCCTACAGTTTGGAGGATCTTTAAAATTATATATATATATATATATATATATATGTATATGTTTGTATGTCTTATTTATAGGAGTAAAAAAAACAGCATTGATAAGATGAATTTACAGACAATTTTATCAATTATAATAATACCATGTTATTATTACTACTACTATATTATTATTATTACTGAAATTTATGTAGTATCTTTAATGTTTAAAAAATTTTTTAACAATTTTATTGAGGTATCATTGCTGCTGTTGTTCAGTAGTTAATTGTGTCTGACTCTTTGTGACTCCATGGGCTGCAGCATGCTAGGCATCCCTCTCCTTCACTATCCCCTGGAGCTTGCTCAAACTCATGTTCATTGAGTTGGTGATGCCATCCAATCATCTCATCCTCGGTCGCCCCCTTCTCCTCTTGCCCTTAATCTTTCCCAGCATCAGGTCTTTTCCAATGAGTCAGCTCTTAGCATCAGGTGGCCAAAATATTGGAGCTTCAGCACCAAACATTTCAATGAATATTCAGGGTTGATTTCCTTTAGGATTGACTGGTTTGATCTCCCTGCAGTCCAAGGGACTCTCAAGTGTCTTCTCCAGCACCACAGTTTCAAAGCATCAATTCTTCACTGCTCAGTTTTCTTTATGGTCCAACTCTCATATCCATACATGACCACTGGAAAAACCATAACTTTGATTAGATGAACTTTTGTTGGCAAAGTAATGTCTCTGATTTTTTTTTTATTATGTTGTGTAGGTTGATCTTTTTTGGCAAAGTAAAACACTGTCTAGATTTGGCATTGCTATTCTTCCAAGGAGCAAGCATCTTTTAATTTTGTGGCTGCAGTTACCATCTACAATGATTTTGGAGCCCATTAAAATGAAACCTGATACTATTTCCACATTTTCCCCATCTATTTGCCAAGAAGGGATAGGACCAGGCACCATTCTCTTAGTTTTTTGAATGCTGCATTTTAAGACACCTTTTTCACTCTCCTCTTTCACCATCAAGAGGCTCTTTAGTTCCTCTTCACTTTCTGCCATTAAGGTGGTATCATCTGCATATCAGAGGTTATTGATATTTCTCCCGGATATCTTTATTCCAGCCTGTGATTCATCAAGCCCAGTGTTTCACATGATGTATTCTGCATATAAGTTAAATAAACAGGTTGACAATATACATCCTTGATGTCCTCCTTTCCCAATTTGGAACCAATCTATTGTTCCATCTCCAGTCTAGCTGTTGCTTCTTGACCTGCGTACAGGTTTCTCAGGAGGCAGGTAAGGTGGTCTGGTATTCCCATCTCATTAAGAATTTTCCAGTTTGTTGTAATCCACGCCATCAAAGGCCTTAACATACTCAATGAAACAGAAGTAGATGTTTGCTTGGAATTCCCTTGCTTTTACTATGATCCAGCATGTGTTGGCAATTTGATCTCTAGTTCCTCTGCATTTTCGGAATCCAGCTTGTACACGTGGAAGTTCTCGGTTCCCATACTGCTGAAACCCAGCTTGAAGGATTTTGAGCATAATTCTTGCTGGCATGTAAAATGAGTGCAATTGTATGGTAATTTAATCACTCTTTGACATTAGTCTTCTTTGGGATTGAAATGAAAACTGACCTTCTCCAGTCCTGTGGCCACTGCTGAGTTTCCCAAGTTGCTGGCATATTGAGTGCGGCACTTTGACAGTATCATCTTTGGGATATGAAATAGCTCAGCAGAATTCCATCTCCTCCACTAGCTTTATTCCTAGTGATGATTCCTAAGACCCACTTGAGCTCACACTCCAGGTCGTCTGGCTCTCGGTGAGTGATCACATGCCCATGGTGATCTGGATCATTAAGAGCTTTTTTGTACAGATCTTCTGTGTATTTGTGCCACCTCTTCTTAATCTCCTCTGCTTCTGTTAGTTACTTGCCATTTTTCTCCTTTATTATGCCTCTATCTGCATGAAATGTTCCCTTGTTATCTCCAATTTTCTTGAAGAGATCTCTAGTCTTTCCCATTCTATTGTCTTCCTCTATTTATTTGTATTTTTCACTTAAGAAGGCTTTCTTATCTCTTCTTGCTATTCTCTGGAACTCTGCATTCATTGGAAATATCTTTTCTTTTCTGCTTTGCCTTTCACTTCTCTTCTTTTCTCAGCTATTTGTAAGGCCTGCTCAGACAACCACTTTGGCTTCTTGAATTTTTTTTCTTGGGAATGGTTTGGTCACCACCTCCTGTAAAATGTTACAAACCTGTCTATAGTCTTCATGCACTCTGTCTACCAGATCTAGTCCCTTGAATCTATTTATAACCTCCACTGTATAATCATGAGGGATTTGATTTAGGTCATATGTGAATGGTCTAATGGTTTTCTGTACTTTCTTCAAATTAAATCTGAATTTTGAAATAAGGAGCTGATTATCTGAGCTACAGTCAGCTCCAGGTCTTGTTATTGCTGACTGTATAGTTTCTCCAAGTTTGGCTGCAAAAAATATGAGTGAATGAGTGAAAGTCACTCATTCATGTCCAACTCTTTGTGACCCATTGACTATACAGTCCATGGATTTCTCCAGGTCAGAATACTGGAGTGGGTAACCTTTCCCTTCTCCATTGGATCTTCCCAACCCAGGGATTGAACCCAGGTCTCCGGCATTGCATGTAGATTCCTTACCAGCTATGCCACCAGGGAAGCAAAGAATATAATCAATCGGATTTCAGTACTGATCATCTGATGATGTCCATGTGTAGAATTGTCTCTTGTGTTGTTGGAACTGAGTGTTTACTATGACCAGTGCGTTCTTGTGGCAAAATTCTATTAAGCTTTATCCTGCTTAATTTTGTACTCCAAGGCCAAACTTGGCTGTTATTCCAGGTATCTCTTGATTTCCTTTTGCATTCCAGTCCCCAGTGATGAAAAGGATATCTTTTATTGGTGTTAGTTCTATAAGATCTTATAGGGTTTCATAGATCCTTTCAACTTCAGCCTCTTCAGCATTAGTGTTTGGGGCATAGACTTGGAGTAGTGTGATGCTGAATGGCTTGCCTTGGATAGGAACTGAGATCAGTTTGTCATTTTTGAGATTTTAACCAAATACTACATTTCAGACTCTTTTGTTGACTATGAGCACTACTCCATTTCTTCTAAGGGATTCTTGTCCACAGTAGTAGTTATAATGGTCATCTGAATTAAATTTGCCCGTTCCTGTCCATTTTAGTTCACTCACTCCTAAAATGTCAATGTTCACTCTTGTCATCTCCTGTTTGACCATGTTCAATTTACCTTGATTCTTGGACTTAATATTCCAGGTTCTTATGTAATATTGTTCTTTATGGCATCAGATTTTACTTTCTCCACCAGATACAACCACAACTGGGCATCATTTCTGCTTTGGCTTAGCCTCTTCATTCCTCCTGTAGCTATTTCTCCAGTCTTGCCCAGTAGTATGTTGGACATTTACTGACCCGGGGAGTTCATCTTTCCATGTCATATTTTTTGCCTTTTCACACTCCTTATGGGGTCCTGAAGGCAAGAATACTAAAGTGGCTTACCATTCCCTTCTGTGGACCATGTTTTGTCAGGCCCTAACTCTGAGACATGGCCTTCATCTGCTCAGTGTAGCTGGATGATATGCCCGGTGCCCTGGATGTCCCACTGTTGGCCCTCATTGAGCATTTAAACCTTTATTGGCCATCAGGTGTTGGTCAGTGTGAACCAGGTATTGAGGTAAAGGCCCTGCTGGAGAGGCTAGAAAGTAGGTCTAGGGAAGGCTGGAGCTGATGTTGGACGACTCTCAGGAGCAGAAGTCATTCCAGCCTCACTGCTGCCACTGGCTGCCCTGGAGCTGATCTGCCACCCAGGAGCTGCTCTTACTGAGGTATAAGTGGTATTTTAAAAAATCCCTACATGTCTAATGTATATAATTTGAGTTTGGACATATGCATACTTCCATTTGGATAAAAATCTTTAAGAAAACACAAATTTTCTCTATAATATATAAACAGATAAATATCATATGGGTTAGATACCAGTTTTGTCACTTTAGACGATTAGTCTTATTTTTTTTTTCCCTTTATCCAAGTTCCTAAAATCCTTCTCCTCATGTAAAAACGTCACTGAGTGAGGGATATTGATAGAGCATTCATGAAATGTGACTGGTAGAGTAATTGAATCCACACAATTCATTTAACTGCTAAGGGGACTCTAATAGTTTCTGCAGGGACTTATATATGTCTTTATCTTATACAAGTGCTGGATTTGATTACTTCATAGAATGAGTAGGGATGTTATATGATTTAGCATTAAGGAAAAGAATTCTTTTTTATCTCAGTGACTTACTTCTCTAAAGTAACACCTTAAGGAATGTTTTGATGCTACTGAAAAGTTTGAAATCTAACTAAAATTATGAAATTTAAAAATTGCAATCATAGAATCTAAATTTAGTTTTCATGCCATTTAAAGTCTCTTGTTAAGTTCCTCATTACAGTAGAATATTGGTTTTGATTTAGCCAGATTATATGAAGTTATCAAAATGTTCTAAACAATTGACTTTATTCAGAAGTAACTTATGTCTTCTGCTTTGTTCAAAGTTAAATCAATGTGGTTTTACTCAACATGTGTATTATTAAGTCCAGGTTTTGCTCATTATTTAAATAATAATTTAAAGCTTAATTGTAATTATAATATATTTACTACAGTTTTATTGATATATAATTAACATACACCACTATATAAATTCAAGTGTACAGTATAATCATAATCATATCATGAAGTGATTACCATAATTAGCTTAGTTAATATCTGTCATCTCATAGATGGGAAAAACAAAAATGAAAAATTATCATTTTTGTTAAAATTTCTAAAAGGTAAGTTGTTCCACAGCATTAATATTACAAGGAAAAGAACTGGGCAAAATTAAATTTGTGTATGTCACATAATGGAGGAGAATTCAAAATAGTGAGATTGCAGTAATTTGCTTTAAACAACTTAATTATATTTGGACTTCCCTGGTGACACAGACAGCAAAGAGTCCACCTGCAATGCAGGAGACCAGGGTTCAATCCTTGGGTTGGGAAGATCCCCTGGAGTAGGAAATGGTAACCCTCTCCAGTAACTTGCCTGGAGAATTCCATGGACAGAGGAGCCTGAGTGGTCTATAGTCCATGCGGTCACAAATAGTTGGATGTGGTTGAGATAATTTTGGCTTTCATGGTCATGCAGAGACCGTTTTGACTGCCTTCATAATGGGAAAATGTTTATGAAACTCTTCTTGTGTACAAATGATACTTTGGATGCTATCAAGGGAAAATACTGTCCACTAAACTGTGAGAGTTAGTTGACAATGTCAAAAGCATATTAAAAAGTAGAGACATTACTTTGCCAACAAAGGTCCGTCTGGTCAAGGCTATGGTTTTTCCAGTGGTCATCTATGGATGTGAGAGTTGGACTGTGAAGAAAGCTGAGCACCGAAAAATTGGTGCTTTTGAACTGTGGTGTTGGAGAAGACTCTTGAGAGTCCCTTGGACTGCAAGGAGATCCAATCAGTCCATCCTAAAGGAGATCAGTCCTGGGTGTTCATTGGAGGGACTGATGTTGAAGCTGAAACTCCAATACTTTGGCCACCTCATGCGAAGAGTTGACTCATTGGAAAAGACCCTGATGCTGGGAGGGATTGGGGGCAGGAGGAGAAGGGGACGACAGAAGATGAGATGGCTGGATGGCATCACCGACTTGATGGACATGAGTTTGAGTAAACTCCTGAAGTTTGTGATGGGCAGGGAGGCCTGGCGTGCTGCAGTTCATGGGGTCGTAAAGAGTTGGACATGACTGAGTGACTGAACTGAACTGAACTGAATGCAAGTATTGACCATGTAGAAATTGCGGGTAATAAATAAGGGAAAAATGAAGATCAATTATTCTAAGGTGGAAGAAAATGCATGCTATACCTGTTGACTTTGTTTAATGAAAACTGTGAAATAGCATGTTAAAAAGTCATATGCAAAAGAAGAAAAGTACACAGGGAGATGGATTTGCATCCAGATTTCTCCCCTAATTAGCATCCCTTATTGAGGTTATATGAAGAAGTTGTAATGGGAATAAGGAGTTAAGTACTATTAGATTATAAAATTGTGGTAAGGATTATGCAGTTGATATGAAGTGTTAATAATGAGGTGTAGGTAGAAGGGAGGCAAGGAATTCAGAGCACTGTAAGGTTAGTGTATTAAATGGGCTATTCACTCACTAACACGGGGGTTCTCAATTCTGCCTGTATACAAGTACTTTAAGAGCTAAATGCTTTAGTTCTACCTAAATCAGTTTAATCAGACTCTCTGGTAGTGGTTTCTGCATAGTTTTGTGTTTTAAAACTCCCTGCAGCCAGATGGAGCAATATAAATTTAGAATTATGATAGAGGCAGGAAAAGGAGAGTTGTCACTGAGAAAGATGCCTAAGTCTTCAAAAAAAAAAAAAAAAGTGCTGCTGTTATTATGATACAATTAGTCAATGGATTCTTTTGTACCTACTAACAACCATAAAGTGGAATAATAAAAGCAGAATACAAAATGTTTTATATTCTAGGACTATCACCATAAATACAAATACCATATACTAAGTCCATTTTAAATATAAAAAATGTAAAATTTTTTTAATTTACATGATAGGATTATGGGGTAAGATATTTCATTTTCTTTAAAGTTACCACCATGGTGCTCTGATAAAAGTTCCTGAAAATAAAATTTAAGATGTTACTTTTTAAAAAATTGGTTTACCAACATGAGGCATCTTCATTTATCTTTTAACCAAGACTCCTTGGTAACCAAACTCATGGAAAGGAAACAAAAATCATTTCTGTAGGGAATGATCTGATTTATTCACTAAAAAAAAAAAAAAAAAAAAAAACTGACTAGATTTCCTTTACTTCCCTCTGGGAAATGCCAATGTCATTACTACACCTGGTCATCCAGTAAAGCTGACTCTCCAAGTTCCTTCTTCCATCTCAAATCCTCCCTCTATTTGTACTTGCAGCCATGGCAAGAGGCAACTCTATTGAACAAGCAAGTTTTTGACCAACCACTCTCCTACTATGGTTGTAGATATTCTTAAAGAACAAGGGATATCAAGACTGAACGGTCAATATTACAAGGTTATTAAAAACATAAAATTTGGACTCATGTAAGCCTGAGTTCAAATATTACTCCCATCTTTAACTGCCAATATACAACAAACACCACTCACACTGCTCAGCCTTCCTTGTCCTCCATTACTCGTTTAATGTGTTTAATGTCTCTCCCCCATCACTGTAATGTGCTACATGGTTGACAGTAACTTTTATTCTTTCATTCACTGCTTTATTCTTAGTGTCTAGAAAATTTGGTTTACAAAAGTCTCATGGATAGGTGCTCAATAATATTTATGGAATAAGTGAATTCAGAAATAGCATTCTAGTGTCAGTTTGACTCCCTACCACTTGCCATTTCTATAATTTTGCCTAAGGTCACAGAATTGGTAAGTTACAGAGATAGAATTTGAACACTAGGTTTATGTAAGGCCAGATTCCATGGTCTTTGTTGACTTCTAGGCAAAAAGACATGATTTTATCTCAGGACCTTTGCATTTGCCTTGAATGCTTTTCTGGCAGGTAACAGGATGTCTTTTCTCCCTCACTCTCCTCAGTTCTTCTCTCAAATGCCAGAATTGCAAGACCAGTGTTACTAAGACAGAGTAACTAGACAGGCCTTTTCTCTAAGTGAGATGGGAAGTCATTGTAACAAAGAATGCAATTATCTGTTTATTCTTAACTCTGACTAAACTATGAGGGTTTCCCAGGTGGCACTAGTAGTGAATAACCCACCCCTCTATGCAGGAAACATAAGAAATTCAGGTTTGATCCCTGGGTCAGGAAGGTCCCTGGAAGAGGAAATGGCAATGTACACCAGTACTCTCACCTGGAGAGTCCCATGGACAGAGGAGCTACAGTTCATGGGGTCTGCAAAGAGTCGGCCATCACTGAAGTGACTTAGCAGGCACACATGACTAAACTATGGGGACTAGGCCAAAACAGGAAATGTCAGAGCCATATCATATATTCCTGAATTAATCAAGGAGACAGACAATTGGACAAGAGTCATAATATAGGTGTGAAGTGATTGGAGCTTGGTTATATGTTGACTATAGAGCTAATGCATTTTACTGTTAAAGCAGATAGGGTATAAGATTAAAAAAAAAAAAAAGAATCAGAGTTAATTCTTAGGTTTTTGGTTTGAGGAACTGGAAAAGTAGGGTTGTAATTGACTCTGATCCAGAAAAGTGCAGATGAGCAAATTTGGGGTGGAGGAGAGATCATAAAATCTAGTTCTATTTGTGTTAAGTTTGATATGCTTTTAAAGTAATTGTGGTGAGTAAACAGTATGATGCACAAGTGTAGAGTTTAGATGTTTAAATTAGGAAGTCATCAACATATAATATTTAAAATGACAATATGAGCTTATCAAAGGTATGAATATAAATTGAGAGCAAAAAATGCATTAGAACTGAATCCTGGGGCACCAATGTTTAAAACCTGGAAGATATGCAGGGAAAACAACAGGATACTCACAAAATAACATCTAGAGTTGAAGGAGTAATAATAGGAATATATGGTATCTAAAAGTTAAGTTCCTGGAAGAATGAAATGATGAATTGATTGGATCACATTCTCCTTCTTTCCACATGTTAGTTGAGTTTTCTCATACTTGCATCCTCCATATGACTGGAGACATAGTCATTAGAATGTCCTATACTTCATAATTTTTCTGCCATAGAGACTAAAGAGGTTCTCACGTTTCAGCTCCAAAGTTCTGAGGAAGGTACTCACTTCCAGGTATATAAACTTTGGCTCATGAGGATTGTACCAGATAGAATGCCACTTTGGCTTTTTCTCCATGGCCACCCCCATATCACAGTTATAAACAATAAAGGAACATTTTTAGGTCAAAATTGCAGATTTTCACTGTAATCATTAGTTACTTAATAAGATTTATATTTGTTTTCTTATTCTCTCAGAAGAAATAAGAGTAAATTAGGCAGTTTTAGTGTTTCTGTAACGCATATAAGTTAGTCCTTAGCACACATGTCTTTGGGACAGTACTTCATTTTAACTGCCTAATAATCCTTGATGTCTCTCCCTGGGATTAAAAAAAAAAAATTATCAAGAGATCTCTTAATTTCTCTACTAGCTGTACCTAATTTAAACTTCCATTTTTAGTTCACAGAAATTCTGTAAGGTAGATGATGTTGTTTTAACTAAATTAAAAATAAATCAACAAACATACCAAAAAATTTAAAAAAAAATTAAGCAACTTAACCAAAGACAAGTAGCTAGTAAGTGTCAGGATTTAAACGTATGTCTGTCTAAATACAAAATAAATATGCTTTTATCAATCTTGACATATCTATTTTATCATGTTTGACTCACTAAACTCTGTATGTTATTGTTAACATCTGGTGTTGTCTCTCTTCCATAAAGCTCACTTCTTTACCTCATGTTTCTGGCTAACATGGAATCAAGATCTATTATTAACTGTGTGGTACAAGAGTTATAAGAGGTCTCATGACACAGGGGAAAGACAAGTTTTAAAATAAGATAGACTGGGCTTAAATCTTAACAACTATTTCATAGTTGGGTATAATTAGACCTAATAATCTTGGGCTTCCCTCGTGACTGTGAGGGTAAAAGCATCGGCCTGCAATGCGGGAGACCTGGGTTCAATCCCTGGGTCAGGAAGATCACCCTGGAGAAGGAAATGGCAACCTGCTCCAGTACTCTTGCCTGGAAAATTCCATGGACCGAGGAGCCAGGTAGATTACAGTCCATGGGATCACAAAGAGTCAGAGACAACTGAACAACATCACTTCACTTCAGATATAATATTTAACTTTTGTGACCTCGATGCCTTCATTTGATACATGGGTAGACTATTGTACCAGCCTCATGAAGTTGTTTGGGAATTAACTGAGATAACATATAAAGTATCTAGAGCAATTCCTAGCATAAAATGTGTGCAAAAAAGCATCAATCACAAGAGCTACCAAAAGGAAGAGAAGCTAATGTCATTCACAGTCTGGAGAATTGAATTAAGCTGAATGGCTTATTACAAGAGAAGAGGATCTTAGAAGTCTGCAAGTTAATTTATAGAGGACTAGCATTATAATCCAGGTTGTCTTAATAAACTCCAGTGGATAGAGATAGAAGTGAGGATGAGTTGGAAGTATCAAGATCTTTAACATAGTATTAATTCTTGCTAAGAAGCAAGTTGCGTGCTCACAGTAACACTAGAAATAGGAATTAGTGTCTTGATGGACTGAGAACAGGGCTTCCCTGGTGACTCAGCTGGTAAAGAATCTGCCTGCAAGTGGGAGACCTGGGTTTGATCCCTGGATTGGGAAGATTTCCTGGAGAAGGGAATGGCTACCCACTCCAGTATTCTGGCCTGGAGAATTCCATCAACCATAGTCCATGGGATCACAAAAAGTCGTACATTACTAAGCAACTTTAATATCTTCACTTCCCTTCTCACTGAGAACTAGTAGGAACTAGGCATAGGAATATAGTTATGAGTAAATCTCTGTTATATTTTGCAGGACTCCCGTATTTATAGTGAAATAAATACTCCAGTATTTATAGTGAAAATTTGTGATTTATAGTAAGAGGTGGTTATTTGAATTGGCCTTTTACTGTGAAAGATTTGGAAAATGAGCTTTATCTCCAAGATTAAATGAGGTCCATAGGAACAGTCCTATAGAGTCACCCTTGGTCAAATGGAAGAAAATTATTCCTGGTTTTCATTAATCTGCACTATACACTGGACTTTCTTGGTCCTGGATTTATGATAGCTGAGCCTAAAATTAACAGACTAATTTTCTTCATAATTGGGCAGTTTAGAGGAAAAGCAGAAAGGGATAATAGCCATTCATCTTGAATTCTTTCATTCATGTGCATAAGCATATCAGAATCTTTAGCTGCATTGTGGAATAACTCATAATATGGGGGAAGTTACATTTCAGGACAATGAAGTGAAATAAACCAAATTATTTGATATAGATGATTGACTATGTTAAAACTGAATAGCTTTTGAATTGTCTGGAAATTCCAAATCTCTGGGGTTTATGTTTACCTTAATAGTAGAGAGCATGGGAATCCTGGTTTTCTGCTGATCATGGAAGATTTAAAACAGTGAAAGACATTTTACTCCTTTAATTTCTGCTGCCATGCACTAGAATCAAACTCAGTGAATTAATTTTCTCCTATCCATGACTAATTCAATTGCAAAGAAAGCAAAATATCTTATATCATCAATTAAGGATCATGTATTCAGCTAGAGATTATTAATAAGACTTTGCTCTGTGTAAAAATTCAACTGCTGGTGATCTTGAATTTTTTGTTTCTAGAATATTGAAGGTGTTTATTGTTCACATTCCTGAGAATTAACCATCAGAAGTGTTAATTAAACAGTGAGCTGTGAGTCTGATTTCTAAAATCAGATAAATTATATTATTAGCTAATAGTTTTTTTAATGCTATAGAACTATTTTCAATTAGACATTCTTAACATGAAACTAGTATAACCCCTAATTTATTAAAAATCCATCACACAGCATAGAAAGTATATCAGATATTTTAATTCCAAACAGCTTAATATCATACCTTTGGTTACTAGAAATAATTCTGAAAATCAGTGAAAATGTATTAAAGTAGGCCTTCTTAAATAATCACTTTCTTGCATGTGAAAGTTGCTCAGTCGTGTCCAACTCTGTGACCCCATGGACTGCAGCCTGCCAGGCTCCTCTGTCCGTGGAATTCTCTAGGCTGGAGTGGGTAGTAGCCATTCCCTTCTCCAGGGGATCTTCCCGACCCAGTGATTGATCCCAGGTCTCCTGCATTGCAGGCAGATTCTGTTACTGTCTCAGCCGCCAGGGAAGCTCAGGAATCAGCAAGTGAACTTAATTCAGTATACCATGCCATTTCAAGGATAAGTTCAACTATGCTGAACATCTGAATAATGAAAAAAAACAACACACACACACATTCACAAAAATAGCACAATTGAGAACAGAGTCAAATACAAGTGGAAGAGACACTGAGTTGTTGAAATAAACAGTAAAAAGTAAATCCTATGGAGATCCATTTCTGGCAATGGAGACAGATTGTTTCATATAGATTTTTTCCATGAATAAAAATTATAAACTGTAGTGAAAATTTTGCTTGAAGGCAACAAGAGTAGAGAAAAACAGGTAGAAATTGAAAAGAATACAATCTTTAAAGAAAACCATACCGGGCGATATTACTTTTATGTAGCTTTCTTCCTGAGAGCATTGTCTTGTCTGCAAGCAATTGGGTAGCTAGAACTCAAGCAGTAAAGCACAATCTTTTTGGCTTGAAGTGTCAGAAAATAAACTTTGAGATTGTCTGGGTGGCTAGAAATGGAAAAGTGAGGAATAATGTAAGGAGGAAACCACAGAAGTGGAACACCAAATATCTGCAGATAAAGGCATCTCAAATACTTGAATGACCTCTGAACTACATACCTACATATGAGTGGGAGAAACTCTAAGGAACCTGGTAGAAAAACATTTGGGATGTTTAAAAAAAAAAAGGCAGACATTTCCATTTTTGTCATCAAAGAAAGCAGAATTTGGAAGCTGAGCTCCTCAGAAGAACTTGGTAAATATCTTGGGATTCCTAATAACTGATACAATCAAAAACTGAAAGTTAACATTAACATTGCTGCCTACTAGAATAAAAATACACTTTAGAAGTAGATGCCATAATTGAAAAAATCTCTAAAATGTTAGGTTTCATTCTAAAATATTCCAGGCTTCCCAGGGAGCACAGTAGTTAAGAATCCTCCTGCCTGCTGCAGAAGTTGAAGGAGATGTATGTGGGTTCAGTCCTTTGGTAGAGAAGATCCCCTTGAGTAGGTAATGGCAACCCACTCCAGTATTCTTGCCTGGAAAATTTCATGGACAGAGGAGCCTGGCAGACTACAGTCAACAGGGTCGCAAAGAGTCAGACATGACTGAGTATGCACACCACACCAAAACGTTCAGTGTCATGCAAATATTTGAAATGGGAAGGAACGGAAATTCTTATATTTATGAAACATGCTTACAGATCACTTAGATACTGGATTAGAGGATAAGAACTTTAAATAAGCTAAATCATGTTCAAGGTTTAAAGAAAAAGCTGAATTCCAATGGGGAATCTCAAAGAAATGGAATGCATGGGGGAAAAAACAGAAACAACCAGACATTCAGAAACTAAAAAGTGCAGTCTTGTATGAACATTTCACCTAATAGGCTTTACACCAGATTGGAGGTGACAGAAGACAAATACTGAGCTTAAAAAGGTTTCTATAATGTCTGGGACAATACCAACTGTATAACATCTATGATATTTGAGTCCTGGAAACAGAAGGGGAAGAGAATGCGTGAAAAAAAAAATATATATATATACATATACACACACACAAACATACAGAAATAAAAAATAAAACCTGAAAACACACAATTTGGGGAAAAACATGAGCCAAGCAGCTTAGACCCAGAAGCTTACTTAGCAAACCCAAGAAGGACAAACACAAAACCACACACAAGCACATTGAGTTTAGGTGATTAAAACTAAAGATAAAAGAGAAAAACCTTGAAAGAAGCAGAAATAAAGAGCATATTCAAAACAGGGGAACAATGACACTAATGAAATAGGTTGGTAAAGACATACTGTGACTTTTTAATAGGAAAACTGACAGCTTAAAACAAGTTTATAGCATTGTATTTTAGAGTTTAAAGCATTTGTAGATATGAGATCAATGACAACAGTAGAATAAAATTGTGGGTTGCTGATTGGAAATATATGAAACAGTTCTTATGTTTAATTGTAATGGTGAAATATTAACTATATGAAGACTGAAAGATAATGATGGCTATTTTAATCCTTTGAACAATCACAAAAATTAAGTTTACTTGAAAGTTAGTAGAGCAATTAAAATAGAATGGTTAAGAATATGTAAATACCTGGAAAATCCTGTGTGTACAAGTCACTGTTAATGCAATTAAAAAACAGAAAACTACAATATATATTGACAAAAGACTTGTATATTGTAAAATGTATAAAGCATTCCTAGAAATCAATAATAAATATATTCTTTGACACTGTCTTAAACTTCTGCATATGCTTATCCCATGAGCTTGCCATCCCATTTAAATATTTACCCAAGAGAAGAGAAAACATATTTCCATTAAAAGTCTGGCATAAGTATATTTATACAGCTTTACACATAGAAGTCACATGTTTCAAAATAACCCAAATTCTCTCATAAAGAGATGGATGAACAAATTGTGGTATATGTTTTCCCAGTGGAACACTGTTCCATAATATTGGGTTGGCCAAAAAGTTTGCTCAAGTTTTTCCATAATGTGAATATCCAAATGAACTTTGTGGTCAACATGATGATAATGTACTACTGTTCTGACAATATTAATACACTGAAAAATGTTTAGTATAAGAGTTGATACTATTTGGTTTCATTTTAGTGAAGTTCAAGGAAAGGAAAAATGAATATTTAACAAGTTGAATTTGGAGAGAGAATGCCTATTGGGGATGGGGATTGATTGGATGGGGAAATGTGAATTTTATGAGGTGATGTAAAAATTCTCTGTTTTGATAAGGATTTTAGTTGACAGGTATACATAATAAGACTAATGGAATTGTAAAGTTTGGATCCATTATTTCACCATATGCCAATTTTGCCTCAATGAAAATAAAAGTGAATCTTGTAGTATTATTTGACTTGAAGTTTTCTATGCAGTTTTTTTTTTCCTGCTAATATTCCTGTTTGGTCAAATAATTTTTAAACTTGTTTCTCATCACTTTAGAACTAGATAGTCTCATACATTTTATTTCAATATTATTGCTTTCATTTATTATTTATAAAGCATCAATAATTAATGTGATAGCCTATAAATAAAGTTCACATTATCAAAGGCCTTGCAATTCAATAAAGAGAGAGAGTTTGACTCCAAGAAGTGCTGTGTTATAAATGTAAGCTAACATAAGATTAGGCTACATTTGTTTTTTTGTTTCTTTATCTCTTGTTATTCTCTCTGTATTTTCTCTCTATTGTATTAGGAAAGTAAGTTACAGAAACTGCTATTTAAAGAGCTTTAAGAAGAAAGTTCACAAATGACAAGAGATGCACATAGGTTTGCAGCCTAGGGGATTTCAAAGTGGATAACTCCTTAAAGTCTTTTTCAACAGATAAAGACAATGGATCCAAGGGGAAAAATCTTTGCATCAAATTCACTAAAAGATGGTAATAGGAGACACATGTTAACATTTGCTCTTATACTTGCTCTGAACAGCTTTCTGAAAGTGTGGGCTCTCTCTCTCTCTCTCTCTGCATATATATATGTGTGTGTGTGTGTGTCTGTATATATAATACATATTTTGTATCAGGTATATTTACATACACATATGTATACAATGTGTTTATATATATAGATACACACACACATATATATGCATATATGTATATTTTCAGTTTCTATTCTATGTTTTCAATTAGTATTTTATTAAGCATGTTTCATCTCCCCAACCCAGGTATCAAACCTGGTCTCCTGCATTCCAGGCAGATTCTTTACCATCTGAGCCACCAGAGAAGCCCACTGTAATTTTCACTGAGTTAATCTGAATTTATAAATTTATTTAATATTTGAAAAGTTAAAACTAAAATCTCTTCTCAGATTTTCTATGTATGTAATGGAGGTTTTAGAAAAGGCAGAGGAACCACAGATGAAATTGCCAATATCCGCCGGATCATAGAAAAAGCAAGAGAGTTAGAGAAAAATATCTATTTCTGCTTTATTGACTACGCCAAAGCCTTCAACTGTGTGAATCACAATAAACTGTGGAAAATTCTGAAGGAGATGGGAATACCAGACCACCTGATCTGCCTCTTGAGAAACCTGTATGCAGGTCAGGAAGCAACAACTGGACATGGAACAACAGACTGGTTCCAAATAGGAAAAAGAGTATGTCAAGACTGTGTATTGTCACCCTGCTTATTTAACTTACATGCAGAGTACATCATGAGAAACGCTGGGCTGGAAGAGGCACAAGCTGGAAATCAAGATTGCCAGGAGAAATATTAATAACCTCAGCTATGCAGTGACACCACCCTTATTGCAGAAAGTGAAGAGGAACTAAAAAGCCTCTTTTTTTTTTTCATTTATTTTTATTAGTTGGAGGCTAATTACTTCACAACATTGCAGTGGGTTTTGTCATACATTGACATGAATCAGCCATGGAGTTACATGTATTCCCCATCTTGATGAAAGTAAAAGAGCAAAGTGACAAAGTTGGCTTAAAGCTCAACATTCAGAAAACTAAGATCATGGCATCTGGTCCCATCACTTCATGGGAAGTAGATGGGGAAACAGTGGAAACAGTGTCAGACTTTATTTTGGGGGGCTCCAAAATCACTGCAGATGGTGATTGCAGCCATGAAATTAAAAGACGCTTATTCCTTGGAAGGAAAGTTATGACCACCCTAGATAGCAGAGACATAACTTTGCCAACAAAGGTCCACCTGGTCAAGGCTATGGTTTTTCCAGTGGTCATCTATGGATGTGAGAGTTGGACTGTGAAGAAAGCTGAGCACCGAAAAATTGATGCTTTTGAACTGTGGTGTTGGAGAAGACTCTTGAGAGTCCCTTGGACTGCAAGGAGATCCAATCAGTCCATCCTGAAGGAGATCAGTCCTGGGTGTTCATTGGAAGGACTGATGTTGAAGCTGAAACTCCAGTACTTTGACCACCTCATGTGAAGAGTTGACTCATTGGAAAAGACCCTGATGCTGGGAGGGATTGGGGGCAGGAGGAGAAGGGGATGGCAGAGGATGAGACAGTTGGATGGCATCACCGACTCGATGGGCATGAGTTTGAGTAAACTCCAGGAGTTTGTGATGGACAGGGAGGCCTGGCATGCTGCGACTCATGGGATCTCAAAGAGTCCAACAGGACTGAGCCACTGAACTGAACTGAACTGAACTGAATGGAGATAATGATAGAAAGTATCACATAATGTTGCTACTTATACTTCTCTAGAAGAGAGATTGACACATTACAACCCTATTCAAGTTTTCTATTATTTGAATTATTTAATTCTTATTAAATTTTCAACAATATGATTTTATATTGTTTGTTGTTTATGTAAACAATTTATATTTTTTTTTTCTTACTGCTTGTGGCCCAGAAACTTAAAAATAAGCCCTTTAAATCAAATTTGTGCTTACATCCACAGGAATAATTCTATCTATATAACAGTAAACTTAAAAAAAGGAGGGGGGAGGAGTAAGGGAAAAGTAGAATTTCTGTCTGGTATTTTCCTTTTAATCTAAGAAGAAATGTTTCCTCCTTTGTTATGAGCTCAGGAGGAAGAATCAGTTGGGAAATCACAATAACTCAGAGCTTCAATAATTTGTTGTATAAAATTCTCAAACAGATAACATAGACAATGCATTATTACAGTGGATTAAAACCAATTAGGGCTTCCCTGGTGTCTCAGACAGTAAAGAATTTGCCTGCAATGCAGAAGACCTGGGTTCAATGCATGTGATGGTCAGGAAGATTCCCTGGAGAAGGAAATGGCAACCCACTCCAGTATTCTTACCTGGAGAATTCCATAGACAGAGGAGCCTGGTGGGCTACAGTCCTTTAGGTTGCAAAGAATCAGACATGACTCAGCAACTTACGTGACTACTAAGGCATTGATACAAGGAACCAAAAGTATGGGAGCTCTATTCTCCTTTTTGTTTATTTAATTATCTTGATCTCACTTAAACAAAGAGATGAAACAGCCTACAGAAAATTTAGACTGGAAAATATATTCTATAAATCATGAAGTATCTCGGCAGGACCAGGCACTTTTATTACCTATATATCATAAGTCACTTCTGGTAACAAAGTGAGTTTACAGAATTTTTGAACACCTTGAGGCCAGATAATTCTCTTCATGGTCTATGAAATTGAGAGCATGGTCATCATGGTCATTAGCTCAGATGGGGAGAATTAATGTCTTTTTTGTCTCCTAGTAACAACATCGTATTCTGTAGGTTGCCTATGATTTGTTATGTGGCATATCATATTTACTGATTTGTGTATTTTGAACTACCCTTGTATCCCAAGGATAAATCCCAGTTATTCATGGTGTATGATTCTTTTAATGTATTGCTTAATTCAATTTGTTAGAATTTTACTACGGATTTTTTCCATCTCTATTCATCAGGGATATTTGCCTGTAATTTTCTTAGTGTCTTTGTCTAGTTTTTGGTATAAGGGTAATACTGGCTTCCTAAAATTAGTTTGAAAGTGCCTTCCTCTTCAAATTTCCGGAAGTTTGAAAATTTGTTGTTTTTCAATCACTCAGTCACGTCCAACCCTTTGCGACCCCATGGACTGCAGCATGCCAGGCCTCCCTGTCCTTCACCATCTCCTAGAGTTTACCCAAGTTCATGTCCATTGCATCAGTGATACCATCCAACCGTCTCATCTTCTGTTGCCCTCTTTTCCTTCTGCCTTCATTCTTTTCCAGCATCAGGGTTCCTTTGTTTTTAACCAATTAATTAATTTCTTCCTTCCAGTTCTTCTTACTTGTTCTTAGCTTAAATGTTGCCTCCCATAGAAGTCTTCTCTGAACTGAATTCAAGTTCTCCTACATAAATGTTTTATTATTGCTTTTACATTTTCCTCTTAGAATTTGTCACAGTTTAAAATTAACTTACCTCAGTGTGTATGCCCAGAAGTGGTATTGCTGGGTCATATGGCAGTTCTATTTCCAGTTTTTTAAGAAATCTCCACACTGTTCTCCATAGTGGCTGTACTAGTTTGCATTCCCACCAACAGTGTAAGAGGGTTCCCTTTTCTCCACACCCTCTCCAGCATTTATTGCTTGTAGACTTTTGGATAGCAGCCATCCTGACTGGCGTGTAATGGTACCTCATTGTGGTTTTGATTTGCATTTCTCTGATAATGAGTGATGTTGAGCATCTTTTCATGTGTTTGTTAGCCATCTGTATGTCTTCTTTGGAGAAATGTCTGTTTAGTCCTTTGGCCCATTTTTTGGGTCATTTATTTTTCTGGAATTGAGCTTCAGGAGTTGCTTGTGACATGTGCACCCCAGTGTTCATCGCAGCACTGTTTATAATAGCCAGGACATGGAAGCAACCTAGATGCCCATCAGCAGATGAATGGATAAGGAAGCTGTGGTACATATATACCATGGAATATTACTCAGCCATTAAAAAGAATTCATTTGAATCAGTTCTAATGAGGTGGATGAAACTGGAGCCCATTATACAGAGTGAAGTAAGCCAGAAAGATAAAGAACATTACAGTATATTAACACATATATATGGAATTTAGAAAGATGGTAACGATAACCCTATATGCAAAACAGAAAAAGAGACACAGAAGTACAGAACAGACTTTTGAACTCTGTGGGAGAAGGTGAGGGTGGGATGTTTTGAAAGAACAGCATGTATATTATCTATGGTGAAACAGATCACCAGCCCAGGTGGGATGCATGAGTCAAGTGCTCAGGCCTGGTGGGCTGGGAAGACCCAGAGGAATCGGGTGGAGAGGGAGGTGGGAGGGGGGATCGGGATGGGGAATACGTGTAACTCTATGGCTGATTCATATCAATGTATGACAAAACCCACTGAAAAATTAAAAAAAATAAAATAAAATAAAATAAATAAAAGAAAAAAAATTAACTTACCATTGCATATTATTTTTGTGATTATTTATTCAGTGTCTGTCTTTAACACTAGTTAGTAAAGCCCATGGGGTAACAGCCATGTCTTCCTGTTCACTTTGTGTCCCTAGATTCTAATACAATGCCTCAAGAGAACATGGACATGTGGACATGATTGGAAGGGGAATGAGGGGTGGACTGAGAGTTGGGACTAACATATATACACTACCATGTGTAAAATAGATGGCTAGTGGGAACCTGCCGTATAGAACAGGGAGCTCAGCTTGGGGCTCTGTGATGACTGTGAGGTGTGGGATGAGTGGGAAGTGGGAGGGAGGCTCAAGACAAAGGGGATATAAGTCTACATGTAGCTGATTCATGTTGTTATACAGCAGAAAGCAACACAGCATTGTAAAGCAATTATGCTCCAATAAATTTAAAATAGATAGATATATTTGTTGAAGGAAATAATTTCAAACTAGGGGTCAGCGCCAGTTTTGCCACTTGCCCACTGAATAATCTCACACAGCTGACATTTGCTGTTAGTTTTGACCAAACAATGGCTGAACACTTTTCTGGGTCTGAAATTTCCAAGTTGAGAAATTCTCAACATTTTCTGTCTTGCTGGGGAGCAGCAGGGGAGAAACAATGTGTCTTTGCAAACATGTTCTCTTGATGTAAAAGATACCCAAAGACCAGCTATTGATTTTCTCAGATGATCTTGCAGCTAGAGTGCAGCTGTGACCCTAGGTCCTGGCCACAGCAGCCTGCTTCAGGAACTAGTGACTCTTGGGGAAGGGCAGAAAGATGGCTCCCAAGGATTTGGTTACAGCAGCAGTGGTTTCTATATCAGAACCAGTTCAGATCACAGTTTTGTATTGTTTCTGTCTCCTTGATTCACAGGTAAAGAATCTGCCTGCCAATATAGGAGACACAAGAGATGCAGGTTTGATCCCTGGGTTAGGAAGCTCCCCTGCAGGGGGAAACGGCAACCCACCCAGTATTCTAGCCTGGAGAGTCTCAGGGAGAGAGAGAAGCCCGGCGAGTTACAGTTCATAGGGTTGCAGAGTCAGCCATGACTGAGCACACACACACTCACACTCTGCTTGGCCCAGCTCTAAGCTGAGCATTCCCAAGGATGCTCTATACTAACCAATATATTCCCTTTCTGTCTCACTCAGTTTAAAGTCCATTTCTGTGTCTTGCAACTTAGAATATTGCGTGATTCAACTTGTGAAAACCACTTAGTCTCTTTGAGCCTCAGTTTTTTCATCTGTGAAAGAAGGTGGGGGAGAGAAATTCAATGATATCTAAGCTCCCTTCTAAAATTCTGAGGTTCTATGAAAATTGCTAACGTGGTTGAGCTGTTTAAAGGTCTACAGAATTAGCTTTTAATACTAACATCACTGGGTCTTTGGGCTTTGCATTTGTTGTGCTCTGAATAGCAGTATCCCCACTTCAAAGGCCTCAGTTCATCTATAATGAATAATGAAGTCCCCCTTATTTTGTTGAACTAGGTATTTATAAATCTGTGTGTTGTTCTGTAAGCCAGTCACTGCCTCATCAGGGAATATTATGCTCAGTTTTAAACCAAAACCCCTAAATACAGATGCACAGAGTGACATGACCTAATTTATATCCTCTGCCTCAAGTCACACCTTTTGCTTGTTTATGGAATCGCAGTATTTCAAGATTTGAGAAAACTGCAATTAATTGGGAAGTGCAGAATCCTTCTCTCTCTTCTTTTTAAGTATGAATTAATATTTTCTAGTTGAATCACAACCAGGGCTAACATATAATAGAGGTGCTGAGGCTCGCAGAAAAAAAATTTTATCAGTGTATGAAGGTGGGCCTGAGGCAGTTGGCTTTTTTCATCATTGTGCTGATAAAACAGAAGAGGAAACCTCAAACTAGACATGTTTGGAGTAGTTGAATTACTTAATTTCTTAAAGGTGGTGTGAAAGTGATATACCATTACCCCATTTTTAGATAGATGAGGGAACAAAGAGCCAAGGAAGGCAGGTCCTTGTTGTCCAGCTCCCTCCATGCCCTGTGTTGGTAGCATCATTCAACGACAGGCTGTCCACATGTAGTGGGTTGTAGTCTTCCACCTGGCATTTATAACTGCAATGCTATCATTTAATATAATTTTCCACTCTGGTTGGGAACAAATCCATATACTTGCTGGCTAGAGCCAAGAGAAAAACTAAATCTGATCCTGCCTGTGCTCCTGCCAACTCTAGGCTTTCTGTAGGCAGATAGGACCCTCTCCCTGCCCCATCTTTCAATGCACAGATGTGAAGATCTCTCTTCCTGTGACCTGATCTCATCCCAGTCATGGAAATATCTTTGTTATCGGTAATCTAGCTTGTTCTGGAGTGTGGTTCAGCTTCATTCGTGGTGGGGAATTTATCCCCTCTCTTTGACCCTGACTAAGCCTTGACTTCCATATCAAGTCATCTTCTCATCTATTATTGACATTAATTTTGAAATATTTTGTAGAATAAACTGTGAAGTGATCCGGCTCTACATTTTTATTTCTTGGCAGGCTTTTGATTGCTGATTTGATCTCCTACTAGTTATTGGTCTATTTATTTTCTACTTATTTATCCTTCAGGCTTTCTATGTCTCTTTACATTATCATTTTTTTCTAGGAAGAACATAAATCTTTAACTTTTCTCAGTATATGTAGTTAATATTATATTACTTCAGATAGCATACAGATAGTATACAGAAATCTTACAGCTCTTTGTTTCCATTTACCCCACACCTAAATATTTAATGCTATTATTTATCCATTATTTCATTTTTTCTGCTTCTTCTTTATCTGGATTTCTAATTATATGCATGTTGAACTGCTTCGTATTGTTTTATATGTCTATGAGATTCTCCTGAACTCTCTTTAATCTTCTCTGTTCATTGGATTCAGTAATTTCTATTAATCTTTTGTATAGATGTCTGTTTTTTCTGCCATCTACATTCTAAATTTGACCCAGCTGGTAAATTTTCATTTCAATTATTTCACTTATTAGCTTTAGAACATCAGTTTTAACTTTTAGTTTATGTTTGTATACTTTTTTGATACATTTTCAACTCATTCTTTAAACATATATGTACTTAACTCTGATATCTCTTTTGAACTCTATCTGCTCAATCTAATATCATACCCTCTCCCAAAATGTTGCTATGGATTTTTTTTTTTTTTTTCCTGAATGTGGTTTACATTTTAACAAAATATATTTAGGTTAAAACTAGACATCGTAGATAATAGATTGTAGGAAATCTTGTTTCTTATGATCCTTGGCAGAATTTCTTTTTGGAAGTTAAATTGCTTAGATTCAAACTGAAATTTTTCTCACCCACAATATTAATTTGCTCTATTTTTATAGTTTCACTTTGTTAATTTCTTTTAAGTTGACTTCCAGGAGTTTCCCTTGTACCTTTATATTTTAGTATTTAGAGAAGAATTTGGATCATTGGTGATTACTCACTCCATAGTTCTTACCTCTAGGGATCCCTCTAATTTTCAGATGTTGTACTAGATTTGAAATTGGTTTTCTGATGCTTCAAATCTGTAAGTCTGGAGCTTTTTGCTACCCAAGGTGAATGCAGTGGGAAAATGCACTTATTTTAGAAGCAACAGATTCCCATGTACCTTTGTTTATTAAAAGTGGATTTTTCTTTGTTTTCAGACTGTTTTCTTAGGTTCTTTAGATTCTATTCCATACAGTCAGTCATGTATTTGGACAAAGTTATTATAATATTCATATTTTGGGGTCTCACTTCTCCAGTTTCTCCATAGTCTTGCAAACAATGTTATAATCAGTGTTTTTAATTTTGAATATTGCAATATGTGTGTAGTTGTTGCTTATAGTTTTGTTTGGTATCTTACTAGTGATTGTTGAATATTTATTGATGTAACTATTAGCCATATATATATATATATACACACACACACACACACATATATATATTTGGTTAAATGTCTATCAAATATTTTGCCAAATATGTAGTAAATTTTAATGTACATATTTTTGTTTATATACAATGTATCTTGGCACCTTGTAAAGTTAAGTTTTGTCTTTTACCCTAAATTCCTTACTCTGAAATTGATTTCTCTGTATTTTATCTAGTAGAAATCTTATATTATTTCTGATATAACTAATTGCCTTAGTATCACATTGGACTTGCCCATATTTTTCAGTCTTGTGATGCCAGTCTGAGATAAATCAAGTTTCTGTACATACTGGTCTCTTTCTAAGCTCCTAAACTCCCTATTCTCTCAATAACTCTATCTCTGTATACAAAACAGTACAATACACTTTCTTAATAACCATATAAATACATAACATGGTGTGTGTGTGTATGCCTGTGTGTATTTATGTGCGTGTGTGTATAAGTGAAACCTTAAGATATGGTAAAGCAAAAGTCCCCATATATACATCTTCAAAATTGTCATTCTGGGTACATGCTTTTCTACATAAATTAGAGTATCAGTTTTTTAAGTCCCATGAAAAACACTGGTATTTTAATTAGCATTGCAGAGGATTAATAAATTAAATGCATAACTTGAATTGAGAGAGCATTGTCATCTTTATGATATTTTTATTTCTATTCTTGAATATGATTTTATTAATGAATTTTTAAAATATTTTATTATATCACTAATGTTTTTGCATATTTATTAAATTTGAACATAAATCTCCTATTGTTTTTGTTGCTATTTTGTT
Organism: Muntiacus reevesi; assembly: GCF_963930625.1. Classification (NCBI taxonomy): domain Eukaryota; kingdom Metazoa; phylum Chordata; class Mammalia; order Artiodactyla; family Cervidae; genus Muntiacus; species Muntiacus reevesi. The sequence continues at coordinate 100,753,105 of NC_089249.1, read as the reverse complement.
GTAAATGGTATCCCTTGTGTTCCTTACAGTTGTATTATTACAAGCATTAAATGTCAGTATATTAAAAAGGAATTCGTTTTTATGCATAATATATTGATTTTACCATTGCTAATGTCACTTCTAAATTTATAGTAAACCTTTTTGTACTTTCAATATAGACAAGTAGATCTTCTGAGAATAATTGCTTTACTTCTTATATTCTAGTACACATAATTTTTTTTTTCATTTTTCCTTATCTTAATGTATTGCCTAGAACTTCCAGATCAGTCTTTGCTAAAAACTATGACTGTTAGTATTCTTGTCCCTTGTTTCTGACTTAAAAGGAATTACTTACTATTGACTTACTTGGGAAGTGATTTATGGTTGTCATTTCATTTCTTCCTCCTCCTTCCCCCATCACTTCTCTGCCTCTCTATTGCCTCTTTCTTCTTCCCTGCCTGATGTTCTCATCTTCCTCCTATTTCTTCTTGTTCTCATTGTTCTTTTTCCAGCTCCTTCTTCCTCTTACTCTAACTTTTCAGTTTTAGCTCAATTTAAAACTGTTCCTTGAAGTATAAATATAGAAAAGTGGGGAAATCAGTGTAAAACTCTGTAAAGTCTCACATCCCTAGGACATTAGGTGCCAATTTCATCAAAAATTTCTTTTCAATGGAATTGTTCATTTAACTCAGCTTTTTAAGTTGATAGTCATGGAGTTTTACATAACAACGTCTTAGAGTTAAAAAAAATTTCTATTCCTGTCTCTTTTTTGTTGTTGTTGTTACAAATCTCTTCTGATATGTGTTTTGTTTTATTTTGGTGTTTTTGTTTGGAATTTCTTCTCATCTTTCTCCATTAGATTTGAAATGCTTGGTATTTTTATTTTTTTTCCCAAAGGACTGGATTTTTATTTTATAAATCAAACTCATTTAAACACTTTTCTATTTTGTTGACTTCTACTGTTTAGTCACTGATGTATGCCTTCTATTACTTTAGGCTTACATTCACCGTATCTTTTTGCCATTTTATTAATTTTTTTCATGATTTCTGATTACAGTACACAGTTATTAGCTAGTGCTTCTAGGATCTAGTTCCTGAATGCTAATTTAATGCACAGTCAAGAAGTAAAGAAAGTTGCATTTTTAACCTTAACTTATTGGGCCAGGTATATTTACCTGCCTACATTCCACATGCATAGCAATTAGATACTTCTCAAAATCCATTTATTAAATCGTGTATCCAAAATATTCTGAGAACCTGTCATAAATACGGCAGAAAAATAAATGTGTCTGACTTTCAAAGATCATACAGTTGCTGGAAGAGACAAACAGTACATATAAAGGGTAATATTTGTGCATGAGAAGATGTGTATTTTTGTCAGAGTATGGAGAAATTTGAGGTAAAAACAAAGTTTATAAGACTGGTATAGATAGTGAATGGGTATAGGAAGAAATGGGTGGTGAAGCCATATCTCAGTAAAAAGTGATTTCATTTAATAACCGTGGGGCTGGTGGAGAAAATAAAGCCAAGGGAAATGAAATAACCTGCAGAGAGCACCACTTTCTCAAAATAAGCAGTGCAGCTCAGAGTGTCTTCTTGACTGTCCTGACTACTTCAGATCATAACACAATGACTAGCCAAACTTCAGAAGCTTGGTAACTCTCACATCCTAGCAAATCACACTAAGTGATAATAAAGTCACTATGGTTAAGGAATGCTTCTACACATTGGAAAAAATAGTGATGGATACTGCTTAAGTACAGAAAATATGGCAGAATTTAGATATTGAGGCCTTTCTTCATAGACAATGCTGTTTCTAAAATCTAAAACTGTGAGTGATTACCTGGGATTTTTCTTCTTCCTTGAAACAATTTGATGGCTCAAATTAACCTCCACCCTCAATCTGCCTCTCCAGCTCCCTTTCTGGATTTCACTGTTAAGGACTCAATATTTGTGGTCTGGATTTCATGTTGAATACTTTTCAATTTCTTTGTTGTGATAGAAAGACTTTTGGTAATTAAATGAGAGTTTTCCTGTAAAAGGAAACTCTACACTGGATAATTCTAGATTCTCTCTTTTCTTCTTTATGTTATAAGCAAAAGTCAAACCATGATATTCATTACCTTCTCAGACAATTGAAAACTAATTTCTGATATATCAAGGAAATCAGTAGGAAGATATTAAATTCCATTATTAAAATCATCAAATTATTCTGGGCTTTTCACTGGTTTCATGTTACACTAATCATTATACTCACACTCAACAAAGGAAGCAAGGGCTTCAGTTGTAAATATTAAAATGCAAATAAATTTACTTGCGATTGAGATTTGCTTTTGTTGTTCAGTTGCTCATTTGTGTTCAACTCTTTGAAACGCCTTGGATTGCAACATTCTAGGCTTCCCTGTCCCCCATCTCCCACAGCTTGCTCAAACTCATGTCCATTGAGTCGGTGATGCCATCCAACCATCTTGTCCTCTGTCATCCCCTTATCCTACTGCCTTCAATCCTTCATAGCATCAGAGTATTTTTCAGAGAGTTGGCTCTTCATGTCAGGTAGTCATCGTATTGGAGTTTCAGCTTCAGCTTCAATTCCTCCAATGAAAATTCAGAATTGATTTCCTTTAGAATTGACTGGTTTGATCTCCTTGCAGTCCAAGGGTCTCTCAATAGTCTTCTCCAACACCACAGTTCAAAAGATTCAATTCTGCAACACTCAGACTTTTTTATGGTCCAACTCTCACAACCACACCTGACTACTGGATAGACCATAGTTTTGACAATATGGACTTTCTCAGCAAAGTAATGTCTCTGCTTTTTAAAGCTTTTCTTCTAGGGTTCAAGCATCTGTCACTGTTTCCATAGTCTCTCCATCTATTTGCCATGGAGTGATGGGACCGGATGCCATGATCTCAGTTTTTTTGAATGTTGAGTTTTAAGCCAGGTTTTTCACCTTCACCAAGAGGTTCTTTAGTTCTTTATCACTTTCTGCCATAAGGGTGGTGTCATCTGCATATCTGAGATTATTGATATTTCTCCCAGAAATCTTGATTCCTGCTTGTGATTCATCCAGCCCAGCATTTCTCTTGATGTACTCTGAATATAAGTTAAATAAGCAGGGTGACAATATACAGCCTTGACATACTCCTTTCCCAACTTTGACCAGTCTGTTGTTCAATGTCCAGTTCTAACTACTGTTTCTTGACCTGCATACATGTTTCTCAGGAGGGAGTTAAGGTGGTCCAGTATTCCCATCTCTTTTAAGAAGTTTACACAGCTTGTTGTGATCCACACAGTGAAAGGGTTTAAAGAAATTAATGAAGCAGAAGTAGATGTTTATCTGGAATTCTCTTGCTTTTTCTATGACCCAACAGATGTTGGCAATTTGATCCCTGGTTCTTCTGCCTTTTCTAAAACTTGTTTGAATATCTGAAAGTTCTCAGTTCATATACTTCTGAAGCCTAGCTTGAAGAATTTTGAACCTTACTTAGCTAGTATGTGAAATGAGTACAATTTTGAACATTCTTTGACATTTTCCTTCTTTGATATTGGAATGAAAACTGACCATTTCTATTCCTGTGGCCACTGCTGAGTTTTTTAAGTTTGGTGCATATTGAGTGCAACACTTAACATCATCATTTAGGATTTGAAGTAGCTCAGCTGGAATTCCACCACCTCCACTAGCTTTGTTCATGGGGATGCTTTCTAAGGCCCACTTGACTTCAAACTCCAAGATGTCTGGCTCTAGCTGAGTGATTACACCGTTGTGGTTATCTGGGTTATTTAGAGCATTTGTGTGTAGTTCTTCTGTGTATTCTTACCACTTCTTAATATCTTTTGCTTCAATTAAGTCCATGCCATTTCTATCCTTTATTGTGCTTATCTTTGCATGAAATGTTCCCTTTGTATCTCTAATTTTCTTGAAGAGATCTCTAGTCATTCCATTCTATCGTTTTTCTCTATTACTTTGGATTGATCACTTAATGAGGGCATTCTTATCTCTCCTTGCTGTTCTTTGGAATTCCACATTCAGGTGGGAATATCTTTTCTTTTCTCCTTTATCTTTAGCTTCTCTTCTTTTCTCAGCTATTTGTAAGGCCTCCTCAGACTGCCATATTGCCTTTTTGAATTTCTATTTCTTGCAAATAGATGGGGAAATAGTGGAAACAATGGCTGACTTTATTTTTCTGGGCTCCAAAATCACTGCAGATGGTGACTGCAGCCATGAAATTTAAAGATGTTTACTCCTTGGAGTGAAAATTATGACCAACCTAGACAGAATATTAAAAAGCAGAAACAGTACTTTGCTAACAAAGGTCCATCTAGTCAAGGCTATGGTTTTTCCAGTGGTCATGTATGGATGTGAGAGTTGGACTATAAAGAAAGCTGAGCGCAGAAGAATTGATGCTTTTGAACTGTGGTGTTGGAGAAGACTCTTGAGAATCCCTTGGACTGCAAGGAGATCCAACCAGTCCATCCTAAAGGAGATCAGTCCTGGGAGTTCACTGGTAGGACTGATGTTGAAGCTGAAACTCCAATACTTTGGCCACCTGATGCGAAGAACTGACTCATTTGGAAAGACCCTGATGCTGAGAAAGATTGAAGGTTGGAGGAGAAGGGAACGACAGAGGATGAGATGGTTGGATGGCATCACCGACTCAATGGACACAGGTTTGGGTGGACTCTGGGAGTTTGTAATGGTCAGGGAGGCCTGACATGCTGCGATTCAAGGGGTTGCAAAGAGTCAAGCACAACTGAGGGAATGAACTGAACTGAACTGATTTCTTTTTCTTGGAAATGTTTTGATCACTGCTTTTTATACAATGTTACAAACTTCTGTCAATAGTTTTTCAGGCACTCTCTCTATCAGATCTAACTCCTTGAATCTATTATTCACTTTCACTTTATAATAAATGGTATTTGATTTAGGTCATAACTGAATGGCCTAGTGGTTTACACTGTTTTCTTCAACTTAAGTCTGAATTTTGCAATAAGGTGTTCATGATCTGAGCCAAAGTCAGCTCGCAGCCTTGTTTTTTCTAACTGTATAGAGCTTCTCTGCAAAGAATGTAACCAGTCTGATTTCGATATTGACCATTGGGTGATGTCCATGTGTAGAGTCTTCTCTTGTGTTGTTGGAAGAGGGTGTTTGCTATAACCAGTGTGTTCTCTTGGCAAAGCTGTTAGTCTTTGTCCTGCTTCATTTTGTACTCCAAGGCCAAACCTGCCTATTATTCCAGGTATCTCTTAATGTCCTACTTTTGCATTCCAGTCCCCTATTGGAATGAAAAGGACATCTTTTTTGGTGTTAGTTTTAGAAGGTCTTGTAGGTTTTCATAGAATCGTTCAGCTTCTTCAGCTTCTTCGGCATTCGTGACTCAGGCAGACTTGGATTACTGTGTTATTGAATGGTTTGCCTTGGAAATAAATAGAGATCATTATGTCATTTTTGAGATTGTACCCAAGTACTGCATTTTGGACTTTTTTTTTTTTTTTTTTTTTTTTAAACTATAAGGGCTACTCCATTTCTTCTAAGGGATTCTTGTCCACAGTAGTAAATAAAATGGTCATCTGAATTAATTTTGCCCATTCTGGTCCATTTTAGTTCACTGATTCCTAAGATGTCGATGTTCACTCTTGTCATCTCCTGTTTGACCACTTCAAATTTCTCTTCATTGATAGACCTAACATTTCAGGTTCCTATACAATATAATTCTTTACAGCATTTGACTCTATTTTTACCACCAGACACATCCAAAACTGGGTATTGTTTCTGCTTTGGGTCAGCCTCTTCATTCCTCTGAAATCTGTTTCTCCTCTCTTCTCCAGTATCATAATGGGTAACATTGACCTGGGGAGTTTGTCGTTCAGTGTCATATATTTTTGCCTTTTCATACTATTCATGGGGTTCTCAAGGTAAGAATGCTGGAGTGGTTTGCCATTCCCTTCTCCAGTGGACCACATTTTGTCAGAACTCTCCACCATGGCTCTTCCATCTTGGGTGGCTCTACACAGCATGACTCATAGTTTCATTGAGTTACACAAAGTTGTGATCCATGTGACCAGTTCGGTTAGTTTTCTATGATTGTGGTTTTCATTCTGTCTGCCCTCTGATGGATGGAGATAGTAGCTTGTGAAAGCTTCCTGATAGGAGGTACTGGCTGTGGGGAAAGCTGAATCTTGCTCTGGTGGGCAAGGACAAGCTCAGTAAATCTTTAATCCAATTGTTTGCTGATGTGTGGGGCTGTGTTCCCTCCCTGTAACCTTGCCTGAGGCCAAACTATGGTAGAGGTGCACTGTTGATCCATGCCTCCACTGAAGATGCCGGCGTGTCTCTTGTGGGGTCACTGCTCCTTTCTCTTGGGTCCTGGTGTGCACAAAGTTTTGTTGTGCCTTCCAAGAGTCTGTTTCTCCAGTTCTATAATTAAATCCCATTGGCCTTCAAAGTCAGATTTGCTGGGAGTTCTCAGTCCCTTTGCTGGTTCCACAGGTTGTGGCCTGTGGAAATCTGTTTGGGCCCTAGAACTTCTGCAACAGTGCAATAACTCCTTTGGTATAATTGTTCTCCAGTTTGTGGGTCATCTGCTCGGTGGCTCTGCAGTGGAATTAATGACAGCCTCCTTTAAGAATACTTATGCCATATGCTGCATCTCGCAGGTCTGCTGCAGCCAGAGCACCTGTCCCCGCAGCAGGCCACTGCGACCCGTGCCTCTGCAGGAAACACTCACTCAAAGGCAGGTCTGGCTCAGGCTCTTCCGGAGGTCACTGCTCCTTCCCCTGTGCTCTGGTGCACACAAGGTTTTGTTTTCACACTCCAAGTGTCTCTGGCAATTGAGATAAATATTTTCAAAACAAGAATATGTGTGTTTTCATGAAAATCACAAAAATTACAGGCACTTTTCCCCCTGGATTTAAAGATAAGTATTTAATTATTATCATTCAGACTCCCATTATCATAGGCCTTTATTTTAAGATGAAATATCTTGGGGATGCTGATTTTGCTTATGTGTATATTTACTGAGTTCCACTTTTTTGTGGAAAAAGTTGGCTGATTCTGCTTAGAATAGTTAATTGTATTGTCCTTAAAGAAGTAATGTCTTTCTGAGATAAATATGTAGTTATCTTAAAATTTTAATAGAGTAAATGAAACAACCATAAAATAGAGATGTGTATAATGAGTTGGGGCTCATTCTGTGCTAGACACTATTGTGAGCATCCTACACTGAGTTGATGTATTAATATTTCCTGAAAACATGCTCTATACAGTTGTGTATACCTTGAAACAAAATATAGATGAATGCATATCTAAAAGTGTAGTGGGAGATATCAGTAGAGATTTCAGAGAGGGCTTGATATTTCAAATTTTGTAAAAGACGAGTAAGGATTTATTTTTCCTAACAATATTACTTATGTGCTAGTGGAGTTACTTTAAAATAGTATGTCTATTGACTTGGATTCCAAGAAGCATCCAGATTCTTATTTTGAATACACTTAAATGAATCATTTGACCTTGATGAGCTTCCTGTTTTAATGTACAAATTAAAGATCTAAACAAGAAAACTGCTAAATTCTTTTTCATATTTATAGTTTAATTGGATCCTTTGAATTTTTTAATGTTATCAACTGCCATGTCACCTAATTCTGTTTTGAGTATTTACTTCCATTGATGTGTGCTTGTTCAGTTTGTCTGTGAATATAAACTGACCATAACCCCAAACTCTCTCTCTCTTCCTTTCTCTCTCTCATCAACAAAATTTTAATTCAGTCAAACAGAAGGAAGTTTAACTAATAATAAAAGTAATCTCTTCATAATCCTATAATATTCATTGCTTATTTTTTTAGTTGGCCAGGAAATCCTTCTGCAGCCATATCACTCTGCAATGCTGCCAAATGCTCTCAGTAGGTACAATTTCTCTCCAAATTCACCAACTTTCACTGAACATCTCTATCAATGATTTATCTCTCTTCTGTACAATTGCTCATCTATTGATTACTATCTTTATAGCTACTTGCTTTCCAGAAGTACCTAGAACCTACTCTAAAAGCAGAGCAACCTAAAACTCCAAATATTGCAAGAACTAGTCTTAAAGGTTAGGTAATAAATATCCTGTTATAATCTACAGCAGGGTTGCTCGATGCGTGCAATCCTGAAGCTTGAGGGCTAGATTTTTCTTTATTATGACAGGATGTTTAGAAGTATCCCTGGCCTCTACCCTGGAGTAGGAAATGGCAACCTACTCCAGTATTCTTGCTTAAAAAAATCTCACGGACAGAGGAGCCTAGCTGGCTACAGACCACAGGGTCGCACAGAGTTGGATACGACTGAGTGTTTGACCATGCACACACGGCCTTGACTCACAAGATGATGGCAGTACCTCCCTCCTCAGTTGTGACAAAAGTCTTTCTGCTGGTGGTGGTTTAGTCGCTAAGTTGTATCTAACTCTTCTGACCCCATGGACTGAAGCCCACCAGGCTCCTCTGTCCACGGGATTCTCCAGGTAAGAATATTGGAGTGGTTGCCATTTCCTTCTTCAGGGGATCTTCCTGACCCAGGAATCAAACCTGGGTCTCCTGCATTGCAGGCAGATTCTTTACTGACTGAGGAAAGCCCGCAAATCTCTCTGGACATTGTCAAATGTCCTCTCTGACCCATAGGGTTACCAGATATAGTGCAGGATACCAACTTAAGTATTAGTGTCATATAACAAAAAAAAATTGCTTTTTAAAAATTTAACCATACCTCAAATATTGCATAGATCAGAGTTATAAAAAAATTATCTGAAATTCAAACATAACTAAGCATCTTATATTTTTATTTTAAACTGGCAATTCTACTTGAGTTGGGGGTTGGGGGCTCACATCTCCAGTTGAGAACTATTAATCCAGAATTATATTAAAATGTAAAATAAAAATGTAGTGTTTCAGGCATAATTTTGATATTTTCAAGTGTTAAAGTATTTAGCTAAGTGGGCTATTATTACTATCAATAAAATTATTTTGGTATGCTCAAACATGCACAATAATGCAAAATAAAGCAAAATGTATGCCTTAGTTTCATTATAGGGTCTCAGTTCTTATGGATTTAGTGCCTTGACTGATGGCTATAAAGACAAGTGGCTCCATCGACTTCAGTTTCTACAGCATTCATTAGGTTGGAGGCAGGCTTTCTTCAGATATAAAAATGATGGATGGAAATCCAAACCTGATAGTTATTCTCATGGTACCATAGACATCAGGAATATGTGTTTGCCCTCTGAGTGAAGCTCACACACTCTGCCACGTAAATCCCCAAGTGCATAGATGTTGAACCATTTAATCTGCTCAGGGCCTATGTCGCTTAATCCTGCAGTTGATATAATCATCTTCCAACACTTTACAGGTCTCTAGACGACACAGCTAAGGAAGATAAAAAGACAAGGTGAACTTGTGTTTGCCCTCTCATTAAATTTTGCAAGCTGCTATGTTTAAGTTTCTATTTTATGGACCACTTAGGCAACTATTAACCTTTAAAAATACATTAGCATTTTTATTTCAGACTTTCAAGAAGACACACACGAAAATAGAAATAAATGATGATGGGGAACTCTAACTTACAAATTGATATTCAAATGTTCCAAACATGTTTTTCCTCCTACCACATTAAGGCAATATCCCAAATAATCCACCTAATTCTAGTTCTCTTTTAAAATTGGCTATACTGTTGGTACAAATTAATCTGATGGCAGTAAGCATCTGAGGTTTATTGAAATACAATGTTAGAGAAGAACTACTGATATCATATTACTTCTAAATTGAAAGATGATGAAGACTTAAATGAGCAGAGAGAGACTCATTTATGTACAATAAAATCAAATCTATGTGCCTTATAAGATGATAATTAAATAAACTTTTATTACAGCTTTTACATTTTCATTGGCTAGAAACTGTCTTCTATAACATGGGTAATTCAGGCTGATAATTATTGAAAAATATAGATACTATGATTTTGTTTCAACATCATGAAACTAGTTACCAAAATATTCTTTTTGCTGGCAGAATTGAGAAATATTGTATTTTTAAAATTAGTCTTTGTATATTTAAATGTTTCTAAAATGCATGGACATCATTTTTAGGGACATATTTCTGGCCTCTTGAATTTTTTTTTACTTTATTTTTGTAAATTTGGTGCCAATCTTAGATTTTGGACACTAAAAAAACTTGAATAGGTTTGAATAGTTCGTTACAGATTTTAGGATTAAGAATCTATAATACACAGGCTAACAGCACATGGAGTAGGAATGAAATCAGTTGTGCTGTACATCCTTCTAAACCAGCACTTTCACAAAGGTTATAAGGAGCATGAAATGCAGCTTCAAATTTAAGTATACAATTTATAACCACATCTGCCTGCAATGAACATTATTTGTTCTATGTGCTTGTGATACAAATATGACTAAAATAGGGTCTTATTGACTGAAAGTTTTGGAAAAAGAGAGAAGGAATTTAAAATCTACTTTTCTGTCTATTAATAAGTGCTTGGAAACAGGAAATGAAGAACTGAACACAAAGTGCCAGAGAGAGGAAAGAAGACTAAAAAAATATATAGGGTGGTTCATTGCATGCTTATAGTATATATTTTATTTCTTCAAGCAAGATGTAACAGAGTCAGAGGCATTTACTCTGCAAGCCATGTTTCCATTAGGAAATTTTATGGCAAAATATGACACATTGCCCAACCTTATGGTTGAAGCAAGAGGAGATAAATAAAAAAGGAGTAATTGCCAAGTAATATATATGGTGAGAAAGGAGTAATTATGAAATAAAGAGCAAGGTATTTAACCTAGTTATAGAGGTAATATTTTGGGGTGGGAGGATTCCCCAAGACTTTTATAGTTCATGCAGAAAGAGTCTATATTAAGAAAAAAGTCAACTGAAAGAAATGTTTCCTTAGATGCACTGATAGGAAGCTAAAAGTCTGAGATAGCTGCCAATGATGGCTAGTTTAAGCGAGATGGGTAGCTCTTCTTACATTTGTCTGCCCTCAACTCCAGTTAAGTAGTAGCAGGAGATGAATTGAAATGTGGCTTTGGCCACTCCGACACTAAATCACAAATGACTGCTGGGTAATAATGAAGTTTGGAGATTCAAAGAAAAATAGCCGAATAACTATCATAAAGGGGAAAAGTGTGGTCATGACAAAATGTAAAATATTTTATTTACTCCCTGGAATCAGAATACTGAGTTAGTATGATTTAACTTAGGGGATGTGTAGCGATTTGGGGTGTGATATTTTTGTTTTTACTTTATTACTAATACCCTGAGACACTAATGATTTGTCTGATCATTTTACTTAATTTAGAAGAAATTTAGAGAACTGTGACGTCTGAATTGAGATGTCTGAAACTTAATCTGTTTTCCTAAAATAGTTGATGCAATATCAAATTAAATCACCACTGTCTTAAATTTAGCAAAAGTTCAAGTTTATTTTGACTTAGAAAATATTCCAGAAAAAGTATAAATATTATGTCTACATGTTTAAATTTCTGATTTTGTATCATCAATTTTCTTTAGTGTGCTGGATGCTGCCACTCTAGAAATGAGAGCCAAATAGAGAGGGTTTATGAGGTGATGCTTTTTCTCTTTGGAAAGTTTTAAACCTTGAACACAAAAACATTCTGAAAATTTATCATTGTTTAGTTTTGGTCCAAAGCATTCAATATGACTTTAATTAGCTTTCAAAGTCTCCAGCACAAAATAGAGTGATGGCAGAAATAAGTTGTTTAAAGGAAAAATACACACTGTGCTGAAATGCACAGCCTAATCTTCAAGAAATACTGTATTCCAAGCACAACAGACTGTTGCCTTCATATCGCCTTTGCTTCATTTTGATATAAAAATGGGTTTCTTCCATTTTCCACAGAATATAAATAGCTTAAGAAATTTAAAGTTAACTTGGAAAATTGTAGCCAACAGTGATTTTTCTGCAAGAGTTTACATTTGTTATTTAAAGAAACACTGAAGTCAAAAGTTTATCCCTCATCAAGTTCTTTGACTTAAGGTTTATTTACAAATTATGAGGGGCTTCCCTCACAACTCAGTCAGTACAGAATCTACCTGCAATGCAGAAGACCCTGGTTTAATTCCTGGGTCAGGAAGATCCCTTAGAGAAGGAAATGGCAACCCACTCCAGTACTCTTGCCTGGAGAATCCCATAGAGGAGCCTGGCAGGCTATAGTCTATGGGGTCACAAGAGTCAGACATGACTTAGTGACTAAACCACCAACCACCACCACAAATTATTGAAAATGTTCACAGATATGAATTTCCAATGGGAAAACAGTGCTATCAAGGGGACTGTTGGTTATTTCTACATTGGCTCTAAGGCTATGCTCAGCCCTACATGTAAATGCTGAAAGGACAAATGACAGCAGGATAGGGGGAAGTTAAATTAAATTTAAAATTAAAGCAGTTGCTTAGAGGTAGATTTGAAATGTTCTTTGGAAAACTACAGGTTTTGAATGCATTCTCCCTGGAAGTTGATCTTACAGTAATACTCCCAAGTTAAGTCTGGGATTATAAACTTATACAAATTAAAGTAATAGTACCTTATATTTTATCAATATATTAATTTTTACTCATAGAACATTTTTTTAACTATTTGCTGCTTGTTGTTGTTCAGTCACTAGGTCATGTCCAACTCTTTGCAACTCCATGGACTGCAGCACACCAGGCTTGCCTGTCCTTCACTCTCTCCCAGAATTTGCTCAAACTCATATTCATTGAGTTGGTGATGCCATCCAACCGTCTCATCCTCTGTTGCCTCCTTTTCCTCCTGCCTTCACTCTTTTCTAGCGTCAGGGTCTTTTCTAATGAGTCAGCTTTTTGTATCAGGTGGCCAAAGTATTGGAGCTTCTGTATCAGTCCTTCCAATAAATATTCCGGGTTGATTTCCTTTAGGATTGACTGATTTGATCTCTTTGCTGTCCAAGAGACTTTTGAGAGTCTTCTCCAGCATCACAGTTCAAAAGCATCAATTCTTCAGTACTCAGTCTTCTTCATGGTCCAACTCTCACATCTGTACATGACAAATGGGAAACCAGAACTTTGACTATATGGACCTTTGTCAACGAAGTCTCATTTTAATCTAACGAAGCACTCATAAATGATTGGCAGTTGTTTTTTTTAACAATTTGAAATATGAGAACACTTATGAAAATATATTGGCTGATAAGTCTTCATTAGCCGGAACAGATACTTTTTCTATCACTTTCATTACCCATGCTGTAGGTACTCTCTCCAGGTTCTGCAGCTTAAAGATTCCAGCTTCTAAGAACAGGGTGCAGCAAACATTTTGGTTTCCTATGATGCCAAGTTGTATTGCTCAATCATACAATATTTTAGCCTAGACCCCTTCAACCCAACAATGCTATTTATGTGATCATAAGTTAATGACTTTATTTCTCTTTTATTCCATTTCATTATCTGTAAAATAATACTTACCCTATGGAGAGTTGTGAGAATTAAATATGCAAAGCTTCTAGAACCTAGTAAGTTCTCAATAAATGGTATTCTTTGTTATTGTTGTTTAGTTGCTAAGTCATGTCCAATTCTTTTGCAAACCCATGGATCATAGCTCACCAGGTTCCTCTGTCCATGGGATTTCCCAGGCAAGAATACTGGAATGGGTTTCCATTTCCTTCTCCAGGGTATCTTCCCCAACCCAGGGATTAAACTTGTATCTTCTGCTTTGGCTGGTGGATCCTTTACCACTGAGCCACCAGGGAAGCCCTAAATTATTATTACTAACATTTAATTTAGAAACATCATCTTTACAAACAATCAAAATAGAAATTGTCATTCTTCTTTCATACATTTACATGAATTTTCTTATACAACCCTTATAATAATCATATTTGTAATTAATTACTAATCCTAATTCCACTTTATAAATGGGAAAATAAGATGATTGAGAAATTCATCAAAATTGTTCAGGATCACACAAACTAGTAAATAATGAAATCTGTGTCATAACCTCATGGAGTCTGACTTCAGGGCCATAATTCTTAACCAGTATAGATGACTCCTTACATATTTCACATCAGGTTCTCTCTCCCCTTGACTTTCAGACACACAGTAAAATCATAATATTTTCTCATGTAAATTGTTAAAGGTATTATTTTCTGCATTACTGATTGAGAGAAAATTCTAGTTTGTTTTATATTTCATTGTTCCAAGGTTTCTGAAGACACAAGCATACCAACAAACCCAAATTAGACTGGATTATTTTGTGACCATATAAATATTAGGCAGCCAGATAAATTTCAGAACACATTAACTAGAGTCTCCACTGCTATTAATTCTTTTAAATTAATTAATTGAGTTTTCCTGGTGGCTTAGATGATAAAGAATCTGCCTGCAATGCAGGAGACCTGGGTTCAATCCCTGTGTTGGGAAGATCCCCTGGAGAAGGGAAAGGCTAACCATTCTAGTGTTCTTGTCTGGAGAATTTCATGGACAGAAGAGCCTCTTGGGCTACATCCACAGTGTCATAAAGAGTTGGACACGACTGAGTGACTAACACTTTCACAATTATATAATTATTTTTTTACTGGCCACTCCATGCAACTTGTGGGATCTTAGTTCCTGACCAGACCAGAGATCAAACCCATGCATCCTGCAGTGGAAGCATGGAGTCCCAACAACTAGACCACCAGGGAAGTCCCAGAAACTTAATGCTTTAATTCATTCAAAAGAAAAGTTCTTTGTTATGATAAAATTTTGTCTTCAAGCTATACATTTGTCTATGTAGAATGGTGTATACAACTTTCCCCCCATATTCCCTATTCCTTTAAATTTCCTGACAGTCACATGGAAGTATTATAAATTATATATTTTCATAATTGAGTAAAAATCAAATAGTGCATACTTTTAAATCTGCTGCACTAACATTAGGGCTTCCCTGGTGGCTCAGATGGTAAAAAAAAATCTGCCTTCAATGCACGAGACCTGGGTTTGATCCCTGGGTTGGGAAGATCCCCTAGAGAACGGAATGGCTACCCACTCCAGTATTCTTGCATGGAGAATTCCATGGACTAACATTATTTAGTCCAGATATTTTTAGGTCTAGTTAGTATTAGCATATATTGGTGAAATGATTATGTGTGCTTACTCTTTTTCTTTCATGTGAAATATAGTTAATATACAATGTTATGTTAGTTTCAGCTGAAAAATGTAAGGATTTGATGTTTGTATAAAATATGAAATGATCATAAGAATAATCTAGTAATTCTCAGTCCCCTTAAAAAGTTGTCACTGTATTAATCACATACCTTATGCTGTGTATTACATCCTCATGATTTATTTATTGCATAAGTGGAAGTTTGTACCTCTTAATCCCTTTCACATATTTCTGTCACCCCATCATGCCTCTCCCTTCTGAAAACCACTGGTCTATTCTCTATCTATAAATCTGTTTTTATTTTGTTTTGTTTTTTCAGATTCCACATATAAGTGAGATCATTTACCTTTTTCTGTCTGATTTATTTCGCTTAGTGTAAAGCTTTCTAGATTTACACGTGTTGTGGCAAGAAGAAAGATTTAATTTTTTATGCCTGAGTACTAGTTCATTGTGTATATAAACTGTGTATATATAAGTATATATACATAATATGCATATATATACCTATACATACACACCACCTCCTTTTTATCCATTCATTTACTGATGGCCACTTACAGTGGAAGTGTAAATGGCTATTGTAAAAAGTGCTACAATGAAAATGGAGTGCATATATATTTTTGATTTAGTGTTTTTGCTTTAATTGAGTTAATAACCAGAAGCAGAATTGCCGGATCATATGGCAATTTTGTTTTAATTTTTTTGAGAAATTCCCATTCTATTTTTTATAGCGGCTACACTAACTTACAGTCTTATCAATAATGCACAAGTGTTACCTTTTTTCCCACATCCTCACCAACTCATTGTTTATTGTCTTTTTTAAATTATTTATAAAGGGAGGATAAATACCTTATAATGATGTGTTGGTTTCTGCCATACATCAACATGGTTCAACAATAGGTATACATATGTCCTCTCCCTCTTGAAACTCCCTCCCACCTCCCACCCCATTCTCCCCCTAGAGGTTGTCACAGAGCACCAAGTTGAGATCCCTGAGTCATATAGCAAATTCCCATTATTTATCTATTTTATATATGGTAATATATATGTTTCAATGCTACTCTATCAATTTATCCCACCCTCTCCTTCCCCCACTGTGTCCACAATTCTGTTCTCTATGTCTGTGTGTCTATTGTTGCCCTACAAATAGGCCCATCAGTACCATTTTTCTAATTTCCATACTATGCATTACTATGTGATATTTGTCTTTCTCATCTGACTTATTTCACTCTGTATAACAGGCTCTAGGTTCATTCACCTCAGTTCAACTGAATCAAATTAGTTCTTTTTTATGGCTGAGTATTCCACTGTATATATGCACCACAATTTCTTTATCCATTCATCTGTCAGTGGGCATCAAGGTTGCTTCCACGTCCTTGCTTTAGTAAGTAGTGCTGCAATGAACCCTGGGGTACATATGTCTTTTGGAATTGTGGTTTGCTCCAGGTATATGCCCAGTAGTGGGACTGCTGGGTCATATGGTATTTTTATTGATGATAACCATTCTTTGTGAGGTGCTGTCTCATTGTCATTTTGGTTTGTGCTTCCCAGATTAGAATGTTGAGCATCTTTTCATATGCCTACTAGCCATCTGCATGTCTTCTCTGGATTCAAATCCTCTGCCCATTTATTAATCAATTTTTTTGCTAGTGAGTTGTATGAGTTCTTTGGATATATCATTTGAAAATATCTTCTCCCATTCAGTAGACTGCCTTTTCATTTTGTAGGCAGTTTCCTTTGCTGTGCAAAAGCTTTTTAGTTTGATATAGTCTCTTTTTGCTTTTGTTTCCCTTGCCTGAGGAGATAATCCCAAAATAATATTTCTAAGACTGATGTCAAAAAGCATGCTGCCTACATTTTCTTCTAGGAGTTTTAGGTCTAAAATTTAAGTCTTTAATTAATTCTGAGTTTATTTTTGTATATGGTGTGAGAAAGACCATTTTGATTCTTTTTGAATGTAACTAGTTTTCACAACACCAGTTATTGAAGAGGCTGTTTTTCCTGCATTTTATATTCTTGCCTCTTTTACAATAGATTAATTAATCACATAGGTGTGGGTTTATTTTTGGGTTCTCTATTCTCTTTCATTGATGTACATGACTTTGTAGTGTAGTTTGAAATCAGGATGTGTGATGCTTACAGTTTTCGTTCTTCTCCCTCAAGATTATTTTGACTATTTGGGATCTTTTGTGTTTCCATAAAAATTTTAGAATTATTTCTTCTAATCATATGAAAACTGCCATAGATATTTTGATAGAGATTGCATTAAATCTGAGAATTACCTTCTGTAATACAGTCATTTAAACAATATTATTTCACGTAGTCCATGAGCACAGTATATCTATTCATTTGTTTGTGTCATCTGTAATTTGTTTCATCAATGTATTGTATTTTTTTGAGTATAGATCTTACCTCCCTGGTTAGAGTTATTCCTAGGTATTTTATTCTTTCTTATGAAATTGTTTTCTTAATTTTTTAAAATAATTCATTATTAGTGTATAGAAACACAAAAAATTTCTCTATTAGTTTTTTATTGACATTTTAATGAATTCATTGAGCTGTTAGAGTTTTCTGGTGGCCTTTTTAGGGTATTCTTTTTATAGTATCATGTCATCTGCAGTGACAGTTTTACTCTTCCTTTCCAGTTTGGATTCCTTTTATTTCTTTCTTGTTTGATTGTTATCCCAGTACTACAGTGAGTAAAAATGGTAAGAGTGAGCATTTTATCTTGTTTCTGATATTAGACGAAATGCTTTCAGCTTTTCATTGTTGAGTGTGTGAGTTTGATATATATGACCTTTATTATGTTGAAGTGTGTTTCCTCTTTACCCACTTTATTGGACTTTTTATGATATGTTGAATTTTGTCAAAAACTTTTTCTGATCGAGATGATCTTACTTTTATTTAATTTGTTAACATGGTGCATTACATTGATTGATTTGTGGATACTGAACCATCCTGGATTTTGTTTGTTATCATAGTGATGCTGGCCTCATAGAATAAGTTCAGAAGCATTCTTTTCTGTTCAGTACTTTTGGAATAGTTTGAGAAGGATGGGTCTTAATTCTTCTTTAAATGTTTGATAGAATTACCTGTGAAATTATATGGTCCTGGAATTTTTGTTGGGAATATTTTGATTGGTGATTCAATTTCAATTCTGGTAATTGATCTGATCATATTTTCTATTTCTTCCTGATTCAATCTTGGTAGATTTTTTTGTTTCTAGGAACATATCCATTTCTTTTAGGTTGTATACTTTACTGGCATATGATTGTTCATAGTAACTCTTTATGATCATTTGGTGTCAATTTCAACTTCTTTCATTTTTTATTTTATTGATTTGGGCCCTCTCTCTTTTCTTCTTGAGGAATCTGGCTAAAGGTTGATCAGTTTTGTTTATCTTCTCAAAGAACCAGCTTTTCTGGTGACTTTTTAGCCTCTATTTTTGCTCTGATATTTATTATTTCTTTCCTTATACTAATTTGGGTTTTGTTTATTCTTCTTTTTCAAATTCTTATAGGTGTGAGGTTAAATTGCTTGAGAATTTTTCTTTTTCCTGAGATAGGGTTGTATTGCTATAAACTGCCATCTTAGAACTGTTACTGCTGTATCCCATAGATTTTACATGATTGTGTTTCCATTTTCATTTGTCTCCAGTATTTTTTAATTTCCTCTTTGATTTCTTCTGTGACCCACTGGTAGTTAGTAGTACATTGTTTTTCTTCCTTGTGTTTGTGGATTTTGCAGTTTTTTCTTGTTATTTCTGTTTTCATATCTTTGTGATCAGAAAAGATGCTTGTTATAAATAATATGATTTCAGTCTTAAATGCATCTTGGAGAATGTTTCATGCACAGTTGAAAAGAACATTTATTTTGCTGCTTTTGGATGGAATATTATATACCTACTTGCTTTATAGGTGCTTGATCTTAATCAATCTTATTGTACATTTGCCTTTATCAATGAGATTTTTCCTTTTGTAATCTTTATAGTTATCATCATTTCTTTCCCATATAAAGAAGTTCCTTTAACATTTCTTATTAAGCAAACTTAGTGGTACTAAACTCTCTTAGCTTTTGATGATATATAAAACTTTATCTGTCCTTCAAAGCTGAGTGAGAGCCTTGGTGGGTAGACCATTTTTGGTTGTAAGTTTGTTTTTGTTTTTCCTTTTCTTTTTAGTACTTTGAATATATTGTGCCACTTACTTCCAGACAATAAAGTTTCTGCTGGAAAGTCAGTTTATATACTTATGGGAACATACATAACTTGTATGTAACTAGTTGATTTTCTCTTTATCTTTTTGCCTTTTTAATTATTATATGTCTTGGCATGGCCACTTTGAGTTCATTTTGTTTCAGACTTTCTGTTCCTCCTGGATCTGAATGTCTATTTCTTTTCCTAGACTAGGGAAAACTTTAACTAATACTATTCAAATAATATTCAGGCTTCCCTTGGTGGCTCAGATGGTAAACAATCTGCCTGCAATGTGGGAGACCTGGGTTCAATCCCTAGATCTCAAAGATCCCCTGGAGAAGGGAATAGCAACCCACTCCAATATATTTTCCTGGAGGATCCCATAGATAGAGGAGCCTGGAGGGCTACAGTCCATATGGTCACAAAGAGTCAAACACCACTGAGTGACTAACACTAACTATTCAAATAAAATCTTTGCCCCTCTTCTCTCTTTTCTCCTCTGGGACTCCTATAATGTGAATATTAGTATACTTGATATCGTCATAGAGGTCTTGTAAACTCTCTTCATATTTAAAAAAATTTTTTTGTTGTTGTTCATCTTGGGTGATTTCCACTACTACCTTGAAGTTTGTTCATCTGTTCCTGTTTAATCTACTGTTGATTTTCTTCTTGTATATTTTCTATTTCAGTTATAGTAAGCATTGGCTTGATTCTTCTCTATATAATATTTTCTAACTCTGTTAAAATTCTCACTGTGTTTATTAATTCTTCTCAAGTTCATTGAGCATCTTAATTTTTTAATTTTTTAAAATAAATTTTATTTTTTAATATAAATTTATTTATTTTAATTGGATCTTTATGACCATTACCTTGAACTTTTTATTGGATTGATTGCTTATTTTCACTTCATTTAATTCTTTTTCTGAGGTTTTAATCTTCTTCCTTCATTTTGAACTTAATTCCTCTATCTCCTCATTTTGCCTAATTGTTTTTATTTACTTCTACGTATTAGGAAGCTTGGTTACATTTCCTGATCTTGGACAACAGTCTTATGTAGAGATGTCTTATGGGGGACAGCAGCATACTCCCCTCTAGACCCCAGAGCCATCTTCTACAATGGTGCCCCCATAAGTGCTGTCTGGGCCTTTATGTTGTGGCAGGGCCAACAACTGTGGGCACACAAGTTCGTGGGTCTGGTCTCCATCCCAGTTGGTTGCCAGGCCCTGCCTTGCTTTTCAGTGGCTGCTGGGCCAGGGTCCTGCCATGACTGGTTGTGGGACCTGGGGAGGGTGGTGACTGAGGCTGGA
The DNA here is from genome assembly GCF_963930625.1 of Muntiacus reevesi. NCBI lineage: Eukaryota > Metazoa > Chordata > Mammalia > Artiodactyla > Cervidae > Muntiacus > Muntiacus reevesi. Next base: position 100,732,470 of record NC_089249.1, on the reverse strand, counting down.
TTTGGCTCACTCATGGGTGGGTAAGCCCCACTACTAACAAGCTAGATGAGACCCCCAAATGGCATTTGCCTGTACCATTGTTCTCCTGGTGGAATGAGCTCCCAGAAATAGCTGCCGTTGTGTCTATATACCCAGGGGAAGTTACAGTTGCCTCCTGCCTCTCTGTAAGGCTCTACCAAAAGGGTCTAACCCAGGGTTCTTTCAAATTACTGTCTTTGAAATGGAACTTGGAGTGCGTGGAGACTCTTTAAGAGCAGAGTGTTTGCTACAACGCTCCAGCTTTGCTGCATCTCTACCCACTCACCTTCAGAGCCAGTCTGGGGGATATGGCTTCCTGGTATAGTACCCCCAGGCTGTGGAGCCTAATGTGGGCTTCAACACCTTGCTTCTTGCAGAGAAGCTCTACATTCTCCCAGTTGTAGGTTACCTCCTCAGGGGCATAAGTCCTAACTACTCTGCATCTCTGTCTTCCCTACCTATCTTGTTTTGGTTGTTTGTGTGTGTGTGTCTATAGTTGTAGAAGATTCTTTCTATTTTTTAAGTCATTCCTACTGATAATTTATCTGTAAATAGTTGGAATTTTGGTGTTCCCACAGGAGGAGGTGAGCTCAGGGTCTTCCTACTCTATCTTGGTCACACCTCTGTGCATACTCTGTTTTTACATTAGGTTGTGATCAGGACTAAAGGGAAAGTGATTATGACTTAGGAAACAATTTGTATACATTTTCTTTATTATTACATATAGTTAAATCCTGGAGAAGGAAATGGCAACCCACTCCAGTATTTCTACCTGGAAAATTCCATGGACAGAGAAGCCTGGTAATCTACAGTCAGTCCATGGGGCCACAATGAGTTGTGTGAGACTGAGCGACTGAACACACACACACTTAAATCTAGGATAAATTCTTAATATGTCTCTAGAATAGTATCTGACATCACCTAGTGGACAAAGGGCAAGACACTATTCCTTAAACTGGGAAGCAGACAGATAAAGTTGCTTCTTGAATTAGAACAGAAAGATTGCTTCAATAATTTAACATTTTTTTTCTAACTTTAAAGCAAAATGATGTTATGATGCCAGAAAAATTGTATTTAAAAGTCGATTTACTTAGTATATGCTAAGCATATATTTTGAGTTTTATGAATTTACTTCGTTTAGAATTTCTGGTTTTGGAATTCTTATTAGATTATCAGAGTGTTCAATTCCTTCTACCTTTTTGCTAACTGATGGGTTCCATAAATATTGAACCCCATCAGTTATACTGATTATAATCTCTGTGCTCAGAATTCTTACTCTTAATTAAGAGGTGATGCTCATAAATTTTAGACCATGAATTTTCTAGGAAGTCACAGTTAGAATGTTTATCAGCCAACATATCTCTTCATTTTCTTTGTTTTATAAAATGAAATGTTGCTGCTATATAACATTGAATGTGATAGATAAAGAGTGGTTGTTTATTTGGCCTCCTTTTTTTTGGAAGCACTAATATTTTGGAAGATAAATAATACTTGATGCTTCATTTACTTTGATTGTTTTTAATCTCAAGGTACTTTGGAAAGTTTATTATGCTATAAAACTTGAGTTAGCTACAGCTTTTCTGTTCTGATCCAAATAAGCAACAATCATCAAAATAAACGTAATTTAGAAACCTTGTGCCATGGATATAGCAACAGAACCATTTCAGAATGAAACTAATTATTGATTATCCCCAGGGTTTCTAAGATCGAGTATGCCTCAGTAGAGTTAATTATGCCCTCAATTTTGTGGAACTTTGCAATGGCAGGTTCAATTTACTTAGCAAAAGTATTGCTTTGTAAGATTTGCAGATGAGTCAATTAGACAGTCATTAATTGGGTGTCCATTGGAAATGTGGTGGGGCCCAGTTGGGAAATGGTCTACTCCAATGACTAATGTATATTAATGCCAGCATTAATGGGCTTTGAGTTTTTTCCCACATATCTGTGGGAAAGCAAATCAAAGAACCTTTCAAGGAAAAAATAGATTTTGCTGAACTGGTATGTTTTTCTGCTCAGAGACTAAGATTGCTTATTGAATGCACCAAAACCAAAAAATTCAGGACAACATTAATAATTATCCTTAACTGAATGATACTAAGTGCTGGAAAGGTCAGAATTTTCAGTCTTGTGTTTTCAATGTTTTTATTAGGTAAGAGGTTTTAGTCTCTTTAAGGAAGTGTATTACCAAAATATAAGAATTTTCAAAATACAAGAATTATATTCAAAACATAAGAACTAAAGCATTTTCCATTTTAAGTAAATTAGATAGATAGATTTGAGTCCTTTATTATCTTTATACCTGATAGTTTATCACCAAATAATTTTACTTTCCAAAGTTAAATTTGAAACATAAAAACAAATGAAGACTTTGTAGTGGGTTTAGTCTCAATTTAGTCTTAACTGTGGTTGAATCTCAATCCCTAAGGGCTTGACAGTATGTGACTAGGGCAGAGTAGCATAAAGTAGCTTTTTTCACCTACTCAGCTATCTTTGGCCTTTCTCTACTGGTATAAGATAGTTTTCTGTGTATTATTTCTATCTTGATGATTTTCTGAAGCTTGCATATATGCTTGCAAATATTTTCTGAATTGACTACAAAGGTGAAACAATTATTGTTGGTTAATTTTGGTATTCTTTCTGGCCTCAGAATGTCACAGAAAGAGATCCTTATTTTCCCCATTATCTTCCAAAGTGAATGTTGAAAAAAAAATGAGATTGACTTTTATTCTAGATCACTCATTATATCTTCATTTAATACTGGATTAGCTCCTGCAAACCTGGCAGTGAAGACGAAATCATTGTTTATATTTTATCTTTTGAATCCCTTTACCCATTTCCCTTCCAACTCTGGCAACCACCAATCTATTCTCTGTATTTATGCACTTCCTTTTTTCATATTCCACATATGAAAGAAATTGTATGGCTTTTGTCATTTTTATTTCTCTGACATTTCACTTAGCATAATGCCCTTGAGGAATATCTGCCTTGTCCCAAATGGCAAAATTTTGTTCTTTTTTAATGATTGACTATATTACTTTGTATGTATATAACACATCTTCTTTATCCATCCACTCATCCATGGACACTTACTTAGGCTGTTTCCATATCTTGGCTATTGTAAATAATGCTGCAAAGAGTTAGCGTTTTCATTTTCTTTGGATAAATACTCAGAAGTAGAATTGTTAGGTTATGTGGTAGTTCTATTTTTTATCTTTTTACTTCTTTGAGGATTCTCCATACTGTTTTCCCTAGTGGCTATACCAAGTTATATTCACATCAACATCAAACAAAAGAAGTCCCTTTTCTCCACATCCTTACCAATACTTGTTATTTCTTGTATAACAGCCATCTTAACATGTGTGAAGGTATCTCATTGTGGTTTTAATCTGCATTTCTCTGATGATTAATGGTTTCATTAATGTCATTAATGAAAAGATGATTGAGTATCTTTTCATGTACCTGTTTGCCATCTATACGTCTTCTATGGAAAAAATATCTGCTCAGGTCCTCTACCTATTTTTAATCAGACTCCTTTTCTGCTATTGAGTTGTACAAATTCTTTATATATTTTGGATATCAACCCCTTGTTAGATATATGATTTGTAAACATTTTCACCCACTTAGTAGGTTGCTGTTTTATTTTGTTGGTAGTTTCCTTTGCTATGCAGAAGCTTTTTAATTTGTTGTTGTCCCACTTGTTTAATTTTGCTTTTTATGAATAGTATTAAGTAGCTTATTGAATTTAATTTGTTGTTGTACCACTTGTTTAATTTTGCTTTTTATGAATAGTATTAAGTAGCTTATTGAATAGCCTAATTTCTCAAAAGTTAACTAAAAAATTAAGAATTTTCTCTTATATTCTTGAAGCACATGATAATTAAAATAATAAAATTATGCTGTGTCCTTATCTATGAAATTTACACTGAATTACTAATACTTTGTTGAGTAAATTGTTATAGCTATATTACTAATATTAATTTGAGGCAGTGTGGAAGTAGCATAATCTGATTTTCAAGAATAATCTCTGTAATTAGTATAATCATACTCTAAAAGAACCATATAATCAAAAATGGAATTAGGTGAAGAGGAAATGATATCTAGATAAAAATTTGGCCTGTAATGTATGGAAGAATAGACCTAAATTTTTTTTTAACATATCTTACCTTGATTTTCAAAGCTTCATTTAAATTTCCTTCTATAATAAAGAGGAATGAATTAGACATATGTGATCCAGCAACCTTATATAAACCTAACATAAATTACATGCATTTGTGGGTAAAAATATTAAGAGCATAGACAGCAATGTATGATTAGGTCAATATTCATATCACACAGAAAGATATCTATGCTGAAGGGATACAGAATAGAGATTCACCCTCCCTATACAAAGTCAAGCCTGCAAAATTGGCCTAAAAGCTTTTCCTGAACATCGTCTTTCATAATTTTTCAGAGATTTATTTTTTCCCGCCCATGAATGGCATCGGTGACTATAAATTTACAGCAGCCCTGGGAAGTGTAGCATCAGTTTTTCCTCAAGTATGTTCCACTGAACAACATTTTCAGTAATGTGAAATGATGGAAGAAATGTGATCACATACGTTTGAGAAACAATGAATTTATAAAATCAAATTTATTTACTAAAGTCTTCTCTATCCCCTGGAGAAGGAATTGACAACCCACTCCAATATTCTTGACAATTCATGGACAGAGGAACCTGGCAGGCTATAGTTCATGGGATCGCAAAGACTTTGACACAATTGAGCAGCGTTCACTTTTTCTTTAGACCTATAGTTTTACCACTGCCCAGACTTAGAAATCTTTAATTCCATACATTCCCTCTTATGTGTTATCATCATATTCCTGTATTTTAATTTTGCATATATTTTAAACCTCTTAAAACATTCAGCTTGTTTTAATCAATGTTACTTATTTACCCAAACATCTCCTCTCCTTTAGTCTCTCTTCCTGCATTGCCAATATCTTTTTAGGATCATTTAAGTTTTGTTTTAGGAATTCCCTTTGATACTTCTTTAAGTTCACAGGCAAAATAGTCTTTCAATTTATCTATAAACATCTTTACATAGCTGTAATTTTGAAGGATATTTTCCAGAGACAAAATCTGGGTTGGCATGTATTTTCTTTCAAGTCTTTGAAAAAAAATCACTCTGTTTTCTTTTGGTTACTGTTCTTCCGGCTGAAAAGTTAGCACTCTTCCTAACAGTGTTATGCTTTTATTTTTCTCTGCTTTTAGACATTTTGTTTGTTGCTGTTTTCAGCAGTTTTTAATAATGTAACTTGGTGCAGAGGTCCTTTTGTATGTCCTTCTTGATTTTGTAGGTCTTCCTTAATTTGTAGTTTAATTTTTTTCTGCCAGTTGTGAAAATTCCCAGCTATTTTTCTCACATTGCTTTCTGCCCCTTCTCTCACTCATCCCATTCAAAGATTGCCTTATACATACATTACAACTTTTACCCAAGTCTCACACATTAGGTATTTCTCGTAATTCTTTTCTGTGTTTTACTCTGAAATTTTTTACTCATGGAAAGTCCAGTTTACTAATTTTGTATTTGCTAAATACATGGCTAAATCTAGACTTGAAGTCATTTATTGTAAATATGGTAATTTTCAGTTCTAAAATATGAATTTTACATTTCAGAACAGATTTTACTCTCTGTGATATTCTGCATCTAGTCATACATTATCACCAACATATTAATCACAGTAATTTTAAAGTCTGTGTATGATAACTCCAATTTTTCTCTTGGATTTCACTATTTGCTCCTGTTTTTTGGTTTGTTTCTTTTGGCTTTGTTTGTTTCTTTTGTGGATCTTTTTTATTTTTGCATGTCTCTTACATTTTGGCTAAATTCCAGAGATTGTATTTGAAGTTGCAGAGATTCAGGATGATACTACCTTCTTCAAAAAAGAAAAAAAAAAATATGTAATTTCTTTTTTTAAGAATTCCTGTCAGGTAGTTATAGAATAGTAGATAACCTTGATCCAACAAGGTTTGATATAACTTGTGAGTGAATTTCATTCATTCTGAAGAACTTGTTTCCAATTTTCCTTTACTCCTAGAATTCCTCCAGAACTTTCAAATAACTTGATTTTTCCAAAATATCCCCTAATTGTTGATCCCTAAACAGGTTTTTGTTTCTATTCCCTGGACCTATGCAGTTGCTAGCAAATCTGAACTACTATTTTCAGCTTCTTCCATTAAAGGTGACAAATCCCTTAAGGGATAGAATGCAATGCAACTTTTCCTTTTTCTTTGGGATCTTTGTTCCTCCTCAGATTCTAACTTAAAATTCTCTGATGCTTACAAAAGCAATGTGTGTGTTATGTTTGTTCAGTTTTTAGTTTTTCTTATAATGAGGGTTGTTTTCTGGTGTAGGCTGTGACTTCATAGATGGGAAGGATCAGCGTGAGGTATATTTATAAAGGGAATCCAAAGACTCATATTGGTTTGAATGCCAAGTGTGAGAAAAAATCAAAGATGATCTCAATATTTCTAGCTTGAGCCACTTAAAGAATGGACTTGTCATTAAATGAAATGTGGGAAACTATAAGTGCGGCACATTTTGAGATGAGAAATAATTGTAATAACTGAAGCTCAAGAATAGGAAACAGATGAGAAATAGGAATATGGGAGTCATTAGCCCACAAAGAAAATTTAAACCATGTGGCTAGATGAGATCACCAAGAACATAAAATATTGTAAATATAAATAGAGAAGGGAAAACACACATGGACTGAACCTCAGGGGACATCAGGTTTCAAAGTTAGGGAGGGCCTCTCTGTGCTCGACCAACAGCCACAGTGCCCAGCCCACTGCCTGGGAGCCTGTGGGCGGCAGCACTTGCCGCCAGCATCCCTCCACCAGGCCCAAGGAGATAATAATAACTCTAAATCCAGGACATGCATGTGGAAGTAAGTTTAAAGGATCTAGTATGAAGCCCAGGAGCAGATAATGCTAAAAAGCAAGCAGTAGTTGGTCCACATTTAGTGAGTGGGGAAGCATTCCCTTCTCCCTTTGCAGCTGAGGTGGCAGAACTTAGTCAAATTCAGTATAAAATGGAATACACCAAAAGTCTTAGTGAGCAAACCAGGTCTGTGGAAAAATTAAAGGTAACGCTACCAAATGCTGACCTGAAACAAAGATTCCAAGGAGGAGTTTCAAATGCTAGTGTGATGTTGCAGGTGCCAGATAGAGTGGAGAATCATAGCAGGAACTAATGAAGAGATTGCATTTTCAGGACTAGCACATCTTGACCTTCTACAGTCTTTCCCTTTAAGCCTCTGGCACTAAAAACACCACCTTGTGTGTTGAGGCTAACTGCAAGACCACTGGATTTTCTGGATTTAGAAAGACCTTTTCCAACCCCTCCAAATAAAAAAAATCCATGCAAAGTGTGGGCTAAAAATAAAGTGCTGCTCTAAGAGTGAAAATGCTGTTGGCCAAAGCAGCTTATCAGAACTTACTCCACATATAGCACTTCAAATATAGATAGAAGGATTGAAAAAACTTCAGATGGCATAATTGTTGTAAATGCAGCTTCCTTAAGACAACAGATAAACTAAATAGACATCTACAACTTCTGTAAGAAAACACAGAAGGTGCTAAAAGAGAATTGATTATGTATTCATTTACTGTGGCATTCTGGCTACTTAATAGCTGGCTCTAGTTTTGCCACTAAAGGTAACCTCAACCCTCAGAAATACTGTCTCAACAGCTGGAAATATAAAGAATTTGCAAACAAACCGAAAAAAAAAAAAAAAAAAAAAAAAGGTGGGAGTGGAGAGAATCAGCAAAGAGCCTAAGGATAGTCAACCAAAATGATAAGGGGAGGACAGTGAAAATGTGGTGTCCAGGAAGACACAGAACAAAATGTTTTAAAGAAGAGAATGAACAACTGTACTAAATGCTGCTACTAGGTCAGCAACAGTAGAGACTTAAGCCATTAGATTTAGAAACATAAATACTATTGATGACTTTTAGAAAAAATAATTTCAAGCAGAAAGAAAATCCCTCCATTAGGGGTTGGTTTAAAAAAGAAATTGAGGAGCCTATTTGGAAGCAATAAGTATAGACAATTGTGTAAGGAATTTTGCTGCAAATAGGAACAAAACATTATCTCAGTAAAGATATAGAAAAGAAAGTTGGGCTAGAAATAAAAATGTTAGGTGAGTTGTATATCCATCCAAGGGGAAGAGATTGTCAAGACTGTTAATCAGTTGGATTTTGTTTGTTCTTGTTTTTATAAGCTTTATTTTTAGAGCAATTTTAAGTTCACAGCAAAACTGAGTGAAAGTTAATGAGATTTCCCATATCTTCCCCAGCCTATACACATGCACAGCCTCCCCCATTCTCAACATCCTCCACTCTCAACATACCCCACTATCTACGTCCCTCACTATCAACATCCTCCACAAGAGAGGTACGTTTATTACAATCAGCAAACCAACACTGATACATCATTATCACCCAAGTCCATTGTTTATATTAGGATTCACTCTTGGTGCTATACATTCTATAGGTTTGGACAAATGTATAATGACATGCCTCCACCATTATAGTATCATACAGAACACATCCATTGCCCGAAAAGTCTTCTGTGCTTTGTCTATTTATACCTGTGGCTCAGATGGTAAAGATGGTAATGATGATCCTACATGCAGGGCAGCAAGAGACACAGATGTAAAGAACAGACTTTTGGACTCTGTGGGTGAAGATGAGGGTGGGATGATTTGAGAAAATAGCACTGAAAGATGTATATTACCATATGTAAAATAGATGACCAGTGCAAGTTTGATGTATGAAGCCGGGCACTCAAAGCCAGGACTCTGGGACAACCCAGAAGGATAGGGTAGGGAGGGAGGTAAGAGGCGGGTTTGGGATGGGGGAACACATATACACCCATGGCCGATTTATGTTGATGTATGGCAAAAATCATCACAATATTGTAAAGTAATTATCCTCCAATTAAAATAAATTTTTTAAAAAAGAATCTGCCTGAAATGCAGGAGACCAGGTTCAATCCCTGGGTCAGAAAAATCCCTTGGGGGGGAAAGAAAATGGCAACCCACTCCAGTATTCTTGCATAGAGAATTCCATGGACAGAGGCTACAGTCCATGCGGTTACAGAGTTGGACATGACTGAGTGACTAACACCCCACTAACTCTAGGCAACCACTGAGGTTTTTACTGTCTCCATAGCTTTGCCATTTCCATAAGGTCATATTTATAGCTGGGATAATACAAAATATAGCCTTTTCAGATTGTTTATTTTGTTTTAATGGGAAAAATAAAATATGTATCAACTAATGGTAGAAGAGGGAAATGACCATGTATGGCAGGAGAGAGAAGGGCTGGTATAATATTCTTATGAAACCACAATTGGACATTATTTTCTCATTTAATTCTCACAGGACACTTTAAGGTAGATATTATTACTATTATCACCTCAATTTTATATTTGGAAGAAGGGAGGTTCTGTAATGTAGTCAATTCTACCAATTTTTAGTGGTGTTTATTGTGGTGATTCAGAGAAGGCAATGGCACCCTACTCCAGTACTCTTGCCTGGAAAATCCCATGGATGGAGGAGCCTGGTAGGCTGCAGTCCATGGGGTTGCTAAGGGTCGGACATGACTGGGCAACTTCACTTTCACTTTTCACTTTCAAGTATTGGAGAGGGCAATGGCAACCCACTCCAGTGTTCTTGTCTGGAGAATCCCAGGGACAAGGGAGCCTGGTGGGCTGCCATTTATGGGGTCGCACAGAGTCGGACATGACTGAATTGACTTAGCAGCAGCAGCATTGTGGTGATTACAATTATTACTCAGTGTGGACTCAAAGCTCCAGTGCCTCTTTACTATCTTATAAGGAAGATTATAGAGAGAATTTTAACTCTTTTCCAAATGGATTTATCCTGCCTCACCTTCTTTCACCAACTCTTCTTTCTCTATTTTACAAAAATAGTTGCTATAGTTATAGTGTATTTAGCATTGAATGGTGGCATAGTAATCATGTAATTTAGTGCCTCAATGTAATACGTCACACTCTGGAGACTCAGAAATATTGATATGTTGTCCAAGAACATAAACTATTTGGTTTAGAGCTGGGACTGAAACCCCAGCTTGAATTCCAATCCAGTTTGTTTTCCTCCATGCTATGTTTTCTTGTCTCATGTCTTAGAAACTGAACTTGACCTCCAAGAGCCCAGATTGCCTACTGATTCACTGTTTTAAGCTCTTTTCCTTCATTAGGCACATTGTTAATTGCAGACATTCTTATCATGTTTCTTCGTGTTTTCCAGAATCACCTAAATATTACCTCTATGGCCTTTTATTTTCTTGATCTCATCTTCTACCTTCTCCTAGACACTATTTTAGTCACTTACTTCATGATCATACTCTAGTCATTGATAGTTTAATTCACCCCATGATTTTATTCTCAAGTTTTCTAGTCTCTGACAACAGCTTCCTATCATTCCATCTCACAATCCTCTCACAGTTCTTGACATCACTAGAACCTCCTGGTTAGTGTTCTTTATATTTTCCACTCCCTTTTAACTCCTTGTGCTTTTCTTTCTCTCCTTAACCAACTTCGGCTTGATGGACATGAGCTTGAGCAAGCTCCGCGAGTTGCTGATGGATGGCAAAGCCTGGCAAGATGCAGTCCATGGGGTCACAAAATTCAGTTCATGCATGAACTGAACTGAACTTCGTCAACTTAGATTTCATGGTCTAGTCAGTTTCTCAATCATTGCCTCACAAACAATCTATTTCCTTACACCATCTAAAAAATCTCATCCCTGATTAAGTCCAGCTTTGCTACCCTTCACCCAACACCCTAGAAACTAAGCCTGGCTTCAGAAACAATGCAATCATAGTGCTTGATCACATTTTAAATTACTGGCAGTTAAACACAGGTGAAACCTTAAGTTTGTCCAGCAATGGTGTTACATTTTCCCATCCAAGTGGGAAAAGTCAAAGAAAGAATTTCACATTTCACGCTCTCAGTCTCTAAGAGAACCATTCTTTACGTTACTTTCTCCCTCAAACATCCAGTATGCCTTCCTTCCTCCTCACATTTATGATCTTGCTTTTTATCACATTGGGAAAAGTAGTAGAAATCAGCATTTCCACACTCTCCTATAAGCAATCTCAATTTGCATTTCTACCCATACTGTCTGATCTTTTCCAGTCCTGTGGCCATTGCTGAGTTTTCCATATTTGGCACAAGACTTGAAAAGATCAATTTTCATTCCAATTCCAAAGGGCAATGCCAAAAAATGTCCAAACTACTGCACAGTTGCACTCATTTCACACGCTAGAAAAGCAATACTCAAAATTCTCCAAAACAGGCTTCCATAGTATGTGAACTAAGAATTTCCAGATGTTCAAGTTGGATTTAGAAAAGGTAGAGGAACCAGAGACCAAATTGCCAACATCTGTTGGATCATAGAAAAAGCAAGGGAATTCCAGAAAAGCATCTAAATCTGCTTCACTGACTATACTAAAGCCTTTGACTGTGTGGATCACAACAAACTGTGGAAAATTCTTAAAGAGATGGGATACCATACCACCTTACCTGCCTCCTGAGAAACCAATATGCAGGTCAGGAAGCAACAGTCAGAACCGGACATGGAGCACACTAATTCAAAATTGGGAAAGGAGTACATCAAGGCTGCATATTGTCACCCTACTTAATCAATTTATATGCAGAATACATCATGAGAAATGTTGGGCTGGATGAAGAAGAAGCTGGAATCAGATTGCCAGGAAAAAATATCAATAACCTCAGATATGCAGATAACACCACCCTTATTGCAGAAAGTAAAGAGTAACTAAAGAGCCTCTTGATGAAAGTGAAAGAGGAAAGTGAAAAAGCTGGCTTAAAACTCAACATTCAAAAAACTAAGATAATGGAAACCAGTCCATCACTTCGTGGCAAATAGTTGGAGAAACAATGGAAACAGTGACAGACTTTATATTCTTGGGCTCCAAAATCACTGCAGATGGTGATTGCAACCACAACATTAAAAGATGTTTGCTCCTTGGAAGAAAAACTATGATCAACCAAGACAGCATATTAAAAAGCAGAGACATTACTTTGCCAACAAAGTCCATATAGTCAAAGGTATGGTTTTTCAGTAGTCAAGTATGGATGTGACAGTTGGATGATAAAGAAGGTTGAGCACTGTAAAATTGATGCTTTTGAACTGTGGTGTTGGAGAAGACTCTTGAGATTCCCTTGGAAGTCAAGGAGATCAAAATTGTCAATCCTAAAGGAAATTAATCCTGAATATTCATTAGAAGGACTGATGCTGAAACTCCAATACTTTGGCCACCTGATGTGAAAAGCCAACTCATTGGAAAAAACCCTGATGCTGGTAAAGTTAGAAGACAGGAGGAGAAGGGGACATTAGAGAATGAGACGGTTGGATGGCATCACCAACTCAATGGACATGAATTTGCATAAGCTCTGGGAGATGTTGAAGGACAGGGAAGACTTTCATGCTGCAGTCCATGAGGTCACAAAGAGTCAGACACAACTGAGCAAATGAACAACAGCAACAACCCATACTGTCTAACTCTCCTCATTTTCAATTGGAGCAAGGAATATTTGTCGATTGAAAACAAGGACAAACTGTCTGCTCTTAACACCTTGAAAGATTTCTCTATACTGATTGTCTGCATTCCTCTTCACATTAACTCCTAATGCTCAGTTGCCTCCAGCACCCCACCAAAAGATTTTTGCCAAATCAGTTATAACTTAGATATGGAAACATTCAAGGATAAATTGTCAGTGTGTGTATTATTTTACCTATCTGCAGCATAGGTCCCAACTTCATGAAGTCCATCTTTATTTGACCTCCAGAATCTCACTCTTTTTGTTCTTTCCACTTCACTGGCTGATGATCACAGTTCCTTCTGATGGTTCTCTTCATTTCTAACTAAATGCTCTGGACTTACTACTTTTTATCTTCTATGCCCCCCACTAAATCAATATTTAAAGAGCAGGGAGGCTGATTTAAACTTCTTCATGTGATACCAAAAGTCATATTACACCTGCTACCCATGATGGCCAGTTCATCACAGTACCACTGTATTCTTATCAGGCATTGGACCAACTGGATATGCTGGGCTTTTCTCATTTTGGAAGCATTTACATTTCTCACTGTTCCCAACCCCTTTTTCTGAAAATGAGTTTCATTGGGATAAAGAGCAGACTAAAGAAGTGAAAGGAGAAAATGTGTTAATTCCTTTGCCTGTAATTTTTATTTTGTTTTACAGAACTGTATAAATGGATACAGGAAAGATTGGAAACTGGTAAGATGGACTGAAAGCTCTACTTAAGGTTCTGAATGATGGGATTTTTCTTTGGGGGCTTAGAAATGTGAGATTTATGATTGCACTCTTTCGAAGTGAGGATGAAGTGTGTACATTCTACATGTGACTGTGAAATAGCTTTTAGTAAGTCTTCTAAGGGAATGATAATTTGTATACATTGGTGCTCACACTGGTCGATGTGGTGCTAAATTTTTTATGATACTGTGCTCACTGTGGCCTAGCCTAAGATACTCAAATTTATATTTTCTTTTAGTGAAATGTTTCTATATAGCTTAAAATTTTAAATACAATGTTTAACTGCACAGTACCTTTTCATGCTTTTCTGACATGTGGAACATCTGGCATTGCAAATAGCTGCTGTTGAACAAACCTTTTACTATATAACGTGGTCTTTATTTAATCATGTATAACATGAGACATGTTTGGATGGAATTTGTCTGTGTTCATTATTTAGTTTTATTTTCTAGGAATACATTTGCTTTTCTCTTTTATTAGGTCTACCTGGTTTTATAATAGCAGGTGTAACCACACAAGCATGCTCAAATAGACAACATACATATATTTAAATGAAGGAAAAAGTTTTTCACAGCACATGTTGCCCAAACCATGCTGATTTCAGTTAAACACATTCGGCTATTGATATGACAGGTCACCATGCAATTTAGAGGCAATTAAAAGGTAATGCATGTGCTGAACTGAAACCTCTACCCAGAATGTTTTTTCTGTGCACATAAATAAAGTAGATAGATTTGTGTGTCTCTATTGTCCCCTCTTGGGCTTCCCTTGTGGCTCAGCTGGTAAAGAATCAGCCTGCAATGCAGGAGACCTGGGTTTGATCCCTGGGTTGGGAAGATCTCCTGGAGAAGGAAAAGGCTACCCACTCCAGTACTCTGGCCTGGAGAATCCCATGGACTGGTATAGTCTGTGGGGTTGCAAAGAGTCAGACACAACTGAGCGACTTGCACTTTGCACATTGTCACCTCAGTAATGTCCTTAGGCCAAATGGCAATGCCAAAGGCTGCAGACAACTGCCTAAAATGGATGAAGGATAATCTTGATTTTTCACTTCTGCAGTGTTTATATAGAGTTATGAATACTTCATTAGTACAACTGCATGAATTATCCTATAGCTATTAAGCATGGATTAATTTAAAAATCAAATTGCCATTGTAATATCTATTTTAAAAGGCAATCTCATGGTAACATGTTTCACGGTGTTGAATAATGACAGTCTTTGATGTTTTGTGAGGAGGTGCACTGGCAATGTGAATTGGATACTTAGCCATTTTCCATGGCCACCTGTATGATGAATACCCCCCAAAATGAGGCAGAATAGCCTTTGTGCTTAGTTAATGGCAATATGCCCCACACACTGACAAAACAGAAATTATGGGTATGATTTTAGGCATAAAAACACCAGATAATTTTGTTCATATTGAAAAGATGTAGCTAAAGTGTTAATGAAACTCAGGTCCAACTGCTGGTCACTCACAAGTCAACACTCAAGAGCCAAGGTTAGTGGAAAGGAAATTTTACTTTATTCTGGAGTGCAAAATCTGAGAGAGAGGGTGGACTTAATGTCCAAAGGTCGCCTCCCCACTAATAATCAGTGGGCAAGAGCTTTTAAAGGGGAGTTTCAGGGGTGTATAGGCAGGGGGAGGAGATTACATGCAGACACAGCAGTCAGCTCTAACAGTCATCTTGAAATTAGTTATACAGTAGTCTAATCAGCATCATCTTGATTGTTTTTAAGTACAATTGATCTTCAGGTCCAAGGTCAGTTTGTTTCCATTTCTTTGAGGCCAGTTGTCAGAATTCTGGCAGCTTGTGTCATGGCTGCTGTTTGGTCATCATGTAGCTAACTTCTCCCACCTGGTGAGGGTTTCAGTACCTATAAAACAGTTCAGAATATTATTTATAGTCTTTGAAGAAGAACAAAAGTTCCTTTCATTTATGTAATGACTAAACTACTATTATTTGGTCTTGTTGGGCTGTTTTCCTTTGAGTCTGCATTTTCTCATGTCTCTGATTAAATTTATTCTTCGACTAAAGTTTTTCTATAGACAAAAGGAAGGCTGAGGACCCTGGAGCGGGTGGAGTCTGTCCTGGGAATACCCCATGGGGTCAGGCTCCATTTCAAAAGTGGTACATTGCTGTTATATTATTTTCAGAAAATGAATAGAGTTTTATTCTAAGAAAAATCTTAATTAATCCTATCACTAACTATGTATGCAGTCCCTCTCAAGGGTGTGGTTTATTTTATCTGTTCTAAGGCCAGGTAGAGCTTTTAAATGTAACTAAATTATTTAGTAACTGTGTTGCCAAATTCAGAACGCCCAGTGTAATATCTAACACATGCTTCCCATATTTTTATTTTCATTATCTTGTTTTCCTTGTAGCCTTAAGATTAGTTGTTCTGAATAATGTTCTAGTCAAGAAAAGATAGATTCTTCCTGAAAAAAAATATGCCATTTCTAGGTGAATTGCTTAAAAAGGCAAACAAGAAAACAACATAAAAGAGCCATTTTAAAGGTCACGTTGCTGACAAATTACCTATTTAAAATGGAGAGTCTCCTAAACAGTGTCGTAGTTCTCCAAGTCCTACTCTAAATTCTCTTTATGACTTTGTACTGCCATTAGACTTGCTACCAGCAGAAATCAATAAACATAGATAAAAAGTCAAATTATTAGTGTCTATTGATGCCACTGAAAGTGTCCCCAAGCATACGTAGTACTAACTTGCATTCTCACTTCAAGATCTGTATCCTTCACATACTTTTGACCATTCATTTACATAAACCTCATAAATGTTGATTTTGACTGTACAATACTTTAACAAGCAAGCATTTATAGAGAATCTACTATGAGCTGGAGGTACAAATAGGAATTACAGAAAACCATGTCTTTTAGGAACAGGAAATACAGCAGAAATATTTAAGTAATATTTTAACACTGTGCTCGTTTTAAACTGTGCATAAAAATCTAGTTAAAAGATAACCATTTAAGTCTAAAACTTCAGTTTTCTTAGCAAATTAGTAAATTTTGGTTGAATTTATTTAATATCATGAAATTTTGGTCTTGAGCAAATATGTTCTAGATTTCATAGCAAGAATTGCTTTTAATTATCTGGGTAATAGGAATGGGGACCTTTATAAGTGTTAGAATAGGTACACTGAACTTCTTTATAAACCAGGCAAATAATTCCTCAAATTTGAGTCTGCTTTGAAGAATTATTTCTAGGTGAAAGGACTTTCTATGTTTCATTTTTAACTATCAGTGGACACCAGCAGTCAAAAAACAATCTCATAATTCCATTTCTGATCAATAAAGCTAGGAGACATTTGCCTCTTCCAACAATGATAACAGGTTCTTCTGGAATAATGTTTATGGTCGACCTCACTTTGCTTTACCTAAAGCAGAGCCATTTCCTTTAGGTTCACACATTTGCCCACATTTACTGTTAATGGTATTTTATTGTTCTGAATGTTTGCGAAGAATATTTCCCCTAACTAATTTTGAAAAATGACAAAACGCCACATTTAACAGCCCCAAAGAATATGTTAAATACAGCCAAGAGCAGAAAAACAAGAAAAAGTAATAGGAAAGTTATAATAGTAAACAAAAAGAAGTAATAATAACAGCATGATAGACAGACAGGTTATCTATCTACCAGAATTTACAACACAGTTGAAATGAAAAGGAATGTGTTGGGAGAGAGGTTCAGGAGGGAGGGAACATAGGTATATCTATGGCTGATTCATGTTGATGTATGACAGAAGCCAACACAATATTGTATAGCAATTATCCTTCGATTAAAAATGAATAAATTTTTAAAAAGGAATGTGTCAAGAGGAAAGACTGGAATTGGATAGGCAAAAAAATACCCCTTGAGCTGAGAAACGTTGGAATGCTCAATCATTCATTCATTAAGAATTTGTTAACTTTCCCTCTTAGAATGTGTATCCTTGATTGAACATATATATTTCCATATAGAGAAAAATGCAGAGTAATTTTTTTTGTTTTTGATAAGAATATGCATAGAATACACTGCTTAAGAACATTAACATTTATCATTCTGATAGAAATCAATTCATGTATCAAGTATTTAAATTCCCCAAGTTGAATTTCTTCATATAAAAAGAGGTAATAATACATATAACTCATCATAAGAGTGTTATAGAATTAGATGAGGAAATATTAATAAGTTACTTTGCTTGTGCCTCATAACTATTATTGGTTTTTTGCTCTTATTGTTTTCCATCTGGAAAAAAGTGTGCACATATCCTTCTATGAATTTATTATTTCTTCAGACAAAGTGAAGTTGCTCAGCCATATCTGACTCTTTGCGACCCCATGAACAGTAGCCTGCACCAGGCTCCTCCGTCCATGGGATTTTCTAGGCAAGAGTACTGGAGTGGGTTGCCATTTCCTTCTCCAGGGAATCTCAAACCCAGGTCTCCCGCATTGTAGACAGACGCTTTACCGTCTGAGCCACCAGGGAAGTCCTTGACAAGGTACTATCCAATTGTCAAGGATAGCATTTAAGATCCAATAATAGTCAATTTTCATATGTTTCACCTGGTCACTTGTTTCTGAATGTATATCCTTCAAAACCAATCTGTTAGTTCACTTATAACATGATCTGGAAAGAAAACACCTTCAACAACTGACATCTCTAAAGATCCCTTGAAGAAGATGCCTTTGGTAGTGGCAATGTTTGCATTAGGACATCTAATAATATTCTATATATAGATTTCAGAGTTCGAATTACAAGGTGGACAATTGGTTTTCAGGTAGACCTGCAAGAAAATATATGGACTCAGTATCTAAACTGTTATACCTTTGTTAGACTGGTTCAATAAAATCCCATACTTATTCATGATTTAAAAATAAGCAGTGGTGGTGGTGATCTAGTTGCTAAGTCTTGTCTAACTCTTGCAAATGTGTGGACTGTAGCCAGCCAGACTTCTCTGTTCATGAGGTTTCCCAGGTAAGAATATCAGAGTGGGTTGCCATTTCCTTCTCCAGCGATCTTCCTGACCCAGGGATATAACTTGGGTCTCCTGCATTGCAAGCAGATTCTTTACCAGCTGAGCCTCCAGGGAAGCTTGAAAAAGAGTAAGTTACTGAATTTTGAAATTAGTAATATAGTGAATGTTGATTCAATTAACAGAATAGCCTGCATCAACTTTTTATTCCCCAGAACACTGGCCCTTCAATACAGATATTCAATAAAAACAGAAACTTTTTCTAACTTAATTTTGGAAAATGCTGTATAGTCTATTTCTGCTTTAGTTTCACAGAGTAAATTAGTATACAAAATCTTCAAAACCTGAATAAAAAAAGCATTTAACCTTTACTAACATCCTTAATAAATAGAGGCGGATGGTTTGGAGATTATTGATCTGAATTGAATCATTGAGGTTTGCCTAAATTCTGTTATCCTCAATACCAAACAGTTCCCAACTGATTTTGTAACTCTATTAAATTAATATTTATTAAATAGAGTCTAGGAGTGACAGAATGTACGGTTCAATACAGAGAGCAAAGGGAAAATGAAATAGAGGGTTATTACTTGCAAGTCTTGGAGGAGGTACTCTACACTTGGAGGAACCAGTCAAGGCAAGGTGCAGTCAGAGCTAGGGCAGGACCTGGGACACATACCTGTATTAGGATCTGTGTGTAGAATTCCTTCAAGCTCCTGGGTCAAGATTGCATGCTAAGTCACTTCGGTTGCGTCCGACTCTTTGTGACCCTGTGGACTGTAGCCCACTAGACTCCCCTGACCATGGGATTCTCCAGGCAAGAATACCAGTGTGTGTTGCCATGTCCTCCAGGAGATCTTACTGACACAGGGATCAAACCCACATCTCTTCTGTTTCCTGCACTGGCAGATGGGTTCTTTACCACTAGTTCCACCAGGGTTAAGTGCAGATTTGTCAATTCAAACCAAAAAGTGTGGGGTTTGGTGAGTTCCCTAAGAAGTCTTACCTAAGGGATGACTAGGAGAAGGCCCTGGGAGGTAGGAGGTGAGTGAAAGTTGCTCAGTTGTGTCTGACTCTTTGCGACCCCATGGACTATACAGTCCATGGAATTCTCTGGGCTAGAATACTGGAGTGTATATCCTTTCCCTCCTCCAGGAGATTTCCCAACCCAAGTAATGAATCCAAGTCTCCTGCATTGTAGGCTGATTCTTTACCAGATGAGCCACAAGAGAAGCCCAAGAATACTACAGTGGGTAGCCTATCCCTTGTCCAGTGGATCTTCCCAACGCAGGAATCAAACCAGGGTCTCCTGCATTGCAAGCAGATTCTTTACCAACTGAGCTATGAGGGAAGCCTGGGAGGCAAGAGAGTGCTTATCAAAAAGGAATCTTAGGAAAATCATATCAGGAACTTACATTTGTGTCTTGTGACTCTGTGTCCATTATTTGGGAGGGGCCAGTGTCAGTTCAAGCCCTGTGACCTGGTTGGCCACACAAAACACATGCAAAGGCAGCAGTTTTATGAAGCAACTCAGCTAAATTTTCAATTAGGTGTGCTTTACTAAACTTCCTCACATTATTGTTTATAAGCCTCTAAGTTAAGATACATTGTATTTGAGGATGTCACTTTAAATGCAAATATTTACTTGAAAAGTTTTTTTTGCAAACATTATTACTGTTGTTGCTGTTACTTTTTAGATGAGGACAAAGCTATCTGAGAATAAAATACAAGCTTTAAAATATTGACACGTTTTCTTCCCCAAAATGGAAATCTTGCATTTAAATAAAAGCATTTTTCCATTATCTACTGCATTCCATCAGTGTCCACATTTTATTGATTGTATCTCAGATATCTCTAGTGTTGTTCTGAAGCTAGCTGACACTAGCCCAGCAGAGCTGATTGTATACATCTCTTCCCAACTCTGCTTTCAGTGATCACATAGTTTGAAGTTGGTAAGGCAGATTGTAATTGGCCATGGTAGGGGCATTTACACACCACAGAATTAGGCCAATGCTACAAATCAGGCATTGTTTTGAGCTAGTTTGCACATTTACCAGCACATGTCTGCACTCTGTTCCTCTTCCTCTGCATTCTTATAGCTCAGTGGTAGTGTAGACCTCCTCATTTCTAATGTGGAATATTGTAACTTGGGCCTCACCATTTGAGTATATTCTACACATAACTGTCATATATTCCTTCATAAAATATAAATAAATTAATGAGTAAATAAATTATTTCATTTTGATTCCTGCTTGATTCTTCAGTCTCTCTGCTGTCTACAGATAATTAACTCCTTAGCAGGTCTTAAAAGGCCCCTTTTGATCTGGTAACTCCTCTGTTTTCAGTTTTGTATTATTATTATTTTTTTTTTTAGTGATTTTGAACTTCTTTTTGGGGGGTGGGGTTGTGCTAAGTCTTTGTTGCTGCTCACTGGCTTTCTCTAATTGCAGCAAGCAGGGGCTACTCATAGTTGCAGTGCATGGCTTCTCTTGCAAAGCACAGGCTCTAGGCACATGGGCTTCAGTAGATGTAGCATGTGGGATCAGTAGTTGAGGCCCTTGGGCTCACCGGCTTCAGTAGTTGCAGCACACAGGCTTGGTCATTATGGCTTTTCGGCTCTAGAGCAAGACCTTAGTATTGTTGCAACTGGGCTTAGTTGCTCTGTGGCATGTGGAATCTTCCTGGACCAGGGGTCAAACTGGTGTCCCCTGCATTAGCAGATGGATTCTCATCCACAGCACCACCAGGGAAGTCCTGAACTTCTTTTCGTAACTCAAATGGCCTTGTTCACTGAAAATATTCTTTCATCCATTTTTCTAATAGGTGGGATCCTCATATTCCCAAATATTCTAAATATCATTTTTTTCTCTGTCAAGTATTTTAGAATAGCCTTTCTTCTTCCACATATAGAATTTTAAATTTTCATATACAACAGATTACACTGAATTATAATTATCTATTGATATGACTGCTCTCTCCACTGGATTCTGAGTGTACTAGCACTTGATAGGGGAATATTGAAGAATTCACAGTTCTGAAATCAAATACTATTACTACTGATAGTAAGCTACAGGTACAGAGAAGGAATGGTGGGGCAAACTTTGATAGACCTTCTGTATAACTTTGTCCAGTACCAACTCTTTATACCACATGATGAAACACAGAAAATTTGGATGATCAAACATTCCTTTATAAAATAAGCAATCTCTTTTAAGACATAGGGATTTAAGTTGAGCTTACAAGAGATTGTGAAGTGGGAGTTATTAATGCAGAACCAAATTACTTTAGAGCAGGCACAACAGTGGATGCTTATAATGGATTCTTCTAGTCATATGTCATTTGAAAAGCTTGTATTTTCAAGAAGAGAAGGAAGAGTGGGTTGGTGGGAAGATCAGAAAAGAATTTCTCTTTTTAACCTAAGATTAATTCTATTACAGGGTGAAGGTATATATTATAGCACATGGTGGGTATTGATTTACAACCCTTTTTATTGTGATATGACACAAATGTTTAAAAGCAATTTATTTTAGCTGCTTCCAAAAGCTGTCTGAAATCCTATTAAGGAAATGGTCTCTGAAAAATACATCTTACTTGCTGTAAAGGGTTTACAAATACAGGTATCTCAGAGTAATCCTGCCACTACAACAAATGTTATCTTTAATGCAGTGTTATGCTGAACACTCATAAGCTGCTTTACCTCCAATTCTACAGAAAATATATTTAGAACACAGTGTATCTGCAACTGTGATGCTTTTGACTAGATAGAAAATTGTGTATGGAAGAGAAGAAAGATCATTATCTAAAGTGATGCTCATTCATGCAGAAAATGTTACTTGACATCCCTGTTAGGCCAGACACTGTTTCTGGCCTTTAGGATAAAACAGTGATAAAGAAGAATTCTTACTCTCTCTGGTAGACAGATATTAAATAATAACAATAAAGATATACTATAAAGGCAAACAGTGATTCTTTTCTTCTTTAGTAGATGTGATATTTATTTCAAACTTTGATTCAGGTTTATAACAATGGGTTGTTACTGTTATTCAGTTGCTAAGCCATGTCTGAATCTCTGCGAGCCCAAGGACTGCAGTGCGCCACGCTCCTCTGTCCTCCACTGTCTACTGGAGTCTGCTCAAATTCATGTCCATTGAGTCAGTGATGCTATCTAACCATCTCATCCTCTGCCACCACCACCCTCCCCCCGCCCCAGCTGCAATCCTTCCAAGCATCAGGGTCCCCTCCAATGAGTTGGCTATTTGTAACAGGTGGCCAAAGTACTGGAGCCTCAGCTTCAGCATCAGTCATTGCAATGAACACTCAGGGTTGATTTCCTTTAGGACTGACTGGTTTGATCTCCTTGCTGTTCAAGAGATTCTCAAGAGTCTTCTCCAGCACCAGAATTCAAAAGCACCAATTCTTTGGCTCTCAGCCTTCTCTATGGTCCAACTCTCCCATCAAACAATGATTCTTTAAATGTAAGAATAGATTGTCTTGAGAATTGAAACTATTATAATGGGGGGCAACTTTTTTTTAAAAAATTAAGTAGTAATAATGTCTCAGGTGGGGTAAATCAAAATGAGTGCCAGATAGTAAGAAACTCTGATGTTTAAGTTTCATTGACATCACTATCCACTTCTATTTAAGTGTATAGAGTTAGTGAAGTGTCATTTATTTTTTTCCTGCAAATTTCAGGGTGGAGTGTCATTCTCATTGACAGAACACCAAGCATTGAGTTCTGTTTATTTAAGTGCTTTAGTACTAATATTAGAAAAGAAATATAATTTCAGTCTCTTTAGTAGTGAATATAAATTCAGATGATTTACCTTTCATATCTTCAGAAATAGCCTCTGTTATACTTATCAGGATTACTTAAGCTATATGAATTTTCTTTACTAAGATCTCAAAGATGGGAGCTTACAGCTACCAAGCTTTAAACAATTTTTGTGAGGTTAAATGGAGTTCAACTATTTATTCATTCATTCATTCAGTATTTATTGTCAACTTACAATTTTCTTCCTACTTTATTATATAGACTCTAGTGCAAAACACATCATTATTTTATATGCCACAAGAAATAAAAATTAAATGCTTACAATTATATTTTAAGATTTCACCAAAAGTAAGAATGATTCAGATTTTAATATATTAAAATATGAAAAAGTAGAATAATATAGATAAAATATTCTATCAATAGTATTGATTTCTACAGTATAAAGAACGATGCTCCTGTTTCTGATAAGTGCATAGCAACATCCTAGTTCCAAATTAAGTTAACTTTTCCCCCTCAAAGCCAGATAGCATAATGAAGAGATATAAAACAAACAAAAAAATGCAAACCCATTTTTAAAAACTTCAACTTTCCTCCTCTGTATATTTTCTATACTATTCACACAAATCAATTCACTTCTAGACACTGAATGTGTGGAGAGACTTCCCAAAGACTTTTTCTTTAAAGCTAACAAATACCTGTATACCATATGTTTGTGTCCAAGAGTATGTAAGTACAACTGCTTAGCCAGAGAAAACTAAAAAAATAAAATATGTTGAGTGAGTCTGAATAGGACAAATATAAGACAGATCTTAGAAATTACATCAAATATTCACACCCAGAATGAGATGGCCCAACTCTGATTGAGAGCTGGTATGAATAGGATTAACAGCAAACAGGCAGGGGTACAGGTATGGGAGTAAGCAAAAAAAGGAGACAGAGATAGAAACAGAGACAGAATGAGAGTGAGCATATAACATGCATATGAAGCACAAATGTGCATATTTGTTGTACTATCACTACACTACACTATCACTACAAAAGAAAGAATTTCTCCTTTGAAAGTAAGGGTAGCATCCCTTGATGTCCATAGGTCAATGGTGAAGAACCTATGAAAATTCAAGGACCTTCTTAGGATATATCCTGAGTTGGGTTAGAATCTGAAAATCAGAAGGCTTGGCCTCACAGGAGCATCATTAGTAAAGAAGTGGTCTCATTGTAGCTATGCATGAGGGTGTCCATTAGATCATACAGAAATTTCTGGGTCATATGGCAGTTCTAGTTCCAGTTTTTTAAGGAATCTCCACACTGTTCTCCATAGTGGTTGTACTAGTTTGCATTCCCACCAACAGTGTAAGAGGGTTCCGTTTTCTCCACACCCTCTCCAGCATTTACTGTTTGTAGACTTTTGGATAGCAGCCATCCTGACTGGTGTGTAAATAGTACTTCATTGTGGTTTTGATTTGCATTTCTCTGATAATGAGTGATGTTGAGCATCTTTTCATGTGTTTGTTAGCCATCTGTATGTCTTCTTTGGAGAAATGTCTGTTTAGTTCTTTGGCCCACTTTTTGATTGGGTCATTTATTTTTCTGGAATCGAGCTGCAGGAGCTGCTTGTATATTGAGATTAATTCTTTGTCAGTTGCTTTGTTTGCTATTATTTTCTCCCAATCTGAAGGCTGTCTTTTCACCTTGCTTAGGTTTCCTTTGTTGTGCAAAAGCTTTTAAGTTTAATTAGGTCCCATTTGTTTCTTTTTGCTTTTATTTCCAGTACTCTGGGAGGTGGGTCATAGAGGATCCTGCTGTGATTTATGTCAGAGAAATTGAACAACCTACACTGGTCCTTCATATATTTCTCAGAATTTTTTATTGCTAATATAGGAATCAGCAATAATAGAGGTAGGTTACCCAAGAAAGCATAAAGACTACTTCCAATCAAATATACTATTAATAAGGAAAGAAATGCAGAGAAGTAGGAAGAAAAGCAGCAAAATATCTTTGAAGATGAAGCGAAATTCTCCCACCACCACCCCCAAAAAAATGTGACACAAGACATTTGTGACCCAAAAACACAACACTATTTTTATATTAACGAAGCAATTATAACTGTGAAGAAAGATCAGTTATACAAATAAAAATTATAACTAGAAAGAAAACAGGAAAAGATTCCATAATCACACAAAGAAAATATGACCAGATAACAAAAGATTGTGACCAAATAACAGATGAAATGAACCAGGAGTAACAAAATTAATTTAGGTATAAAAGACAATGCAGTACCTGAAGGCTGAAATGGAAACTGTGCCCAAAATATATCACAGATTCCAAAAGACTATAGAAAGATATAGAAAGAAAGCAATTGATAGAGAAGAGTAGCAAAGAAGATGCAAAATACTCACTTAAAATTGCTTTAAAGATAACAAAAACACTGAAAAAATGAACTTTCAAAAATATAAATAAAAACACATCTCCTAAAATAATAGAGGCTATCAGTTCATATTAAATACACAGACACACACACACACAGAGTATTCCTATAAAAACTGACCTTGAACTGCAACCTTAGTAAATCAATTCAACTTTCAATTTAAAAAATCCTTTCGTCATCTTAGTAGAAGATCAAGTTACTTCAAATTATCTTAAGGAGGGTAAACATACATTCTGGTTATCCTGGGGCAGTTCTGGTTTATGTTGTATGTACCATCCAATTTTCATGCACTCTTAAAAGAGTTCCCCTTTGGAAATAAATGGTAAGATCAAGTTAGTATTATATTTTTCACAATTTTCAGTGTCTGCAGACAGTAGAGACCTATTTCTAAGGAGTCTATAAAAGAATGGGCCAAGCATTTTTTATTCAGTTCAGTTCTATTTCTAATGTAAAGTCTACATACCTCTTAATTTGAAGTTATACAAATTAGGGAACATATTTCCTGCATCAACTTTCCTGATCACTTTTCCAGATCAAGAGCCACAAATTAGGGCCTGTATGCCAGTGCAGACCTTTATCTATTTTTGTAAATAGCTTTACTGGAATATCTGTTTACATACCATCTATGGTTCTTTTAACACAACAGAGTAGAGTTGAATACTCATGATAGACTTTGTATGGCACAGAAAATCTGTATTGTTTACTCTTCAACTGTAACAGAAAAACATTTGATGATCCCTAATCTATAGTTCCACAATGAAATGTAGGAATTCTTAACTATAATTTAAAAAGACACAGGTACCCAAATGTTCATTCCAGCATTGTTTACAATAGCCAGGACATGGAAGCAACTTAGATGTCCATTGACAGATGAACGGATAAGGATGTTGTGGTACATATACACAGTGGAATATTACCCAACCATAAAAAGGAATGAATGTGAGTCAGTTCTAGTGAGATGGAAAAACCTAGGGCCTATCATATACAGTGAAATATATCAGAATTTGTTTCTTTAAGCATGGACTTCCCATGTGCCTCCGTGGTAAAGAATCTGCCTGCAATATGGAAGATGCAGGTTCTATCCCTAGGTTGGGAAGATCCTTGGAGAAGGAAATGGGAACCCACTCAAATATTCTTGCCTGGGAAATCCCATGGACAGAGAAGCCTGGTGGGCTACAGTCAATGAGATCACAAAGAGTCAGACATGACTTAGTCATTCAGTCAGTTCAGTCACTCAATCGTGTCTAATTCATTGCGACCCCATGAATCGCAGCACGTCAGGCCTCCCTGTCCATCACCAACACCCAGAGCTTACCCAAACTCAGGTCCATCAAGTCGGTACGCCATACAGCCATCTCATGCTCTGTCATCCCCTTCTCCTCCCGCCCCAAATCCCTCCCAGCATCAGGATCTTTTCCAGTGAGTCAACTCTTCGCGAGGTAGCGAAAGTACTGGAGTTTCAGCTTCAGCAATAGTCCTTCCAATGAACACCCAGGACTGATCTCCTTTAGGACAGACTGGTTGGATCTCCTTGCAGTCCAAGGGACTCTCAAGAGTCTTCTCCAACACCACAGTTCGAAAGCATTAATTCTTCAGTGCTCAGCTTTCTTCAGACTCCAACTCTCACATCCATACATGACCACTGGAAAAACCATAGCCTTGACCAGACGGACCTTCTTTGGCAAAGTAATGTGACCACTTTTTAATATGTTATCTAGGTTGGTCATAACTTTCCTTCCAAGGAGTAAGCATATTTTAATTTCATGGTTGCAATTACCATCGGCAGCGATTTTGGAGCCCAACAAAATAAAGTCTGATACAGTTACCACTGTTTCCCCATCTATTTGCCATGAAGTGATGGGACCAGATGCCATGATCTTAATTTTCTGAATGTTGAGCTTTAAGCCAAATTTTTCACTCTCCTCTCTCACTTTCATCAAGAGGCTTTTTAGTTCCTCTTCACTTTCTGCCATAAGGGTGGTGTCATCTTTCTCCTGGCAATCTTCAATCCAGCTTGTTCTTCTTCGAGCCCAGCATTTCTCATCATGTACTCTGCATATAAATTTAAATAAGCAGGGTGACAATATACAGCCTTGATGTACTCCTTTCCTATTTGGAACTAGTCTGTCATTCCATGTCCAGTTCTAATTGTTGCTTCCTGATCTGCAAACAGGTTTCTCAAGAGGCAGGTCAGATGGTCTGGTATTCCCATCTCTTTCAGAATTTTCCACAGTTTATTGTGAGCCCCACAGTCAAAGGCTTTGGCATAGTCAATAAAGCAGAAATAGGCGTTTTTCTGGAACTCTCTTGCTTTTTTTGATGATCCAGGGAATGTTGGAAATTTGATCTCTGGTTCCTCTGCCTTTTCCAAAATCAGCTTGCACATCCGGAAGTTCACAATTCATGTATTTCTAAAGACTCTCTTAGAGAATTCTGAGCATTATTTACTAGCGTGTGAGATGAGTGCAATTGTGCGGTAGTTTGAGCATTATTTGACATTGCCTTTCCTTGGGATTGGAATGAAAACTGACCTTTTCCAGTCCTGTGGCCACTGCTGAGTTTTCCAAATTTGCTGGCATACTGAGTGCAGCACTTTCACAGCGTCATCTTTCAGGATTTGAAATAGCTCAACTGGAATTCCACCACATCCACTAGCTTTGTTTGTAGTGATGCTTTCTAAGACCCCCTTGACTTCACATTCCAGGATGTCTGGCTCTAGGTGAGTGATCACACCATCGTGATTATCTGGGTCATGAAGATCTTTTTTGGACAGTTCTTCTGTGTATTCTTGCCACCTCTTATTAATACCTTTTGTTTCTGTTAGGTCCATATCACTTCTGTCCTTTATTGAGCCCATATTTGCATGACATGTTCCCTTGGTATCTCTAATTTTCTTGAAGAGATCTCTAGTCTTTCCCATTCTGTTGTTTTCCTTCATTTATTTGCATTGATTGCCTAGGAAGGCTTTCTTATCTCTCCTGGCTATTCTTTGGAATTCTGCATTGAAATTGGAATATCTTTCCTTTTCTCCTTTGCTTTTAGTTTCTATTCTTTTCACAGCTATTTGTATGGCCTCTTCAGACAGCATTTTGCTTTTATGTATTTCTTTTCCACAGGTATGGTCTTGATCCCTGTCTCCTGTACAATGTCACGAACCTCCGCCTATAGTTTATCAGGCACTCTGTCTATCAGATCTAGTCCCTTAAATATATTTCTCATTTCCACTGTATAGTCATAAGGGATTTGATTTAGGTCATACCTGAATGGTCTAGTAGTTTTCCCTACTTTCTTCAATTTAAGTCTGAATTTGGCAATAAGGATTTCATGATCTGGGCCACAGTCAGCTCCTGGTCTTGTTTTTGCTGACTGTATAGAGTTCCTCCATCTTTGGCTGCAAAGAATATAATCAATCTGATTTCAGTGTTGATCACCTGGTGATGTCCATGTGTAGAGTCTTCTCTTCTGTTTTTGGAAGAGGGTGTTTGCTATGATCTGTGCGTTCTCTTGGCAAAACTCGTTCAGCCTTTGCTCTGCTTCATTCTGTACTCCAAGGCCAAATTGTTACTCCAGGTGTTTCTTGACTTCTTACTTTTGCATTGCAGGCCCCTATAATGAAAAGGACATCTTTTTTGGGGTGTTAGTTTTAAAAGGTCTTATAGGTCTTCATAGAACCGTTCAACTTCAGCTTCTTCATCATTACTAGTTGGGGCATACGCTTGGATTACCGTGATATTGAATGGTTTGCCTTGAAAACAAACAGAGATCATTCTTTCATTTTTGAGATTGTGCCCAAGTACTGCATTCCGGACTCTTTTGTTGACCATGATGGCTACCCCATTTCTTCTAAGGGATTCCTGCCCACAGTAGTAGAAATAATGGTCATCTGAGTTAAATTCACCCATTCCAGTCCATTTTAGTTCTCTGATTCCTAGAATGTTGACATTCACTCTTGCCATCTCCTGTTTGACCACTTCCAATTTGCCTTGATTCATGGACCTAATATTCCAGGTTCCTATGCAATATTGCTCTTTACAGCATCAGACGTTTCTTCTATCACCAGTCACATCCAGAACTGGGTATTGTTTTTGCTTTGGCTCCATCTCTTCATTCTTTCTGGAGTTATTTCTCCACTGATCTCCAGTAGCATATTGGGCACCTACCGACCTGGGAGTTCCTCTTTCAGCATCCTATCTTTTTGCCTTTTCATACTGTTCATGGGGTTCTCAAGGCAAGAATACTGAAGTGTTTGCCATTCCCTTCTTCAGTGGACCACAGTCAGACATCTCCACCGTGACCCGTCCATCTTGGGTGGCCCCATACAGCATGGCTTAGTTTCATTGAGTTAGACAAGGCTGTGGTCCTGTGATCAGATTGGCTAGTTTTCTGTGATTGTGGTTTCAGTCTGTCTGCCCTCTGATGCCCTCTCTCAGTGCCTACCGTCTTACTTGGGTTTCTTTTACCTTGGATGTGGGCTATCTCTTCACGGCTGCTCCAGTAAAGTGCAGCCGCTGCTCCTTACCTTGGACGTGGAGTTGCTCCTCTTGGCCCTCCTGCACCTGTGCAGCTGCCGCTCCTTGGACGTGGGGTTGCTCCTCTCGGCTGACACCTGTTACTTTGGGCGTGGGGTTGCTCCTCTCAGCTGCGCTTCTGCGGCTTGTTTTATTACTCACTTGTGATTAAAAAACAAATATTAACACATATCTATGGAATATAGAAAAATGTTACTGATGAACCTATTTGCAGGGAAGGACTAGAGAAACTCAGACATAGAGAACAGACTTGTAGACACAGGGGGGAAATGAGAGAGGTTGGGGCTGATTGAGAGATTAGTATTGAAATACATATATTACCAAATGTAAAATATATAGCTAGTGGGAACTTGCTGCATTACACAAGAGGATCAACCCGGTGCTCTATAACAACCTAGAGTGGTGGGAGGGAGGTTCAGAAGAGAAGGAACATATGTATCAGTTCAGTTCAGTTCAGTCACTCAGTCATGTCTGACTCTTTGTGACCCTGTGGACTGTAGTAGCCCAGGCCTCCCTGTCCAACACCAACTCCTGGAGTTTACCCAAATTCATGTCCAAACTCATGTTCAAGCTTCCTACTTTTGCAGTCATCTATAATGAAAAGGACATCTTTCTTGGGTGTTAGTTTTAAAAGGTCTTGTAGGTCTTCATAGAATTGTTCAACTTCAGCTTCTTCAGCATTATTGGTCGGTGTATAGACTTGGATTACCGTGATATTGAAAGGTTTGCCTTGGAAATGAACAGAGATCATTCTGTCATTTATGAGATTGCATCCAAGTACTGCATTTCAGACTATTTTGTTGACCATGATGGCCACTCCATTTCTTCTAAGGAATTCCTACCCACAGTAATGGTCATCTGAGCTAAATTCATCCATTCCAGTGCATTTTAGTTCGTTGATTCCTAGAATGTTGACATTCACTCTTGCCATCTCCTGTATACTTATGGCTGATTCACATTGTTGTACGGTAGAAACCAACATAACATTGTAAAGCAATTACATTCCAATTAAAAATAAATAAAATTTAGGAATTCCTGAAGAGAGTTGAAAGCAATCCTTGCAAATATTGTTATTGTTGGCAGTTTTGAATAATGAGAAATTTAACCACTAAACCGTAATTTCTACTTTATTAGTTTATAAGGATGAGCAGAATATATTAATATTTCCTTAATTTAGTATACTTAATCTAATTTAAAATACTAAAATATTCATTTACCATAATCATAGAATAGAATTGATTCTTCCTTAATATGTAAACTTGTTAAGCACCTTTTGTAGCTCTCTAAATTTGCCATATAGCTGCTGCCAAATGATAAAAAGCAATTCTTTTCTGTACTCCCACCAATTGCAGGACAAAGAACAAAAATTCTCCAGCCTACTTATATCCTGCTGGCTCAGGAATACAGATTAGGTTTTAATAGATATCTCCCAGGAAGGCTGCTTTATGCTAGCATCAGTCTACTGAATCAGCTTCAAAATACACATTTTATCTAGCCCTTGAAATATGTATATCAGCAGTAGTGTATGAGTAACAATTTAACTTTCCAAAATAAATATCTTGAGTATATCTCAATGCCACATTTTCTTCTTAATCTTCTTTCATGTTTATGATATAGCTACCAAAAACTAAGCTAGATCTCCTATTCAAAATTTAGTATTCTTCCATATCTGATTGTGATACATAAAACATACAAGACATCAGTATCACAAACTAGAATAACAAATTTTAAGAAATTAGGCAAAAGATGTTAAGTAAAGCAAACCAAAGAGATTTCTAATCTAAGATAAATTTGGAAAACCCACTGAAAATAGGAATTCCTAGATAAGATATAGGGAAGTTGTTTTCCAAAATTTCTGTTCATATGACCTTTACTTGACCTTTATGTTGGCTTCGATTTTTTTAAAAGTATAATTGGCTATCTGTGCTCTGGAATTGTCATTCAACTTATTAAGGTTAACATAAAAATAATTTAAAATAGCTTTCCATAAGTTTTCAAGTCTCTTTTACAACAAATTATATTATTTAGAAATTTGGTTCAGTTCATTTCAGTCGCTCAGTCATGTCCAACTCTTTGCAACCCCATGGATTGCAGCATGCCAGACCTCCCTGTCCATCACCAACTTCCGGAGTTTACTGAAACTCATGTCCATCTAGTCGGTGATACCATCCAACCATCTCATCGTCTGTTGTTCCCTTCTCCTCCCACCTTCAATCTTTCCCAGCATCAGGGTCTTTTCAAATGAGTCAGTTCTTCACATCAGGTAGCCAAAGTATTGGAGTTTCAGCTTCACCATCAGTCCTTCCAGAGACTATTCAGAACTGATCTCCTTTAGGATGGACTGGTTGGATCTCCTTGCAGTCCAAGGGACTCTCAAGAGTCTTCTCCAACACCACAGTTCAAAAGCATCAATTCTTTGGCACTCAGCTTTCTGTATAGTCCAACTCTCACATCCATACATGACCACTGGAAAAACCATAGCCTTGACTAGCCGGACCTTTGTTCGCAAAGTAATGTCTCTGTTTTTTAATATGTTGTCTAGGTTTGTTATAACTTTTCTTCCAAGGAGCAAGCGTCTTTAAATTTCATGGCTGCAGTTACCATCTGCAGTGATTTTGGAGTCCCCCCAAAATAAAGTCTGCCAGTGTTTCCACATCTATTTGCCATGAAATAATGGGACCAGATGCCATGATCTAAATTTTCTGAATGTTGAGCTTTAAACCAACTTTTTCACTCTCCTCTTTCACTGTCATCAAGAGGCTCTTTAGTTCTTCACTTTCTGCCATAAGGGTGGTATCATCTGCATATCTGAGGTTATTGATATTTCTCCTGGAAATCTTGAGTCCAGCTTGTGCTTCTTCCAGCCCAGTGTTTCTCATGATGTACTCTGCATATAAGTTAAATAAGCAAGGTGATAATATACAGCCTTGACGTACTTCTTTCCTTATTTGGAACCAGTCTGTTGTTCCATGTCCAGTTCTAACTGTTGCTCCCTGACCTGCGTACAGATTTCTCAAGAGGCAGGTCGGGTGGTCTGGTATTCCCATCTCTTTCAAAATTTTCCAGTTTGTGGTGATCCACATAGTCAAAGGCTTTGGCATAGTCAATAAAGCAGAAAAAGATGTTTTTCTGGAATTCTCTTGCTTTTTCGATGATCCAGTGGATGTTGGCAATTTGATCTCTTGTTCCTCTGCCTTTTCTAAAACCAGCTTGAACATCTGGAAGTTCATGGTTTATGTATTGTTGAAGGCTGCCTTAGAGATTTTTGAGCATTACTTTACTTGTGTGTGAGATGAGTGCAATCATGTGGTAGTTTGAGCATTCTTTGGCATTGCCTTTCTTTGGCATTGGAATGAAAACTGACCTTTTCCAGTCCCATGGCCACTGCCGCGTTTTCCAAATTTGCTGGCACATTGAGTACAGCACTTTCACAGCATCATCTTTTAGGATTTGAAATAGCTCAACTGGAAATTTGAGCTACATTTGGAAATTTGGTTACATTTAACCAATACCTTTCCTTATTTTCAAGTCAATCAATTAAACATTCTCATGTATTTTAAAGTATATTGAATAAGTACTAATAATACTCGGTACTTTTTAACTCATTGTAAGAGAAGCTGGTACCAAAATCTCTGTCTCCTGATTTCAAGTTTAGTTTTATCTAATTCTTGGATAACTTCTTTCAATTTCATATTGAAAGGTTGTTACTGAACGATAAGACGCATCTTGGCCTCCGGAGGAGACGAATTCAATCCAGGGCCAGAGACGAGGCTGGATCGCTCAGAGCTTTTTGTAATAAAGTTTTATTAAAGTATAAAGGAGATAGAGGAAGCTTCTGACATAGGCATCAGAAGGGGGCAAAAGAGTACCCCCCTCCTCGTCTTTAACTGTATGTTATATAGTCACTCACAGTCTGTTAATGAAAAGAAAGGAGTGTCATAAAATTTAGAATGGCACCAGATAATTCATCCCAGGCCATAAAACGATTGACTTGAATCTTGTAGAAGGGCAGAATACCAACAAATAGTTCCATTTACATAGATTAGGGGAAAATACCTGAATAAGTAAGTTAGGCCGTTTGGCGGAACCAACTTGAAGATAGAGTCTGGGGTTCATTAACATAGCTTAAGACAACATTTCCATATGAAAAAGAAATGTATTGGTTAACTCAAGGTTTGAGAGTAGTTAGCTTTAGGTGAAACCAGGTGTCATGGCAATACAGAATGTTAAGAGAAACCTTTTAAATTTGTATAGAGAAGGAAAAACAGATGGCTGGTTTGTTCCTTCCTGCCGCTTAAGAGAGATAAAAATGTCTGGCACTTACAGCCTCTTTCCTCCATTTGGAGGCCCCTGGTCTTCCTGCCTGTTACCCTCTCAATATTTTGTATAAACCTGTAAAATCTGCTTTTGTTAATTAACAAAAAGACACAGTGCTGATTAGCTATGCTTTTAAAATTACAGATGGTTAGAAATTTGGCTGTTTAAAATTCTATATGTAAGAGTGGAATACTCTATCTGACTCTCACCCTGAGGATCTGAGTCACTGTGAAAGTGAAAGTAGCTCAGTCATGTCAGCCTCTCTGCAACCCCGTGGACTATACAGTCCATGGAATTCTCCAGGCCAGAATACTGGAGTGGGTAGCCTTTCCCTTCTCCAGGGGATCTTCCCAACCCAGGGATTGAACCCAGGTCTCCTGCATGGCAGGTGGATTCTTACCATGAGCCACAATGCAAGCCCAGGAATACTGAAGTGGCTAGCCTATCGCTTCTCCTGAAGGAATCAAACCCAGGATTTCTCCCCGACCCAGGAATCAATCCGGGGTCTCCTGCATTGCAGGTGGATTCTTCACTATCTGACCTAAGGAGTCACTTTGAGAGATACTCAATTTCTAAACCATGTTTAGAGATTCAGAAAGGGATTTCAGGACACAATATTATACAACTCTGTAATTTTCTACTGAGTCTGTTTCTCAGTCAAGGTCTGATGGTAACCTTTTTTACACATTAGGGTCTTGCTTTGAAACTATCAAAATATGGCTTTGTATAAATTTTACCTGGACTTGACCCTTCTGCCAAATCCTACTAGATAGTATCTTCATCCGTAAGATGGAAGATGAAAGGCATGCCATGATTCCTCTGAAAGGTATTTTCAAAGGAATTTCTCTGATATTTCTACCACTTAATTCAGACCTTGAACAATCTCAATGATATTTAAATTTGATCATGTTCTGAATTATTAATTTGTTTCTGGGAACACTACAATACTTATTATTTAGATTACATGCAATGAAACCATGGTCATGCTAAAATAAGTTTTTCATAACAAATTTAACAAATTCATTTAGCAAATGCCATTTAACATATATTTGAACATACTGAAAGCACAATTTTATATATCACAGATAATTTTAAATGGTAATCATTTCATAAAGTTTTACGGGTACAAAGAAACACGTTATAATTTGTGAATATAAATGTGATATATGATAAAACTATTAAGATAATGTTCTATAAAAACAGTTTTAATTCTGTCCTTAAAAATAGCAAAGTGATAATAGCTTAAGAACCAAAAAAGAAGATAATTAAATACAAATTACTATTAAATCATGGAAGTTACTCATGGGAGAAAAACTAACAAACAGATATACAGTCTCATTAATTTATTCATTTTTTTACTCTAAATAAGGCATGCTGTGCTGTACCTAGTCACTCAGTTGTGTCTGACTCTTTGTGACCCCATGGACTGTAGTCCATCAGATTCCTCTGTCCTTGGAATACCCCAGGCAAGAATACTGGAGTGGGTTGCCACACCCTCCTCCAGGTGGTCTTCCTGGTCCAGGAATCAAACCAGGGTCTCCTGCATTGCAGGCATGTTCTTTAACAGTTGAGCTACCAGCCAAGCCCAAAGAAGGCATAACCAAGCCTAAACCCTTTAGCATAATATTTTCAAAAAATTACTTTTTTTAGTCATTGCATACTACAAATTAGTGAAAATCAATGTGATAATAAATGAAAATCTTTGTTCATTTTGATTTAAAACTACCATCAGTTATTGAGTTTAAAAATGACCTTAACTGGAAAAATAATGTGAAAGTCACTCAGTTGTGTATGACTCTTTGTGACCCCATGGAATTCTTCAGTCGATGGAATTCTCCAGGCCAGAATACTGGAGTAGGTAGCCTTTCTCTTCTCCAGGGGATCTTCCCAACCCAGGTCTCCCACATTGCAGGCAGATTCTTTACCAGCTGAGCCACAAGGGACACCCAAGAATACTGGAGTGGGTAGTATATCTCTTCTCCAGGAGATCTCCACCAAGGAATCGAACTGGGGTCTCCTGCATTGCAGGTGGATTCTTTACCAACTGAGCTATCAGGGAAGCCCAAAAAATAATGTAACATCCCAATAATAATAGAAAACCATAAATAAGAATATTTCCATTTTTTTCCAGTGGTGAAATAAATCCATGAAAATTACTAAAGCACAATAGTGAGATAAAATAACTACCTTTTTACACATTTAATGCAACATTGCTAGATATTTGAGAGGCTGTCATTTTGTGCTATTCAGTGTTCCAAAGCGTTATCTTCTGTGTTAGAGCCATGGAAGTTACTCTGGTACTGGAGTTGTCAGGAAAGGACTGAAGTTGAAGAATCCAGGCTGCCAATCTCTTTTCTTGTTGGAACTGGAACATATTGTGACTCTCTGCTCATAGAATATCCCTCATCCCTTTGTATAAAACTGGAAGGATGCTTCCAAAAGTACTCTCTACAATGCCATATAAACTACAGACATCTTTCAGGATACTCTAGGAGTCTGCAAAGGCACAGCTGTAACTGCTGAGGATAAATCTTGGATAAAGATTTATACTTGGTTCCCTGTGTTACACTTCCCACTAACCTTAGGGAAATCAGTTAATTGTATTTAAGCCTCCTACGTGATTCAATATTAGTGCTAAAACAAGATGATCCTCCTAAGAGAGAAAGGAACACATAGCTGATGGAACAAAAGCATCTGCCTTTGCTTCTCTTGGTTTTAAATTTATGCTCAAGGCATTTTCATTAAAGCTAGAAAAGCATTAGTAGGCATCATTTTTTTAGGGGTTTTCTAGGGGGCATTTTAAAATTTTTAAATTTTCATGCTATATCAAGTGCCTGTTTTGGGGGGTTTTTTTTTTTCAGATTATTTTATAGCATCTGACAATTTTTTCTTTTAATTTCAATTTGATTTTTGTTAAAAACACCTTACATGACACAGTTTTTATTCAAACACTTATCTTAATAAGGGTCATCATTTCCTATTTCAGCTGACTCTCAATACCATGCAGCTTATCAGACAGGATTGTGTCTTGCACATTACTTCCCTAGAGCAAGACAGCCCTGTAATATCCCTTAACCATCAGTTAGATCTGAAACAAAGTCTGCTACAGTATTAATGGCTTCAGAATCTAGATACTATGAGTGAAAAAGAATCTAAAAGACTTTTCCACTAGAATTTAATTCTTAAAAAAAAGAAGATTCTTATATTTAAATAGATTTTTAAAAGATAAACAGGTTGAGAAGAATAGGACTAGAATTTATATTTTAGATATTTATATATTAGACATGCTTACATACTTAGTTCAAAATTATAAAAAAAGATCATTTAAAAACTGATGTCCTCATGTAATGTGTTTAGAATAATGTATTTAATGCATTTAGTAGGAACTCTAAACAAGATGTTGATTAAAAAACTTTAAAGAAACAATGGATGAAAAAAGAGAACAGAACGTGAGTCAAACCAAAATACATTAAATTTCCCAAAGAAGGAACTGTAGTTAGATACCTTACCCTTGTGCATCAAATTTCCCAGCTCCTTTCTGATTACTGATTTAGTTTGCAAATTATTACTCAAAAGACCTTGACTGAACCATGATGATATTACAGAAAAGAATAAAAATACTATGTAATGAATATTTTCTGATGGCATTTATTATTTTGAATGTCTTATATACTTTATAGAAACCACAATCATTGTATGAGGCAGAGAAACAGCATATGCCATGGTTGTGAAGTAGGAAGAAACTTTGCATAATCGTAGAATAAAGAAAATACCTTAAGTGGCTTGGGCACAGAAAAGAAACATGTGTGCGTCAGAGGATGAGGTTAAACATGCTGCTGCTGCCGCTGCTAAGTCGCATCAGTCATGTCAGACTATGAGCGACCCCATAGACGGCAGCCCACAGGCTCCCCTGTCCCTGGGATTCTCCAGGCAGGAACCCTAGAGTGGGTTGCCATTTCCTTCTCCAATGCATGAAAGTGAAAAGTCAAAGTGAAGTCGCTCAGTCGTGTCCGACTCTTGGCGACCCCAAGGACTGCAGCCTACCAGGCTCCTCCGTCCATGGGATTTTCCAGGCAAGAGTACTGGAGTGGGGTGCCATTGCCTTCTCCACTTAAACAGGCAAACAGGGCCAAATAATATAAAACTGTATAATACATGTAAATAACTTAGAGCTTTATCCAAAAACAATAAGTTACCATTTGGAGAGTTTTATAGTTGTATGAAATTTTTCAGATATGTCTGTTTAAAACAGAACTATAACTAAAATGTGCAGGAAAAAGTTGGTAGGAACAGATGAAATTGCTAAAATATAATTTAATGTTTCAGGTAAGTCATATATTGCATGGAGAAATAATGGTATTAGTAAACAAAAAAAAAAAATTGATGTGCCTAAGGTATATTTGGGCAGCATATAAATTCTTTAGGATACTCTATATCATTGTTGCTTGCTTTACTTGTCTTTTTTTTCCCCTCCAAAATTAGATTTTACTCATCTTTCAATATCTAATTCCTAGCATGTAGCTTCTAATGAATAATTTAACCCAAGTCATGGAGCGATAGCTAGAGAGTCACAGTAGTGTGAACACAATGCCACTGAGAAAACCAACTGGCTAATTTAGGTAGTGCCTGCAATGAAACCTGGTCATATATGTAAGGCCTCAAGGTTATTGGAATTAGTATTTTCACTGAATGTGCTTTTTCTCACATAAACTTTGAATTTTAGTAAGTGAAAAAAATCTTAGCTGTTGCTCAGTCACTAAGTTGTGTCTGACTCTCTGTGACTCCATGAACTGCAGCACGCCAGGCTTCCTTGTCCTTCACTGTCTCCTGGAGTTTGCTCAAACTCATGTCCATTGAGTTGGTGATGCCATCTAACCATCTCATCCTCTGTTGCCCGCTTTTCCTCCTGTCCTCAATCTTTCCCATCATTAGAGTATTTTCCAATGCATCAGATCTTCACATCAGGTGGCCAAAGTATTGGAGTTTCAGCATCAGTCCTTCCTTTGAATGTTTAGGGTTGATTTCCTTTAGTATTAACCAGTTTGATCTCCTTGCTGTTCAAGGGACTCTCAAGAGTCTTCCCCAGCAGCACAACTTGAAAGCATGAATTTTTCCGAGCATATCCTTCTTAATGGTCCAACTCTCACATCCATACATGACTACTGGAAAAACCAAAGCTTTGACTATACGGATCTTTGTAGACAAAGTGATGTCTCTGGTTTTTAATACACTAGGTTTATCATAGTGATTGTTCCAAGCAGCAAGTGTCTTTTAGTTTCATGGCTACAGTCACCATCCCCAGAGATTTCGGAACATGATTTCAGTTTTTTGAATGTTGAGTTTCAAGTCAGCTCTTTCACTCTCCTCTTTCACCTTCACCAAGAGGCTCTTTAGTTACTCTGCTTTCTGCCATTAGAGTGATATCATCTGCATATCTGAGGTTGTTGAAATTTCTCCTGGCAATCTTGATTCCAGCTTGTGCTTCATACAGCATGGTATTTTGCATGATGTACTCTACACATAAGTTATACAAGCAGGGTGACAATATACAGCCTTGACATACTCCTTTCCCAATTTTGAACCAGTCTGTTGTTCCAAGTCTGGTTTTTACTATTGCTACTTGTAGAAGAAAATCTCCTATCCCTA
The DNA here is from genome assembly GCF_963930625.1 of Muntiacus reevesi. Classification (NCBI taxonomy): domain Eukaryota; kingdom Metazoa; phylum Chordata; class Mammalia; order Artiodactyla; family Cervidae; genus Muntiacus; species Muntiacus reevesi. Next base: position 100,692,422 of record NC_089249.1, on the reverse strand, counting down.
AATCTATTGAGGCTGAGTTTGGACTAGAGCAGAAAGAGTGGTGAGCCCAAAATAACTTGTATTCTAAACTCTGCACAACCTATCTATAAACAATTAGATAAAAAGTCAATTATTTTTAACATAAAAACCTGAATTTTAAGAAAAAACTTAAGATGGTAAATATATTTAAAAATATTTCTTCCACTTCTTCAGATATATTATTCAACTAATTTATCACATTACAAGCTATTCTAATCAGTTTTCATATCATCATGAGAAAATTTCATTAGAAATGGCATTATTGAAAAAGACTATTAATAAAAACATAAACACAAATTTCATCAATAAAAATACACCATGATTAAAACTTTTTAAGTTTTCCCCAGTTCCATAAATTTGGTTAAAATCATAACATAACTAAAAAGGCATTTGAGCAGCTACATATAAACAGGCATTCAAATTAGTTCTACCGAGATATGAATTCCACCTCTGCAACTGAGAAGTGAAATGAGTCTATTCTGAAAGTTGAAATTAATTCATTAGTTTCTCAGATTCATACCTAGGTATTTATGAAAAAGAATTTTAATAAAACAAAAGCAGAAGTTCATTTTGTTGAATTTAAGTGCTAAATATACCATTAAGAATCACTGTTAATTTTCCTTTTTTAGAAAACAAATTCTGAACTGCCTCTAAAAATCATATCATTATTCTTAATCTTTTGAGGGTTAGTAACTGATTGAATCTAATTCAACATTTTTTTTATTTTTGGAAGGTTTGCTGTTGGTCTTACTATGTTCATTTTAGTCAATGGAAGATTCTTGTTCTTTTGGAGTTCACAGTTCAGTGGGAGGCAATATGTAAACTAATAAGTATAACTATACACATATATGTATGTGTGTGTGTGTGTATCTCAAAGAAACAATAGAAATGCATATGACATGGCGTGCCTCCACTCTTAATGACCCCAGAAATCATGTAAAATATGCTACAGAAGCCTAGATATTTAGTTATTATAAAAGAGAATTCATCCAAAATAAAAACTATCTCCTATAAAAACTATAGTCTTTTCAATTCTATCACATAGTAGCAAAACCACTCAAAGTCCATCATGACCAAGTCACACTTTTTCTATCCCTAATCAAGCTTTCTGTTCCATGCTTATAAAACAAGAATGGCACAATTTCAATCTCCCACTGGAACAGCAAAATGTAGTAAATACACAAAAGAAAAGAACAATATGACAGTAATTTTATGTTTTACCAGTGAATCTGAAAAAACTGATGCATCCGCAGGTATCAAACCTGACTGAAACGTCAGTGTATCTTATTGTATTAAACTGAGGTGGATGTGTATTATGTGGGGCCTAATGAAATCACCCAAAGCCGTTTATGGTCTCATAACAGTGCTAGGACTTAGTAGTTACTAACTACATTCTCCTATAAATGTCATTTCTTCTTGCTTTGAATTGACTGATCATGTCCTGGTATCAAGCCTTCGAAAATGGATAGTTTGCTATTTACTAAGTTGTTTTAAGGCTTAAAATATGCACACAGATATAGAAATATCTGTGTGCACATTTACATATATTTATATATAGTAGAGATTTAAAGATTTTGATGTGGAATCTATGAATAGTCAAGCATGATATAACGAAAACCCTACCTCATAATTTGCTTTTTGATTTTTGTTCATATTTTTTTTACCTATGGCAAAACAATATCTAGAGGAGATTTATATATCATAAGGGCGTATTTATTGTAAGGTAGTCTACTGATATATTTTTTGTTTTGTGCCCTAAATTTAAATACTTTTTAAAATACTCAGGTAACATTTGTCCAATAGTTCTTTCTTTGATTCTTGCATGAAAATAAGGTGTTTCTTATGGGACTGTACAGTGAGCAGAAACTAAAAAAAAAAAAGATAGGTGAGCCTCTGGATTGAGTGAAGTACCCATTATTGTGCTGTGGATAAAGCTGCATAATAAAAGTAAAATGCCAGGGAGGCTTTGGAGAATAACATTATTATTGAATATGAAAGAGAAAAATCAAGCTTAGTAATTGAGAATTATTTCCAGAGCTTTAGGAAGTAGCCATCATGCAGCAAATGTCAGTCATTTTTATTGTTTACAAATGCTTTATTTAAAACTGCCTTAATTACCTTTATGTCCATTATTGATTAATTTTAAACTTATGGATATTTTGTATTTGTCATTCTGACTTTGGCCTGACAAATTATGTATATATTATATTTGTATATATTTATATAGCATATAATACAACACAAAATGTATATATATTTAGATATACATATATTTCAGATTGGGCTTCTGAGGCGGCACTAGTGGTAAAGAACCTCCCTTCCTGTCAATGCAGGAGACTTAAGAGACATAGCTTCGATCCCTGGGTTGGGAAGATCCCCTGGGGGAGGCGATGGCAACCCACTCCAGTATTCTTGCTTGGAGAATCCCAAGGACAGAGGAGCCTGTCAGGTGGAGTTCAGTCCATAGGGTCCCACAGAATTAGACATGATTGAAGTGACTTAGCACACACACAGGCATATTTCAGATTTGTGGCTTTTATTCTCTACTGTTGATTTTATTTTCCTCCTTAGAAGGAAGGAAACTTGATCAGGTTTAGCTGAATTGTTGGTGTTTCATCAAAGAATATTGATGTGCATTTTTTATTTGGCAAAAAATGCAACTCTTACCTCCCTCATTCAGAATTCCATAAACACTCCACAAAAGCAATGAAAGCCTGAAGTTTGTCATTGTTACTAGATCTCTCTGACTCTGCACTTTGGCACTTTGGCTCTCAAATGTTATCAAATCAATACAATCTAATCCAAATACATCAATAGCAAGATCAGGGTTATAGATAACTTGGAACTATGCATTGCCAGATAACAGGTATCATTTATTTCCAAATGCTGAAGTGTATAGCATGTGTTTGTACAATGCTATTGATATATCTGCAGAGTTGATTTGTGTCATATAAAAGAATTTTCCAAGAAGGCTTCCAAAATTAAAAAATATGTATACTTCGAATGATTAAAGGCTTATTTCTTGACTTCCTGTGGTTCAGAATATAAACTAATTACACTAACTGGCGTGAATAAAAAGTATTTTATTTTCTTAAAGTAACTAATTATGTAAACACTTAGAATGACCTAAAATATAATTCACTACCGTATTTTTTAAGCCAAATATATTATTGTTTAAAATTATTAAAACAATATTATTTAGTAATTATTTAAATAATTATTTAAACAATATCAATAATAATTATTATTTATTATTATATTATTGTTATTTATTATAATAGTTCAGTTCAGTTGCTCAGTCGTGTCCGACTCTGCGACCCCATCATCTGCAGCATGCCAGGCATCCCTGTCCGTCACCAACTCCTGGAGTTTACTCACACTCATGTCCATTGAGTCAGTGATTCCATCCAGCCATCTAATCCTCTATAGTCCCGTGCTCCTCCCACCTTCAATCTTTCCCATCAAGATGTTTTCAAATGAGTCAGTTCTTTGCATCAGGTGGCCAAAGTACATATTTTTATTTTAGATAACTAGTTTTAAAAACAGACAATCATAGATATAAATGATAGCCATCTCTATTATTTAAAAAATTATATCTAGTGTTATAGTATTGTGGCATATATTGAGATCATCAGCCCAGGTGGGATGCATGAGACAAGTGCTCACTCCTGGAGCACTGGGAAGACACAGAGGGATCCGGTAGAGAGGGAGGTGGGGGGGGGGGATCGGGATGGGGAATACATGTAAATCCATGACTGATTCATGTCAATGTATGAAAAAAACCACTACAATATTATAAAGTAATTAGCCTCCAACTGATAAAAATAAATGGAAAAAAACAAACAAAAAATTATATCTATCATTCCATATATTATATCATGCATATAATATATACATACATGCTTTTCTCTCTAAATAGCCTCAAGGAGCTATACAAATTTTTGTAATTTTTTCTAAAATTCAGCAGCTAAATGTGTACATTCTTCTATGTCAATAAATATGTTTTTAAAGTACCTTAAAGCCCATAAAATATTCTCCCTGGAGAAGTGAAGTAAGAGCCTGATTGCAAAAAAGTTTTAACCATAGTATAGAAATGAACTGCAGTAGTTCCTTCCTTCCACTAGTTTCTTCCTTTCTTCCACATGCTTTTCCATTTTTATACTTTATTATTTATAAAAACCTAAGCCTAGCATGAAATTCAGAAGGAAAGAAAGGGTAATCAGGGAAAGTTCTGCCTCAATCCCTTTCCTTAGCCCTCTGTTCTCTTTGGCAGTGGTTGGCACTTTTCCAAGTTTCTGTCTTATCCTTTCTGAAATACTATAAACAGTCACAGGCATCTACATATAGGGAAAAGAATTTCTCTTATTTGGGAAGGATTGCATAGAAACTAAGAGTATGGATTATAGAACAAGATTGGCTGGATTTAAAGTCAAGATCTGCCACTTTTTAGCTCTTTAAACTTCGGATTATTTACATAACATTATGGGCAATATTTTTTTAGTCTATAATTAGAGTATTATTGATGCAAATATATAGGGGAAGAAGTATAGAAGTTTGTCAGATAATATATAAGTATATTATTTTCTAAATTTTATGATTCCTTAGTTTTTACTGGAATTTTAGAAGTTTAAATTTCATGCTTTTTACTTATCTTAAAAATATTCAGTGTTGAATCTATTTTCTATTCACAATTTCATATTATTTTTAAAGGCTCCTCAAATTGCATGAACTTCTGACCACATGGTTCTTGATTTGTCCCTGACTATATGGTGTTCAAGCTCTTAACTCTACGCACTGGCACCCAACCCATAGATGCATATATTTAGCTTCTCCAAATAGTCTACATTTTCTGTAGGGCATTTCAATCTCCCATAGGTATAGAACAAAGAAAGCAATCTGTAAAACTATATGCTTCTCAGAATTTTGCCTCACATTTTTCTTTTACCCAGATTCTGAAAATTATTTTTTCTGGTTAAAGTCTGATTATCTGTCACTGCTTTTCCCTGACACTAGCTACAAAATGAACTCTCTATCTTGCTTTAGCTTGGTATTTTTATGCTTCCATAGAAAGAAGGCATGAAATCTGAGGAGCTAAACAGTATGCAAATCCTGACAAGAAAACTAGGAAGAACTCAGAATTAATTTGTTAAAATAAGAAATTAACTTTAACATGGAAAATACTTCACCTAAAATACATAAGACTCATTAACATACAGTTGTTTGGCAATCAGATTACTTAGTTGTTCTCAAAACTAGCTGAGTATCAGAAACGAGCTTTTTTAAAACATTAACTCTGTAAAATACTTCTTTTGCCTTAATCTATTGGACCAGAGTGGTTTGAGGTCTAAGATCTGATTTTTTTTTAAGTTTCCTGAAGTGAGACAGATGCAGATTGCTTCAATGTATGTCCTATAAATGCTAACCTAGGAGTTCCTTATCTATAACACAGAACACTGAATCTCTAGGATTAACCCCTTAGTTGTCCAACTATTTTCTATGATCTGCCTTTGTCATTATTGGGACCATAAGGCTCTTGTTTGACTTAAGGGTTAGATGACTTTATTTGTTTTAAACTTCCTCTTCTCAACTCTTCTTTTAAAAAAATTTTTGAGAAGCTGCTATTACTAGAAACTGTGCAAGAAGATTTTTATCATATTTTCCTTAAATCCTACTTCAACTCTGTTACAGCTTAAATTGTACCTGAAAAGGATATGTTGAAATTCTAAGCCCCAATATCTTACAATGTGGCCTTGTGAGGAAGTCAAACTGTTGCAAACAGGTGGCACTAGTGGGAAAGAAGCCACCTGCCAATGCAGGAGACATAAGAGACACGGGTTCCATCCCTAGGTCAGGAAGATTTCAAGGAGGAGGGCATGGCAACCCAGGATTCTTGACTGGAGAGAATCCCATGGACAGACGAGCCTGGAGTCTATCGTCCACGAGGTCACAGAGAGTCAGACATGACTGAAGCGACTTAACACACACAAGATGGAGACATACGGATGTAGGATGGTGGGCCCTTAATTCAGAGTGACTGGTATCTTCATAGAAAGCACAGAGGAAGCACAGAGAGAGGCACACAGGGAAAATGTGTACTCAGGTACACAAAGGTAAAAAGGGAAAATGGATGTGTCAACAGAGACATAGGTTGGAATGACCCACCCACAAGTCAAAGAGCACCTAGGATTGCTGCAAACCACCAGCAGCTAGGAGAGAGGCAAGGAAAAATCCTCCCCAGTTTGTTTCAGAGAAAGAATGACACTACGGACCCCTTGTTTCACCCTTCTAGCCTGCAGAACTGTAAGACAATGGAAGTCTGTTGTGTCAAGCCATTCAGTTTGTGGTACTTTGTTACAGCAGCCCTAGGAAACGAATACAAACTTGGTGAGAGAGACTGCCATTTTCATTTTACCAATGAAAAACAGAGACAGAAAGTTAAAGCAAATAATCCAAGTTTACTATATAAACGGTAAATAGTATTTTCTGATGCTAAATCCAGTGTTCTTACCACTATATTTCTTATCATTTAAATTTTTAAAGTGTTTATATAACTCATGTATTCCACTGTGCTGAAATATGCTAAAAGAGATATTCTATAAACATTGATGAGTGGAATTTTAGATGTAGTCTTCTCTCAAGAATAAGTAGCATTAGTGTTCCTTTTTTTATATAAGAGGAATAAACATTCTCTGGTGTCTCTAACTGGTTGCCATATGTTGAACTCTGTCAACCCAATTCATCCCTCTGCCCTTTCTGACACCCCTTGCAATCAATAAGAATGCTAAAATTAAATCAGACTATATGTGCTGGAAGAATCATAAAAGCTGTATAATCCAAATACTCTAGTTAATGACTGAACACATGAAAAGCACAGTAGAACTCTATTTATAAAAATCAATACTCGTCCTCATTTGCAGAGGCAACCTTTAATGTCTTTTCTGTTAACGTTCGTTTTGAGGAAATGTTTTATATGCATCATTTTTAGAAATGCTCTTCAGCTGCAAGTTTGGAATAGAAATCAAAACATTTTGGGATTGTTTTGCTATGTATGAATGCAGATATGAAACAATACTTAGAAAAAAATGAAAGTATATAGTTTAACAAAATGAGTTTCAGAGAACATTTTATTTCTTTAGGTTCACGCAATGAAACTCATAAAATAGACACCCTTAAAGTAGCACTATTTTGAGGCTTCAAAGAGTATATGCTGATGTCAATAATGTTATAATGAGGTGTCCATAATGCTTAACAAAATCAACAATGGCAATATTAGAATATTCCTGATTTTATATATTTTGACTTCCCTGGTGGCTCAACTGGTAAAGAATCTGCCTGCAATGCAGGCGACCCAGGTTCAACCCCTGGGTCAGGAAGATCCCCTGGAGAAGGGAATGGCAACCCACTCCAGTATTCTTGCTTGGAAAATTCCATGGTAGGGGAGCCTGATGGGCTACTCTTCATTGGGTCGCAAAACGTCAGACACAACTGAGTGACTAACAACGACAGCAAATCTTCAGTGTTTGACAGAGTAGATTGGACATATAATCTAGTAGTATTAGTTATTTGTATTCTGGACAGTTCATTGAATATTGAATGTTTCCTAAAATAACATGAATACATTTCATGCCTTTATCACATATCATCTCCTGAAAGAAAATGAAGTCCCATGAATAATATAATCATCAAAGAAAAATTGTAATACAATTGCATCATTTTAATTTTATATTCTATTAATATAACTGAGATTTTTTAATAAAAACTTTGCATCTTCTAAAATTAAATGTTATCAATTTACCTTTAATGCATTCTAAAATGAAAAATGCCAAATGAATAGAAAAACAGCAACTAAGTCTTCAAGTACATATAGAAAGATTGGCTGGACTGAGGGAGACTTTAGAGGCCAACTGGGTTTACCAAATGCACGGTGCTAGGTTAAATTTTCAGCCTTATAGTCCTACCTTATTGTTCACTGGAAGAATTCTATTTAAACTAAGCTAACCCATTTAATGCAGTCCATGGGGTCACAAAGAGTCAGACAGGACTGAATGACTGAACTGAACAGAAATGAACTGAATCCATTTAATGTTAAAACAAATGTGATAAATTGTATTCTTTTAACTGAGAGGAAAAAAATAATGTAACATAATTAAATGTTATGACTTCATGGAATATACTATAATTGTAGGCCTGGTTCATAGTACATTGTCTAATGAAACAAAGATATTTTCTTCTTTTGAAGTTTTAATGCTTGCATACTAACATATATCCTTGCCAGGTATATATCTTTTGCATTGCTTGTTTTCTGTTTAAGCAACATTTAATTATTATTTAGGCGACCTTTACTTGTGCTTAAGTGTTTATTTTCAAATGTTTTGAGCCTGCTCCAGTCCTTTATGGTCTAATCTAGCTGATATGTGTTTGTGTGTTCAGTTATGTCCAATTCTTTGTGACCCCATGGACTGTAGCCTGCCAGGCTCCTCTGTCCTTGGGATTTCCCAGGCAAGAATACTTGAGTGGGTTGCCATTTTCTCTTCCAGGGGATCTTCCTGACCAGGGATTGAGCCTGCATCTCTTGTGTCTTTGCATTTCAGGGGTATTTTTTATTCCTTTAGCTATCTGGGACACCCCAGTGTAACATATTCCTAATTCAAAATTTGTTAAGTAACCTCAGGCCCAGTCAAGAATCACATTGATATCAAGAGTGTATACAAAACTCTTGCTCACTAGTTGAGGTTAATTCTAAATGTAAATGATGTTTTTGTACTCATAAGTTAGTTGATATCACTTTATGTACTCTTTTATGTTAAACGATTATCTAAATTCTCATATTTTTAATCTTCAGCAATTACTCTGGTAACTATCTGGCAATCCACAAGGGATACAGGTTTCTTAAGGGAAAGTCATCTTTACCAGTTGTTTTGTTGGTCAGTTGCTAACTCGTGCTCAACTCTTTGCAACCCTATGTACTGCAGCACACCAGGTCTTCTTGTCCTTCACTATCTCCCAGAGTTTGCCCAAGTTTATATCCATTGAATTGATGATACCATCCAACCATCTCATCCTCTGTCACCCTCTTCTCCTCCTGTCCTCAATCTTTCCCATCATCGGAGTTTTTTCCAGTGAGTCAGCTCTTCGCATCAGGTGGCCAAAGTATTGGAGGTTCAGCATCAGTCCTTCCAAAGAATATTCAGGATTGATTTCCCTTAAAACTGACTGGTTTGATCTCCTTGCTATCCCAGGGACTATCAAGAGTCTTCTCCAGCACCACAAATCTTCAGTTCTCAGCCTTCTTTATAGTTCTGCTTTCACATCTGTACATGATTATTGGAAAAACCATAGCTTTGACTATACAGACCTTTGTCTACCAAGTGATGTTTTTGTTTTTTAATACAGTCTAGGTTTGTCTTTGCTTTCCTTCCAAGAAGCAAGTGTCTTCTAATTTCATGCCTGCAGTAACCTTCTGCAGTGATTTTGGAGCCCAAAAAGAGAAAATCTGTCATTGCTTCAACTTTTTCTCCGTGTTTGCCATGAAGGGACAGAATGCTATGGTCTTAGTTTTTTTAATGTTGGCTGTTAAACAAATTTTTTTTCTCTCCTCTTTCACCTTCATCAAGAGGCTCTTTAGCTCTTCTTTGCTTTCAGCTATTACTGGTGTCATCTGCAGATCTGAGGATGCTGTTATTTCTTCTGGCAATCTTGATTCCAGCTGGTGATTCCTCCAGCCAGGACTTCACATGATATACTCTGCATAGAAATTAATCAGGGTGACAATATACAGCCTTGTCATACTCCTTTCCCAATTTCGAAGCATCAACTGCTCCATATAAAGTTCTAACTGCTGCTTCTTGACCCACATACAGGCTTCTCAGGAGACAGGTAAGATGGTCTAGCCCCATTTCTTTAAGTTTTTCCACAGTTTGTTGTGATCCACACATTTTGTGTAGTGATTGAAGCAGAAGTAGATGTTCTCCTGGAATTCCTTTGATTTCTCTATGATCCAATGAACATTAGCATTCTAATTTCTGGTTTCTCTGCCTTTTCTAAACCCAGTTTGTAAATCTGGAAGTTCTCGATTCAAGTACTCCTGAAGCCTAGCTTAAAGAATTTTGAGCATAACCTTACTAGCATGGGGAATTAGTGCAATTTTCAAGGGGGTCGAACATTCTTTAGCTTCTTTACCAGTAGGATCCCTTAAAAGTACTCACATATGTGGAATATTTGGGTGTAAGTAGGTTGGTTTAAGGTCTAGGTATGACTTGAAACTGGATTTAACTAAACTTTGCAAAAGGCCAAATTTTGCTTAATGATTTTGCTTAAAGGAAAGGACAGTGAGGCATCTGTAGCAGAAGGCTGCAGAAGGGCATCATTATTACAGGGTAGCAGAGTTTCTACTACAAAATATATTCTCACAAATTTCATAATCACTTACTCCATTTACTAATAATAAATTGAAAATATAAAGGGAATGTTCTAGGGATAATTCAGAGACAAGGTCTTTTTGTTATTTATTTTTTATTTAAGGATTTTCATCTTATATTTTAATTATTTTTAGATACTTTGCGCATTCTCATTTATGTTTTGTGTACATGTTTTTTAGCTTTCTCATATAATGGAAAATTGCTTAATGGAGATTTGTCACCATACTGCCAGTGAACAGAAGTATATTTCTTTCTGAGAATCACATGTCTAAATCAAACTTCCTTAATAATGGCAAAAATAATACAGGGAATTCCAACATGCCTTAAACACAGTTCACCCTCTTTTTAGTATCTTACATTAGTATTGTACATATGTTACAATTAATGAATCTATGTTGATATGGCCACACTTTATTCCTATTTCCTTTATTTTTACTAAATGTCTTTTTTTCTGCTCCAGAATCCCATTCAATATATTACTACCACATTATAGACTTCTCATGTCTCTTTAGACTCTTCTTGGCTGTGGCATTAAAGAAACTTCCTTCTCTTTTCCCTCTTCTATTCTCATGATCTTCACAATTTTGAAAAGTACTTGTCATATGTTTTGTAAAAAAAAAAAAATAAATCCTTCAATTGAGATTTGAATGATGTTTTACTTATTTTTAGAATGAGGTCTTATACTTTTTGGAGTAAGACCGAAGAGGTAAAGAGCCATTCTCATCACATCATATCAAGTGTATATATTAACAGCATGACTTATCTCTGTGCAAGGTAGTGTTTGTCAGATTTCCCCATTCTGCAGCTATTAATATTTCCCCCCTTTGCATATGATACTCTTTGGAAGGAAGTCACTATGTACAATCCATGCATAAAGAGTAGGGAGGTATGGTCCACCTCCTTGAGGGCATGCTATCTACATAAATTATTTGGAGTTCTTCTGTATGGGAGATTTGTCTCTACTCACTGTTCATTTACTTACTCATGTATTTTTATCAGTATGGACTCATGGGTGTTGTTTCAGCTTTGGCTATTGAGATTTCTTACAGTGGTGGCTGTGTTCCTGTAACATACTCCCATCATTGTTTCTTTCTTGTTTGTTTGCTTTTTGTTAAGTTTTTAGTATGTCCTTACTTACTAAGAGATATTCCAGGCTCATATTGTATAATTCTTGCTTCCATCCCAGAATCAGCCATTTCTCCAATGAACTCATATTCATCTTATTGGAGAATGGTATTGAAAACTAAGTTTTAGGTACTGGTATATTACTTAGGCTCCAATTCTTGTAGATTCTCTCAGCTGATATATCAGATATACACAAATAAATAAAATGTGTGTGTTTGTGTGTGTATACTAGCCTGTTCATATGTACGTATCTGTAAATATTTCTGTGTTACTAATTTATTTACATTAAGCTAAACAAATTCATACTGATATCTGACTCTAAGCAGTCATTGCATGGATTGTTCTACCCTCTTTCATTTGCTTTTTTGTAACTTCCAACTCTAACAGTAAGAAACTTCCGCCATCTCACATTCATTTACTTAAATGTTCAATTCCTGTATACATGTAGAACAGTATTAGAATTTTTAATCCAACTCCCATGGGAAAGTATTCTTGTATAGTATCTTTTGCCTTTAAGCTTACAAATTCTCTTTCATTTCCAAAGTTACTTTTTCCTTCAACCTTCTTCAGTGGGGTTGCTTCATACATTTGTTGTACAGTTACACCGTTTTGCCACATTCTATAGTCCATGCTAGAGTCATCAGATCTCCTAAATGATATTTTTTAAATTTCCATTCACTAAGGTTTATTTTTGTGCTTTAAAATTTGATAGATCTTTACAAATGCATAATGTCGTGTAGCCCTAATAACAGTACATTAGAGATACTAAAAATAATTCATTATGCTTCATATATTCAATCCTGCTTCCCTAACCCACACCTTTGGTAGTCACTGATTTTTTTTTTTTTAATTTTATTTTATTAGTTGGAGGCCAATTACTTCACAACATTTCAGTGGGTTTTGTCATACATTGACACAAATCAGCCATAGAGTTACACGTGTTCCCCATCCCGATCCCCCCTCCCACCTCCCCCCCCACCCGATCCCTCTGGGTCCTCCCAGTGCACCAGGCCTGAGCACTCGTCTCATGCATCTCACCTGGGCTGGTGATCTGTTTCACCATAGATAATATACATGCTGTTCTTTTGAAACATCCCACCCTCACCTTCTCCCACAGAGTTCAAAAGTCTGTTCTGTACTTCTGTGTCTCTTTTTCTGTTTTGCATATAGGGTTATCATTACCATCTTTCTAAATTCCATATATATGTGTTAGTATGCTGTAATGTTCTTTATCTTTCTGGCTTACTTCACTCTGTATAATGGGCTCCAGTTTCGTCCATCTCATTAGAACTGATTCAAATGCATTCTTTTTAACAGCTGAGTAATATTCCATGGTGTATATGTACCACAGCTTCCTTATCCATTCATCTGCTGATGGGCATCTAGGCTGCTTCCATGTCCTGGCTATTATAAACAGTGCTGCGATGAACATTGGGGTGCACGTGTCTCTTTCAGATCTGGTTTCCTCAGTGTGTATGCCCAGAAGTGGGATTGCTGGGTCATATGGCAGTTCTATTTCCAGTTTTTTAAGGAATCTCCACACTGTTTTCCATAGTGGCTGTACTAGTTTGCATTCCCACCAACAATGTAAGAGGGTTCCCTTTTCTCCACACCCTCTCCAGCATTTATTGCTTGTAGACTTTTGGATAGCAGCCATCCTGACTGGCGTGTAATGGTACCTCATTGTGGTTTTGATTTGCATTTCTCTAATAATGAGTGATGTTGAGCATCTTTTCATGTGTTTGTTAGCCATCTGTATGTCTTCTTTGGAGAAATGTCTGTTTAGTTCTTTGGCCCATTTTTTGATTGGGTCATTTATTTTTCTGGAATTGAGCTTCAGGAGTTGCTTGTATATTTTTGAGATTAATCCTTTGTCTGTTGCTTCATTTGCTATTATTTTCTCCCAATCTGAGGGCTGTCTTTTCACCTTACTTATAGTTTCCTTTGTAGTGCAGAAGCTTTTAAGTTTCATTAGGTCCCATTTGTTTAGTTTTGCTTTTATTTCCAATATTCTGGGAGGTGGGTCATAGAGGACCCTGCTGAGATTTATGTCGGAGAGTGTTTTGCCTATGTTCTCCTCTAGGAGTTTTATAGTTTCTGGTCTTACATTTAGATCTTTAATCCATTTTGAGTTTATTTTTGTGTATGGTGTTAGAAAGTGATCTAGTTTCATTCTTTTACAAGTGGTTGACCAGTTTTCCCAGCACCACTTGTTAAAGAGGTTGTCTTTTTTCCATTGTATATCCTTGCCTCCTTTGTCAAAGATAAGGTGTCCATAGGTTCGTGGATTTATCTCTGGGCTTTCTATTCTGTTCCATTGATCTATATTTCTGTCTTTGTGCCAGTACCATACTGTCTTGATGACTGTGGCTTTGTAGTAGTGTCTGAAGTCAGGCAGGTTGATTCCCCCAGTTCCATTCTTCTTTCTCAAGATTACTTTGGCTATTTTTTTTCTATAATTCCTGCTGTTCTGTTTTCCAGAATTTTATGAAATTGGAGTATATACTGTGTATACATTTATGACTGGTTCCTTTCACTTAGCAATATGCATTTTACATGATTCATGTAGTTTCTTTGCAGTTATCTCATGCTTAATGCTGAATAATACTCCATTGTATGGTTGTACCACAGTTTGTTAATTCATTCACCTATTAAAGGATATTTTGGTTAATTCCAGATTTCAATGATGTGGAAAAAGTTGCAATAAACATTTGCATTTTTCTGTGGACATAAGTTTTCAAAATAGTTGAGTAAATACAGAAAAGCCCAATCACTGGATCAGGGGGTAAATTATGTTTAACATTGCAAGAAACTATAAAACTCTTTTTCAAAGTAGCTTACAATTTTTAAATCCTACCAGTAAATAATGAAAGTTCTTCTAGCTCTACCTTCTCACCAACATTGGCTATAGTTAGTTTTTTGTACATGAGACATTCTAATTAGTATATATAGTGTCTTGTTTTCATTTTCAACTCTTTAATTACAAATGATTTTGAGAACCTTTTCACATGCTTATTTGCTATCTTTATATCTTCTTTTAAATGTCCATGCCAAAATTTATCCATTAAAAAAAACTTTTCATTACTATAGAATTTTGAACACTCTTTGTATATTTTGGATCCAAGTACTTCATCAGATCTGTCTTTTATAAATGTTTTTTCATGTTGTCTATTTTCTCATCTATTTTCTTCACAGTGTCTTTCACAGAGCACAGAAGTTTTAAATTTTTGTATCTTGTTTTTATTGAAGTGTAGTTAATTTACAATGTTGTGTTAATTTCTGGTATACAGCAAAGTGATTGTGTTATACAAGTACATATATATATACCTTTTATATTCTTTACATTATGACTTATCATAAGGTATTGAATACAATTTCTGTGCTATACACTAGGACCTCATTGTTTATCTTTTTTATTTATAGTAGTTTGTATCTGCTAATTTCAAACTCCTAATTTATCCTTCCTTCCCGCTTTCCTTTTGGTAACTATAAGTTCGTTTTCCAAGCCTCTGACTCTCTGTTTTATAAAGAAATTAATTTATACCAAATTTTAGATTCCATACATATGTGATATCATATGATATTTGCTATTCTCTGATTAACTTAATTCACTTAGCATGGCAATCTCTAAGTCCATCCATGTAGGTGCAAATGGCATTATTTAATTATTTTTTTATTGCTCATTACCATTTCATTGTATGTATGGTATACATACACATGTGTATATAAATCACCATTTCTCTATCCATTTATCTGCAGATGAATATTTATATTTCTTCCATGTCTTGAACTGTCAATAGCATGCTATCAACATTGGGATGCATATGTCTTTCTGAATTACAGGGGTTTTTTTGTTTGTTTGTTTGTTTGATATATGCCCAGGAGTTTGATGACTGGATCACAGGGAAACACTATTTTTCTTTTTTTTTAATCTTTCAGGGAACCTCTATACTGTTTTCCATAGTGGCTGTACAAATTTACAGTTGCACCAATAAAGAGTAACCTTTTCTTGACACCCTCTTTAGCATTTATTATTTGTAGCCTTTCTAATGATGGCCATTCTGACCAGTGTGAGGTGAGTCCTCATCATAGTTTTGATTTGCATTTCTCTAATAATTAGGAATGTTAAGCATTTTTCATGTGCTGTTGATAATCTGGATGTCTTCTTTGGAGAAATGTGCATTTCGATCTTCTGCCCATTTTTTGATTGGGTTATTTGTTTTGCTGTTGTTGTTATTGAATTGTGTAAGTTATTAGTATATTTTGGAAATTAATTCCATTACAATTATACTGTTGGCAAATATTTTCTCCCAGTCTATAGGCTGTCTTTTTGTTTACGGTTTCATTTGCTGTTCAAAAATGTGAAAGTTTGATTCAGTTCCAGAATACAGAAAACCCACTCCAGACACAGCAATCTAAACAAGACGAAAAGGCAGAGAAATACCCAACAGGTAAAGGAACATGAAAAATGCCCACCAACTCAAACAAAAGAGGAGGAGATAGGGAATCTACCTGAAAAAGAATTTAGAATAACGATAATAAAAATGATCCAAAATATTGAAAACAAAATGGAGTTACAGATAAATAGCCTGGAGACAAAGATTGAGAAGATGCAAGAAATGTTTAATAAAGACCTAGAAGAAATAAAAAAGAGTCAATTAAAAATGAATAATACAATAAATGAGATCAAAAACACTCTGGAGGGAACCAATAGTAGAATAATGGAGACAGAAGATAGGATAAGTGAGGTAGAAGATAAAATGGTGGAAATAAATGAAGCAAAGAGGAAAAAAGAAAAAAGAATCAAAAGAAATGAGGACAACCTCAGGGACCTCTGGGACAATGTGAAATGCCCCAACATTCGAATCATAGGAGTCCCAGAAGAAGACAAAAAGAAAGGCCATGAGAAAATACTCGAGGAGATAATAGCTGTTTACTTTTGTTTTTCTTTCTTTTTGCCTTGGGAGACTGATCTAAGAAAACATTGGTATGATTTGTGTCAGAGAATGTCTTGCATATGGTCACTTCTAGGAGTTTTATGGTATCATGACATAAGTCTGTAAGCTACTTTGAGTTTCTTTTTGTGTAGAGTGTGAGGGAGTGTCCTAACTTAATTGACTTGCACACAGCTATCCAGCTTTCTCAACATCACTTTTTTCCATTGCATAGTCTTACCTCCTTAGTTAAAGATTAATTTCCTGAATTAGATGTATGAATTTGTTTCTGAGCTCTCTATTCTGTTCCACTGATCCGTATGTCTGTTTCAGTGCCAATACAATGCCATTTTGATTACTGCAGCTTTACAGTATTGTCTGAAGTATCAGAGGGTTATGCTTCCAGCTTTGTTCTTTCCCCTCAGAATTATTCTGGCAATTCTGGGCCTTTTGTGGTTCCATATAAATTTTAGTTTTATTTGTTCTAGTTCAGTGAAAAATGTAATAGTCAATTTGATAGTAATCACATTAAATCTGTAGTTTACTTTGTGTAGTATGGCATTTTAACAAAATTAATTTTTCTAATCCAAGAGCATGAGATACCTTTCTATTTCTTTGAATCATTTTCAACTTCCTTTGTCAATATTTTATAGCTGTTAACATATAAGTCTCTCATTGCCTTGGTCAGGTTTATGCTAAAATATTTTATTTAATCTTTTGATACAATTTTAAAAGGGCTTTTTTTTTTTTACTTTCCTTTTGATTATTTTATTGTTTGTGTAAAGAAATGCAACCAATTTATGTATATTAACCTTGCATCCTGCTACCTTGCTAAATTTATCTGTTCTGGTACTTTTTGTGTGGGTTCTTTAGGGTTTTTTATATATCATGTCATCTGCATACAATGGAAATTGTACCTCTTTCCTGCCACCTTGGATTATTTTCACTAATTTTCTTGTCTCTGGTCTGTGGCTAGGAATCAATGTGTTGAAGGACAGTGATGGGAGTGGGCGTCTTTGTGTTCTTCTGTATTTTAGTGGGAAGTATTTCAGATTTTCACACTGCATGATATGTTGGTTGTGGGTTTGTCATAAATAACTTTTATTATCTTGAGATATGTTTTCTTTATACCCAGTTTGATAAAAAGTTTTATCATGAATGGATGTTGAACTTTATCAAAAATGTTTTCTCCATCTACTGAGATGATCATGTAGCTCTGTCTTTTCTTTAATTAATGTTGTGTATCATATTGACTATTTTCATATGTTGCATCATCCTTGTGAGTGTGGAATGAATTCAACCTTGATCATGGTTTATGACCCTTTTTATGTGTTTTTGGTTCAATTTGCTAATTTTTTTTTAGGATTTTGGCATCTATATTCATCCAATGTAATGGATTATAATTTTCTTTTTTGGTAGTGTCTTTGTCTGGTTTTGCTATCAGGATGATGGTGGCTTCATAGAATGACTTTGGGAGTGTTCCTTCCTCTTCAATATTTTGGATGAGTTTAAGAAGAACTGGTACAGCTTCCTCTTTGTATGTGTGGTAGAGTTCCCCAGTGAGGTCATCTAGTATTGAACTTTCCTTTGCAGGGAACTGTTTTTTCCTTGTTTGTTTGTTTTTATTTTTAATGGATTCTCTATCAATTCTAAGATCTGTTTCTTATTTATGCAGTTTGTGGATTCTGTGTTTTTAGAAACCTTTCTGTTTCTTCCAGGTAGTCAAGTTTATTGACATATAATTGTCCATAGTATTCTCTAATGGGTTTTTATATTGGTTATTTCTCCACTTTCATTGCTTATTGTATTTTAGTCCTTTCTCTTTTCTTCTTGGTAAGCCTGGCCAGAGATTTGTCAATTTCATTTATCCTTTCAAAAAACAGGTTCTTGTTTTTTACTGAGCTTTTCTATCTTTTCAATCTTTATTTTATTTATGTCCTCTCTGATCTCTGTTAGTTACTTCCTTCTACTAACTTTACGTTTTCTTTTTTCTTCTTTTTATAATTATTTTAGATAGTAGGTTAGGGTGCTTATTTGAGATTTTTCTTGGTTTTTGAGGAAGGCCTGTATCACTATGAATTTTCTTCTTAGAACTGCTTATGCTGCACCCATAGATTTTGCATTGCTGTGTTTTCATTGCCATGTGTCTCAAGAAATTTTTTAACTATCTCTTGATACACCAAATCATTTTTTGGTAGCATATTCTTTAGTTTCCATGTAATTATTGTTTTCTCATTTTCTTTCTGTATTTGAATTCTAGTTTCATGCCATTGTGGTCAGAAGAGATGCCTGAAATAATTTATGTCCTCTTAAATTTTTAAGGCTTATTTTCTCTCCTAGTATGTGGTTTACCCTATGGGGCTCCATGTACACTTGAAAAGAACATGTACCCTGGGTTTTGTTGGATGTAATATCCTGAAAGTATCAATTAAGACTAACTCTTCTATTCTGTCATTTAGAATTTCTGTTGTTTTGTTATTTTTCAGCCTGGAAGATCTGCCTAGTGATGTCAATAGAATACTGAAATCTCCTACTATTGTACTATTCCCATCAAATTCTTCCTTTATTACTGTTAGATTTGTTTTATATATTTAGGTGCTCCTATATTTGGTGCATATATGTTAATGAGTTTAATACACTTTTGTATCGATTCTTTTATCATTATGTAATTTTCTTATTTCTTTACAGTCTTGTTTTAAAGTCTATTTAGACTGCTATGAGTATTATTATCCCTGCTTTCTGGTCATTTCCATTTGCATGAAATATCTTTTTTCCATCCCCTCATTTTCAATCTGTATGTGTCCTTCACCCTAAAATGGGTCTCTGGTAGGTAGCATATGGTAGACTCTTAGTTTTACTATCTGGTCTGCCACTCTATATTTTTTGCCTTTTCAAGATACTACAAAATTTTTCTATTTATTTTCTTTTATTTAATTGATATATTTTTATTTACAGTGATTCAGGTATATGGCAACGTGATTCAGATTCTTTAGTGTTATAGGTTATTAATTCTCTGTGCTATACATGAGCTCATTGTTTATCTATTTTATGTATAGTAGTATGTATCTGTTAATCTGGAATTCCCAGTTTATTCCTCCCATGCCTTTCCCCTTTGGTAATCCTAAGTTTGTTTGCCCTATCTATGAACCAATTTCTGTTTTGTAAATAAGTTCATTTGTAGCATTTCTTTAGATTCCACATTTAAGTGATAACAAACAACATGTTTCTTTTTCTGACTTACTTCACTTAGCATAATAACCTCTAGGTCCTTCCATGTTGCTGCACATGGCATTAATTCATGCTTTTTTAACTGAGTAGAATTTTGTACTCAGTCATTTAAAAAATTAAATCTTTATCAGACGGATATGGTGTTATAGAGTGTTCTAATTTCATACTTTTACATGTAACTGTCCAGTTTTCCCAGCACCACTTATTGTAATATCTGTCTTTTCTCCATTCTAAGGTCTTGCCCTCTTTGTCATAGATTAATCAACCATAAGTGCATTTGATTATTTCTCGGCTTTCCATCTGGATCCATTAACCTATATGTCTGTTTTTGTGCAAGTACCATGTTCTTTAATGACTATAAGTTTGTAGTATAGTCTGAAATCAGGAAGCGTGCTATCTCCAACACTATTCTTTTTTAAGGTTCTTTTCACTATTAGGGGTCTTTTGTGTTTTCATATGAATTGAAAATTTGGAGAAGGAAATGGCAATCTACTTGAGTATTCTTGTCTCAAAAATCCTGTGGACAGAGGAACCTGGCAGGTTACAGTCCATGGAATTGCAAAAGTGTCAGACACAACTTAGCGACTAAAAAACAAATTTAAAAATTTGGGTTTTTTTTTTTTGTTGCTGCTGTTCCAGTTCTGTGAAAAAATTTCATTTGTAATTTGATAGAGATTACAATGAATCTGTAGTTTGCCTTCAGTAGTACCTTCATTTTAACAATACTGATTATTCCAATCCAAAAACACAGTATATCTTTTCATCTATTTGTGTCATCTTTATTTCACCATTATCTTATAGTTTTTAGAGTGCAGATTTTTTTGCCCTCTTAGGGTTGGTTATTCCTAAGTATTTTCTTCTTTGTGATGTGATGGTAATGGGATTGCTTTCTTATATTTGATATTTCATTGTTAGTGTATAAAACTGCAACACATTTCTGTGTATTAGTTTTGTATTCAGCAACTTTACCAAATTCATTGATGAGCCCTAGTAGTTTTCATGTAGCTAAAGAAAATTCTTTATGATTTTCCATGTATAGCATCATGTCATCTGCGAACAGTGACACTGTTAATTCTTTCTTTTCAAATAATATTTGTTTTTCTTCTCTGATTACTGTGGCTATGGCATCCAAAACTATGTTGAATAAAACTGTGAGAGTAGGCATCCCTATCTTATTCCTGATTTTTGACTGCTTTCAGCTTTTTACCATTGAGTATGATGTTAGCTGAGCGCCGAAAAATTGATGCTTTTGAACTGTGGTGTTGGAGAAGACTCTTGAGAGTCCCTTGGACTGCAAGGAGATACAGCCAGTCCATCCTAAAGGTGATCAGTCCTGGGTGTTCATTGGAAGGACTGATGCTGAAGCTGAAACTCCAGTACTTTGGACACCTCATGCGAAGAGTTGACTCATTGGAAAAGACCCTGATGCTGGGAAGGATTGGGGGTAGGAGGAGAAGGGGGCGACAGAGGATGAGATGGCTGGATGGCATCACCGACTCGATGGGCATGAGTTTGGGTAAGCTCCAGGAGTTGGTGATGGGCAGGGAGGCCTGACGTGCTGCGATTCATGGGGTTGCAAAGAGTCGGACACGACTGAGCGACTGAACTGAACTGAACTGAATGATGTTAGCTGCAGGTTCCTAACATATGGTCTGTAGAATGTTGAGGTATGTTCCTGCAATGCCCACCTTATGGAGAGTTTTTGTCATAAATGGATGTTGAATTTTATCAAAAGATTTTTCTGCATTTGTTAAGATGATCATACATTTTTATTTTTCAACTTGTTACTATGATGTATCACACTGATTGATTTGTAGATAAGGAAAATTCCTTGTATCACTGGAGTAAATTCCACTTGATCATGGTGTATGCTCATTTTAATGATTTTAATATATTCTTGAAATGAGCATGCCAGTACTTTGTTAAGAATGTTTACATCTATGTTCAAGAGCAATTTTGGTCTGTAATTTTTGTGTGGTATCTTTGTTTGATTTGGTATCAGTGTGATGGTGGCCTCACAGAATGAGTTTGGAATTTTCTGTTCTCTGGAATTGTTTGGAATAGTTTTAGAAATATAGGTGTTAACTCTTCTCTAAATGTTTGACAGAATTCACCAGTGAAGCGATCTGGTTCTAGACTTTTGTTTATAGGGAGTTTTTACAATACTGATTGTTTTGGTACTGGAAATTTGTTCATATTTTCTGTTTGTTCCTGGTTAAGTCTTGATAGTTTGTCTATTTCTTCTAGGTTGTCCATTTTATTGGCGCATAATTGCTCATGATCTTTTATATTTCTCTGTGTTGGTCATACTTTCTCCTTTTTCAAATCTAATTTTATTGATTTGCCCATCTCTCTATATTTCTTGATAGATCGAGCTAAATGTTTAACAGTTATTTTTAGCTTTTCAAAGAATTAGTTTTTACTTTCATTGATCCTTTTTTTGGTCTCTTTTTGTCTCTATTTCATTTATTTCTGCTCTGATTTTTTTTCCTTCTACTAATTTTGGGTCTTGTTTGCTTTTTCTCTTCTTTATTAACATATCCATTTACTGCAATTTTAAACCATGTTTTCCAGTTGATTTTGTATTTTGTCTTTTATTTATTTTTATTTTTATTTTGTGATTTGATGACTTTCTTTTGTATTATGCTTAAGTAATCCTCTGTTTAGTTTTGTAAGCCTATTATATGTTTTTGATTTGTGACTACCCTGTTTTTCAAGTATGTTAACCCATGACAATATCTGCTTGCTTTAGACTAGCATTTATATAGGCTCAAATACATTTGGGAGGGGGGGAGCCTATTTTTCTTATTCCTCTCCCCCACATTTTATGATTTTTAAAAAAATTTTTTTCCATTTGTTTTTATTAGTTGGAGGCTAATTACTTTACAATATTGTAGTGGTTTTTATCATAGATTGACATGAATCAGCCATGGATTTACATGTATTCCCCATCCCGATCCCCCCTCCCACCTCCCTCCACATCCCATCCCTCTGGGTCTTCCCAGTGCACCAGGCCCAAGCACTTATCTCATGCTTCCAACCTGGGCTGGTGATCTGTTTCACCCTAGATAATATACATGCTTCGATGCTGTTCTCTCGAATCATCCCACCCTCTCCTTCTCCCATAGAGTCCAAAAGTCTGTTCTGTACATCTGTGTCTCGTTTTCTGTTTTGCACATGGGTTATCGTTACCATCTTTCTAAATTCCATATATATGTGTTAGTATACTGTATCATTTTATGATTTTAAGTGTCCTGTCTACATCTTCATGTTTATGCTTTTGCTATTAATTGTAGCTATTATGGATTTCATGGGTATTTTTTAAATTTTTTTAAATGTCTGTTCTGGCTTATTTAATTGATTATTTTACAACTGTTATATTCTCTTCCATATAGGATCTAGCTTCTTTTCTATTTAGAAGATACTTCAATATTTCTTTTGGATTAGGTTTAATATTGCTGTTTTCTTTTAGTTTTTACTTGTCTGAGAAATTATTTCTCCTTCTATTCTATATTATAATCTTGCTTAGTAGAGTATCCTAGGTTGCAGGATTTTCGCTTTCAGGATTTTGAATATATCTTGGCATTCCCTGCAATGTTGCAAATGCCTGCAACATTTCTGAAAAGAAATCACCTGATAACCTTATGTGGGGGGGGGAGGGTTCTCTTGTGATTAATTCTGTTTCTGTCTTGCTGCATTTAGAATTTGCTCTTTCACTTTTGCCATCTTAATTATAATATGTCCTGGTGTAAGTCTTGTTTGGTTTCATCTTGTTTGGGACCTTCTGTGCTTCCTGAACCTGGGTATCTGTTTCTTTCTTTAATTTGGGGAAGTTTTCAGTCATATTTCCTTTAAATTCATTTACAATCCCTTTTTCTCTTTTTTTCCCTCTAGATTCCCTATCATGTGAAGATTGGCAGACTTCATATGATCCTGTAGTTCTCATATATTGCTTTCACTTTTTCCTATTCGTTCTTCTATCTGCTATCCTGACCAGGTGATTCCCATTATTCTATCTTCCAGATCATTTATTTGTTCTTCCACATTATTTAGTTTGGTATTTATTGCCTTTAGATCAGTTTTTATCTCAGCAAATGAGTTTTCCAATTTTGATTGGCTGCTACTGTAGTTGCCAGTTCTTTGTTACAGTGCTCTGCATTTGTATCAATAAACTTTCTTAATTGCTTTAGTATTCCTATTGCCTTATTTTTAAACTCAAGGTCTAGTAGACTGTAGATGCCTGTTTAATTCTTTTCATTGGGAGTAGTTCCTCTGCTTCTTTATTTTATTTATAGCTCTCTGACTCTATGAATTTAGGATAAACATTTTTCTACTGTGGGACCTCCTCTTTGTTCTGTGGGTGTCACATCCCTGCTGGGGAAGAAGGTACTCCCTAGTTGTTGGAGTGGAAGCCCTCCTCCAGAAATGGTTCTGGATCTGTGAGGTAGGCAGGACTGGAGCACTCCTGCTAGAAAAGGAGCCACTGCATATTTCTGCATTGGTGCTGTCCATCAGGCTGCATGCTCTGTGGTGTCACCTGCCCACTCTTGTGCATGTTGACAAAGTACACTATTGTCGGCACTGCCTTTAGCCCTGTCTCAGTGGTGGGAACATTGGCAATTGGACCAAACGTCCCTCAGGCACTGTGCTCAGAAAGCCACCTTAGCAGATTCGCCAAAGTCTGGCACCCAAACCTGATTTAGTTGTGCATCTGGGCCAATTGTAAGAGCTATGGGAATCACCTCAGAGCCCAGCCTTGTTTTCATATGTACACACCCACAAAACCCACCTCTGCTAACGCTGTACCTGCCCGAGCCATGGGAGCACCAGTAATCTGCTTGAATCCCATGCAGGTGCTGTGCTCACAAAGCCATCAGCGGTAGAAATCTGAAGACACACTGCTGCTAGGAATTGACTCAGATTATAGCCCCGCATCTGTGTTTGGACAACCCACTGACACGTTCACTCTCCCAGAGCTCTTAGAGGCAGAGCTATGCCCACTGTGAGCACGCTGAAAATAAGGTTGTTTTATCAAGCATTAACAATGCTACTTCTGTGCAGACCTGAGCTCAAAACGTGCATATCCCCAGTTGCAGTGGGATCACAGTGTAGCCCCTTTGGGCTTTCTCTGGGCATCCAATCCCAGTCCTCTTTCTGAGGACATTTTTTTTAAAGTAACAATGATTCATATTTCTCTTTTCACAATGAACCATGTTAAATAGGGTGGGAAGATAGAGAACTGGAATAGAAAACACTTCTTGCATTTTATACAAAACAGAACTTTTGTTTTAATCTATTAATTAAAGTTTTGTGCATAAATATGTGAAAAGTTGGTAATTTGAAATAACAAATGGAAACTGCTGTAAGCTAGAAAAAGCATGTTTCACATCATAAAAAATAGTTTGTGATATTATTGTTCTACCAATCCTCTGAGATAAAGACTTGGTCAGTGGATATTCAAAGAGAAAGAATATGAATAATCCTGACCAATACACTTCTGTTAAGGAATCAAAAGCAAATTTCTATCATTCAGAATGGTTGGGGTGTTGTTAAAGGAGAAAGAAAAGAGAAGGAAATGACAATGCCAAGGATATTTTTCATATATAATAAAAATAATTCACATAATTCCACATATAGTGCTAACAAGTCACCAACACTCATTTTTATGATTCAATATTTAGAAAATGAACCAATAAAAACATCTACTTTGTTAATGAGAAAGACAAGTCCATCATCATTAGAATATTGAAGAAAGAAGTTTTGAGATGTTGGAAGTCCATTCTGATATTTATGACAATTACTGTACTATTATTTATATTATTTTACCATCATTTACACTGACTAAAAATTAGAGATGAGCTATTTTTCAGGATAAATTGTCATAAGCATAATGGCTTAAATTATATATTTTTCCAATAATACAAAGGTATGCTATTTGCAAACATTTACATCAAGGAAGTCTAAGTTGCCTTACTTTCTGAACACTTTTAGATGTTCCTAAACTTCCTGGAAATATTATTTCTAAGAGAAATTTATAAGAATCATAGTCGCTTTGAAAAT
Source organism: Muntiacus reevesi (assembly GCF_963930625.1). Classification (NCBI taxonomy): domain Eukaryota; kingdom Metazoa; phylum Chordata; class Mammalia; order Artiodactyla; family Cervidae; genus Muntiacus; species Muntiacus reevesi. Next base: position 100,666,639 of record NC_089249.1, on the reverse strand, counting down.
CAGTGCTAATGCCCTAGAAAAAGGAAAATGTACAAGTTTAAAAAAAGATGAATTTTAAAGGTCATATCTAAGGACTAAAATTATTTTTGTGCTGCTGCAACTATAGTGATGTCCCAGTTTTTATGTAACTTCCACATTAACAAAATAGGTTCTGTCTATGAAGTTTACACTTTGACACATTATATATTTGTAGATCTCAAGACCTGATGACAATTTAAACAATTTTTTCTCCATTGATATTTATACTGTATAGATTTCTATTTCCAAAATTCATTAACTTGACAAAACTTTATAATTTTACACAGAACTATTTTCATATTATTTTATTTATGTATTTTTCACTGAATAAAACTAGTAAACACAAGTTTGTATAATAAATACTACAGAAATTCTGCTCCTAGCAATGGAAGCATAGCTTATCTGAAAACAACTCTTTCAGAAAGGATAATAACAAAGCCTACATTTAAACAAAACAGATCTAAATCCTCTAGTTGAAGATCAGAAGATAGCACAGATGTGAGGTAACAAGAGTGAGGAATGATTAGAAGCCTAGACAAATTCTAACTTTTCCCTAGAGTTACTTGCCAATTCTAAAATAGATGCTGAGGGCAAAAACAACGTCAGAGCTTTTTAGTCTATTGGGCTGGGTCCAAAGAATTGGAGTTCTCTATATAAAGAGGACAAAGATGATTCTTGAGGCATTGGAAGAAATAGACCTTAGTGGTGGCAATAGTGTAGTGATCAGCAAACTCTCCAATCATCTCAATCCCTAACTGGTTAGTTTCCTTTATCTAATTTACCTTCAGAAAGCAAGAAGAGTAAATTCCTTAAAAAGGAAAGTAACAATTGAGAGACTAAAATCATCATGATGTTTTAAAACTCAATATCTGATATTTAACAAAGATATGTGAAAATAACAAGAATTGGTATGAAACAAATAGAAAAAGCAAATGTTTCTGATGGGAGCAAAGTTTTTTAATCTAGATATTGGAGCTGTCATATAAACACTGTCAAATAAATGTGATTGATATGGTTAATGTTTTTAAGTGACAAGGTGCAGAAATAAGGGTAAGAAGAAGAAGTCAATGTAAATATCATAATTGGAAAACAAAAGTTAACATTAAGATACAATATGGATTTATATGACAGATGAGACAAATTAGAAGAATGTTTGAATTGTATTATACATCAAAAAATCTCAGAATGAAGCATAAAAATGAGAGAATAAAGCAATGTATCAAAAAATACTTTTATTTCAGTGCTGACATTTTAAAGACCTCCCTCTTTTCCTTATAAAAGTAAAGCATTGAACAAAGCAAAAGTCAATTAATTTTTAAAAACCATCAAAAAACTGAGTTTGCAAACGCAAATCACCACCCAAAATCTGGAAGGAATAAGCAAATTCAGAGAGTCACAGCCAAGATTTGATTACATAGAGATGAAACCACTGGATCCAAAAATTGGTAGAAACACTAAGATTTTGATAAATGCTGTATGTTGGAATTCTATCAGGTTTGCAGACTGAATATCCAGAATGATCTTGTGACTCTGGCAAATAAACTATAAAAGTAAACATTGCAAAATATACTCAGAATATCCTCTATTAAACAGGACTTCTTATCTCTAGGAGTATATTATACATACCAACATTCTTATTATTGGCATCCCAGGAGAAGAGAAAGAACTTGAGAAAATAGTTCAAGAGATAATAGCTGAAAACTTCCCTAACATGAGACAGGAAACAGTCACCCAAGTCCAGAAAAAACAGAACCCCAGCTAGAATAAACTGAAGAAGGAACACACAGAGAAATATAGCAATTGAATTGACAAAAATTAAATACAAGAAGAAAATATTAAAAGCAACAAGGGAAAAGTAGCAAATAACATACAAGAGAATTCCTATAAGCTGATTTTTCAGCAGAAACTCTACAGAAGAGAGTAGCATGACATATCTACAGTGATGAAAGTGAAAGTTGCTCAGCTGTGTCCGACTCTTTGTGACCCCATGGACTATACAGTCCATGGAATTTTCCAGGCCAGAATACTGCAGTGGGTAGCCTATCGCTTCTCTAGGAGATCTTCCTGACCCAGGAATTGAACTGGGGTCTGTTGCTTTGTGGGCAGATTCTTTACCAGCTGAGCTACCAGGGAAGCAATGAATGGGAGAACCTATAACCAAGAATACTCTGTTACCAAAGCTCTCATTCAGATTCCACAGAGAAATCAAAAACTTTACAGACATGCAAAAGCTAAGAGAACTTAGCACCACCAGATCAACAAATGCTAAAGGAACTTGTCTAGATAAGAAAAGTTCACAACTAGAAACAAGAAAATTATAAATGGAAAAGCTCACTGGTAAAGGCAAACACACTAAAGGCAGGAAATCATCCAAACACAAATATAATATTAAAACCAACAATTGTGAGGAGAGTACAAATGCAGGATATTGGAAGTACATTTGAAATTAAAAGATCAGCAACTTAAAACAGTCTTGCTTATAATAGACTGCTGTATCAAGACCTCATGATAACTGTGATACACACACCCACACACAAAGAAGGAATTCAAACAGAACAGTGAAGTTTGTCATCAAATCACGAGAGGAGAGAGCAAAAGAGAAAAGGAAGAAAACAGACCTACAAAAACTAACAGATAACAAAATAAAAGCAACTATATACCAATAAAATGATCAACCTAGAATAAATAGACAAATTCTTAGAAGGATACAATCATCCAAGACTGAACTGGGAAAAAAATAGAAATATGAACACACACACATATATATATATTTCTGATGTACAGCAAAGTGATTCACAAATGTGTATATATATATATGTATTCAAAATTCTTAGTCACTAAAGGTCAGTAAAAACTAAATTTATTTGAACAATTGTGCTAAGATAATTTAATTCTGCTTTTTTTAAGCCAATAGAGAAAAAATACCAAATACCATATAATTTTAATCATCTAAAAAAAATACCTCTTAATGGTGGTCTTCTTTTTTATCCCAGTTTTGTATTCTGAGAGGAAAGTGATGATCTACTTTGTATTCTGGAAATAAAACCATTTTAAAAATGAATCATATCAGCTCTTATCTTTACGAAAACACTTTGAAGTTCTATGTGCATTACACTTCTTAAATCTTCAAAAAATGTTGATTCTGTTGTTATCATAGTCCTATGTGGGTAATAATGGAAGTTAAAAGTTGATATATAGTATCCAGAAGTGTAGTTTAATGATTTAATACTGAAGTATGACAACATGTGTCTAAACACTCACATTTCTGCTGAGTTTGATAGTGGAGATAATAACAGACAATTCAAAACTGAGGTGCCAAAGGAAGCTCGATAGATATGTTTATTTAAATGCAAGCATGTATGTAATAGAATCATTAGGAAAGCAGTTATTACATGTATCAGTTTATGAATCATTGAAAAATACCCTGATGCTGGGAAAGATTGAAGCCTGGAGAAGGAGACAATAGAGGATGAGATGGTTGGATGGCATCACCGACTCGAAGGACATGAGTTTAAGTAAGCTCCTGGAGTTGGTGATGGACACAATTGAGTGACTGAACTAATCAGTTTATGAATATTGAAGGAGCTATCATTTCATACATAGAAGATAGTACCTCTATACAGAGGTGAGTTGCAGTGATATACATGAAAATGAGCAGTTTTTTCTAAAAATTCTACTTTTGAGTGTAAGATATATATGCTTATAGTCATGACATTCCAAATTGTGCATTTACTTTGTTACATTGTGAGTTCTGTTTAACTTTTGACATATGGGACAACATTAATTTTTAGGGCATTCCCCCTTCCACAGTTTCTGGCCCTGAAATAAAGTTAGCAGAAAACCTAAGAATTATGAGCTAATTGTATTACTGCTGAAAGTCTAGAATATAAAGAAATACTGTTATTTAAAAACAGGGAGTATTATTAACTAAAGTACAGATTTTCAAATTTCACAAAATTTTATGGTAGTGTCCATTATTTGTTTTCATACTTTATTCAAGATTTCATATTATATTTAGTTACTTGAGTAGCTTCAGTTGCATGCAACAAATTCTGATAATATTCTGTTACAAATATTTTCTATTTTCTTTGTTACACCCATCATTTAAAAGTGAACATTTAATTTCCAAACACATGTGGTTTCTAAAGTATCTTTGATATTAATTTCTCATTTTGACATTAATTACTCATTTTAGTATTTTCTTCTCTGCAATCACCCTTTGTTTTTTCAATCTTTTAACTTTATCAAGGCTTTCAGTGGCTAAGTCAAAGATTTCCCCTGGTAAATGTCTCTGGATTAAAGACTGGAGTGTTCTAAACTTTCAGCGAGTTCCCTTCTGCCTCCTTCAATAGAAGGTTTTCAGATTTGGGATGGCAAGTTAGGGGGAATTCATTTAGTAGCCACAAAAAGGGAAGGAGGAAAGCTGTGGAAAGTCAGAAGAGAAACGTCTATAAATACAGGAACTGTTTAAATACAGGCAAGAAGTTCTGCCCTGTTTATCCTTAGTGGCAGTGAGTATGACTTAGACTGAAATTTAAGAGAAGAATTTTGGAGCTGTCCTCTGTACACAAGTGATGCTCAGTCCAGTTCAGTGGCTCAGTTGTGTCCGACTCTTTACGACCCCATAACTGCAGCATGCCAGGCTTCCCTGTCCATCACCAACTCCCGGAGTTTACCCAAACTCATGTCCATCGAGTCAGTGATGCTATCCAACCATCTCATTCTCTGCCGTCCCCTTCTCCTCCTGCCTTCAATGTTTCCCAGTATCAGGGTCTTTTCAAATGAGTCAGTTCTTCAGGCCAGGTGGCTCAAGTATTGGAGTTTCAACATCAGTCCTTCCAATGAATATTCAGGACTGATTTCCTTTACCATTGACTTGTTGGATCTCCTTGCAGTCCAAGGGACTCTCAAGAATCTTCTCTAATACCACAGTTCAAAAGCATCAATTCTTTGATGCTCAGCTTTCTTTTTGGTCCAACTCACACATCCATACATGACTACTGGAAAAACCATAGCTTTAACTAGACGGACTTTGTTGGCAAAGGAATGTGTCTGTTTTTCAATATACTATCTAGGTTTGTCATAGCTTTTCTTCCAAAAAGCAAGCATCATTTAATTTCATGGTGCAGTCACCATCTGCAGTGATTTTAAAGCCCCCCAAAATAGTCTGTCGCTGTTTCCATTGTTTCCCCATCTATATGCCATGAAGTGATGGGACCGGATGCCGTGATCTTAGCTTTCTGAATGTTGAATTTTCAGCCAACTTTTTCACTCTCCTCTTTCACTTTTCACCTTCACTTTTCATTCTTCAAGTGATGCTAAAGAAAGTCAAATTCAGTTACAAATGTGGAACTGAGGTTAACATGAAGAGGAAAGGGATCTGAACATTGTCACCACAAGAGGGTTAAATTTTACCTTCTCACTAAAAGCAACCAACAAGCAAAATGGCCCAAATGAGGTTAAGAGTAGACAATTGGACACATTTGAGGGGTATTTTCAAGCTAAAGTCAGAAACTAAGACAGGAAGACAAATCAAGGGGGTGATAATACATTTGCAGTCCACTCTTTAAATACTTGCAAGCATTTATTTGGTACCAGCAAGGGTACTCAAAACATTGCTAACCCCGTTTCTGGCTTGGTTCTTTTTGTTGTTATTTGCTGGCATCTTTTTTTCTAAGCTGCTAAGTGAAGCTTATATAGGCTTGGTTAGATAACTATAGTTTTTGAAAAGTTTTCATCTTAGATCTTGCGTCAGGGCAATGATTATAGCAACTGGTTTGTGGGGGTAGATTTATCTGGCATTTGTTTTTAATTCCAAGCCTAAGACTTCTCTGATTGACTTGATCTCTTTTTCTCTTAGTTTTCAATAACAAACAAATCTCTTTTTATTTTAAGGTAATCATATCTAGGTTATTATATATAATCACTGTTATGCTCTTTATGCCAACACTGAAGCTTCCTGGTGCTATAGGGGAAGCATCTTTGGGTGGGTGTTATTTTCAGCAGCTACCCTGAAGAATCACTTCTGTGTCAAATAGTAGAACCCTTGGATTTAGCATTTCCTCTGTTTTCTCTGAGGGCTTAGAAAAACCATGGAAATCTTTGCTCAGAATTCAAGGCAAGTTGATAAAAACAGACCACTATTTGATGGGTCTCAAATGGGAGGACTGTTTAAAAATGAGCACTTTAGCTCTTTATCAATGAAGACTTCTTTTTTTTTTTTTGAATGAAGACTTCTTAAAGGTAGAAATGCAACAAATGCTATGGTTCTAATTACACTTATCTTGGTTATATTCATCTTGATTTTTTAAAAATATTAATAAATAAGAAAGGATTTAAACCACTTATACTATACTCCAATAAAAATTAATTAAAAATTTTGAAGTCTGGGAAATAATTTAAAAATTAAAATAAGCTAGAAATGACAGAACTTGCCTTTATTTCATTACTTAGGACTTTCACTTAAGATTTGATAATTTTTGTATTTTATGTATAATTCAGGATTATGACTTTTGGAAGTATATGTTAAATTCTGAAATGACAGATTTTAATTTTTTAACTCTTCATACATATATGATACTAATTACTTCACTGTTTATGCATTATTTGTATATGTCATTAAATGAAATAGATGTTACTCTAACTTTCTGCTCTTCCCCTTGCTGGTTTGAGTAACTTTTATGTATGTTATGCCTACAGGACTACAGGATGCTACAATTCCAAGTAAAAGCAAGGAAATACTCTTTCTTAGATGCTAAAACTTTTCAAAATAAAATAAATGATTGATATTACCTTAATACCTAAAATATTGAAGGCAATCATTATTTTTCAGATAACAGACTTCAATTTTTTTTTTTATCATTTAAATCAGTGATAACGCTTATTCTTATTCACCAGTACAGAAATATGTTGACAATAGGGCACAATTATTGTAGCAGTAATGTTTTTGCATTCATAAATATACTAACAAGTTCTGATAACCCTCATTTGTTCTATTACATGTTTAATTTACAAGAAATTGGTGCAATTCTAGTGTACTGTCAATAAATAGAAGCCTACAACAATTTTCTTATATATATTTACATGAATACAGCCTGTTCTGTCTTACCAGCAAGAATTGTATAATTGATAAGTCCCTGCATTTTTACCTCATTGGAATACTTTTAATGTGAAATGACTTCTGACATAGATTTCCTATTCCTCTGGAAATTGCTTTAAAAATAACTAAAAGGATCTCCTGTAGATTTATCAATCAGGGTGTTGCTGGTTGAAGACAGAGGTCTTCAGAAGATGATTAAAATAATTATAGTTCTACAGATAAGCAAACAAAAATGAAATAAAAGACTATCTTAAAGAAATAATAATATCTCATTTTGATGAGCATACCATGAGCTCATTAAATATTTGTGAATACAGATCCTTTAGATACAGAGGCCCCACTAGACTAGTCATTTTGCATAAGGAACTTGAGCACTCATGGAATTTGGTATCTACTATGGTCCTGGGAATGAATCCTTTATGGATACCTAGGGATGACTGTATTAGGTCATAGGGATAAGAAAGAGTCATCTATTCTATTATAATAGCTTCCTAGTTACATATTTTTATTACACTGATTTCTGTGAAAAGAACTTTTTATCTGATAAATTTTGAGTCATGTTGATTGCAGTTACATTCATATCACTTTTTTATTTAAAACACTTTCACATATTCCTTCTCATTGCATCGTCTACTCTAGACTCTACTAACATCCTAACATAAGAAATGAGACTATGGCACTTGAGTTATATTGATTATTAAACTACTAAAAAAGAATTTGCCTACCAATGCAGGAGACACTGGTTGGATACCTGGTCTGGGAATATCCCATATGTCACTGAGCAACTAAGACTGTACTGCAGTTATTGAACCTGTGCTCTAGGGCCTGGGAACCAGAACTACTGAGGCTACAAGTTGCAATAACTGAAGCCTTCTGCAATCCAGAGGCTATGCTCTGCAACAAGAGAAGCCACTGCAATGAGAAGCCCACATATTGCCACTACAATGAGAGTAACCCCCAACTCACTCCATCTAAAGAAAAGTCCATGCAGCAGCAAAGACCACACACATCCAAAAGAAAGTAAAATTTTTTTCAAATATTCAAAATAAGTGTCCTGTACAACTGTTATTCACAACATTTTACAATTATTTTTATAATTATTTAATATATTTTACTTTATCCAACTCAACTATTCAATTATTTGTTTTTCTAATATTTTTCTAATATTTTGTTGCCCTTTTTTCAATAACTTTTACACTAGTTTTTCAATTTATACTTATTGTCTTTCTTTCCTAAATTTTCTACAGAAAAAGTTTTCCTTTTCTTTTATTTTCCATAAATGTCTCCTTCTTGCTGTGTTCTCTACTTTCTGTTTCTAGTCACTTTCATTTCTTGAAAAATAGCATAGAGATCTAAACATGAATCTCTATTAAATTATCTGCTTCCAGTAGATAAGTATTTTTACAATATTCTTTTTTAAATCAATGTATGCAATAGCAGATTATTTCTGAACAAATGTACACCCATGGCGAATTCATGTCAAAGTATGGCAAAACCAATACAATATTGTAAAGCTAAAAATAAATAAATAAATAAAACTGGGGAAAAACAAAACAAAATAAATGATTATATTTCTTTTTAAATAGCATATTATTTCTTCTAAAAATAGAATGCAGCAAATGAAGTGTATAGGTAGATACTATTATAGGCAAAAACCAATACCTTCTATTATCTAAGTCCTAAAAGTGTTGTTTCATGTTTCATAACTTTCTAAAGTCACTGTGTTTTTATCTGGAGATTGACACCCCCCTCATATACATATGAAAGAACATGAAATCATAAATTCTAAGAATTTTATCTATATTTAATAGATATCATAAAGTAATAACATGAAAATTATTTTTGAATTAATTGATAAACACTGGAGTGACTATTTATTAAACTTGTTAAAATTAATTTACTATGTTAGAGAGAATGTTTACTTGTTAATGATAATATACTAAAGTGTTATAAATGAAAAATCAATAGAAGTTATAAATTCTCACTTTTATTGTAATCAAGTTCAGTAGACCTTATCTTACAAAAGATTAAAAAAAATTCTGTCAGTTGAAGTATGTATGACCACAAATAAGGAAAGTTTTGATTTATTCATGCCCTGAGCAAATGGAATAGGAAGAAAATACTACTGACTCTGCTAGAGTGATGACTATACTGAAACATAAATGTATGTTGTACATATGACTTGTACTGCCTGTAAAAGGAATGGTTTCTATAAAACCAAATTTTCTTGTAATAATTATTTTTGTCTATGAGTTAAACTATTTACAACTCAAACAATAATAGATTAAATAATATTCTCTTTCAGTTTGGTCTTGTTCAATAAATGAGAGTTGGCCATGAGGTAACAAAGTGTATGTTGGAATTTGTGTCACATTCTATTGACATAATAATATAGAGGTTTACAAGGATAAACTGACTTGGTTAAAGCAAGACTTACCTGTTTAACATAAATGAGTATATGTGTTTTATAGAAATTTTCATAAATAAATTCTCATAACTGTCTTCTGACCATATGTGTTTTTTTTTAATATGTGTTTTTAAAGCACACTAAAAATCAATGCTCAATGAAAGATAAATACTTGTGGATATTTCACTATTCTTTACCCTATTAAATTCAGAATAAGCCCTTGTTGCAGAAAGCAAAGAGGGACTAAAGAACCTCTTGATGAAGGTGAAAGAGGAAAATGAAAAATCTGACTTAAAACTCAACATTCAAAAAAACCAAGATCATGACATCCAGTCCCATCACTTCATGTCAAGTAGATTGGGAAGCAACGGAAACAGTGACAGACTATTTTCTTGGGCTCTAAAATCACTGCAGATGGTGACAGTAGCCACGATACTAAAAGACACTTGCTCCTTGGAAGAAAAGCTATGACAAATCTAGACAGCATTATTAAAAAGCAGAGACATTCCTTTGCCAACAAAGGTTCATCTAGTCAAAGGTATGATTTTTCCAGTAGTCAGGTATGGATGTGAGAGTTTGATCATAAAGAAGGCTGAGTGCTGTAGAATTGATGCTTTTGAAATGTGTTGGAGAAGACTCTTGAGAGTCCCTTGGACTGCAAGGAGATCAAACCAGTCAATCCTAAAATAAATCAGTCCTGAACATTCATTAGAAGAATTGATGCTGAAGTTCCAATATTTTGGCTATCTGATGCAAAGAGCCGACTCATTAGATAAGGCCCTGATGCTGGGAAAGATTGAAGGCAGAAGGAGAAGCAGATGACAGAGGAGGAGATGGTTGGATGGCATCACCAACTCAATGGACATGAGTTTGAGCAAGCTCCGAGAGATGGTGAAGGACAGGGAAGCCTGGAATGCTGAAGTCAATAGGGTGGCAAAGAGTTGGACACAATTGAGCAACTGAACAACAGTAAACTCAGGTATATATGCTTTCAACCATTTTAGTTTTATGCTAACCCAGTTGTATTTAAGATGTCTATGTTGGTCCTTTTAATAGATGTAATAAATATTATGTAATAGATATTATATATTCTATGTGTGCTAAGTCACTTCAGTTATGCCTGACTCTTTGTGACCCTATAGACTGTAGCCTGCTAGGCTTCTCTGTCCATGGGATTCTCCAGACAAGAATACTGGAGTGGGTGGCCATGCCCTCCTCCAGGGGATCTTCCTGAACCAATGATCAAACCCACATCTCACATCTCCTACATTAGCCAGCAGACTCTTTACCACTAGTTCCACCTGGGTAGCTCCAATATATAGTATAGTTAATGCAATTTGATGTTAGATATGGTACATTTATACATTATATATTAATGCATATATTATATATGGTATATCACATCATTTAGTATAACATATCAATATATAAGATCAATACATATTAAAATTTTACAATAAAACATAAGTGGAAAACATGAATATTATTACAGTGAAACTAGGTTAGATCATTTCTGAAAATGAAAACTGAATAGCGTCATGATTTAACAAAACAAGCTGAGACAATGTCCTGAATGTCTATTTTTCTAGTCTAAATTTTTTCACAGTTGTATTAATGATATAATTTTATCCTCATTGTCAAAATGTATAATTCTGGCCAAAGTAGTTAGCACTGGAGCTCAAACACTGCAGCAATGTCTGAATTAATAAGATAGCATCTTTTTTTGTATTATCTTTTAAACATATTAGATAAATCTCTCCTTTACTGTTCTTTGGCTTGGGGCATTTTCATTAACCATATTATATTATAACTTTTGATTTGTTATTAGCTTAAACTTTTCCAAAAACATTTTGCTGAAATATGGAACTTTCTGTGAAACTAAATAAAGCCTTACTTAAAAGCTTTAGAAATTTATAGAGCAGTGCCACAAAATGATTTTGACTATACATTTGCTTTTATAGTGGAGTGTTAATAAAAATGCTTTCTTGTCATGGAAAGACAGGTTTCAAGTATATCATTGTCATTTTCAATTACAATGATAAAATAAGCATTTTATTTTATTTTTTTAATAAGCATTTTAATTTGCATGGTTAGTGTACTATTTCTGACAAAGCTTCTGTACTCTATGCCCACACTTGAAACCAAGAATAATCTAGGAAGCTTTGAAATAACTGATTCATCATTTATTTGTTTTGTTGTCTCTTTCAAAACAAATTTTAAGAAGTGCAGTTTTCTTTAGACCAGCTCATAAATTGTTGGAAACAATGATGAAATAAGTATGTGAATCAGATGATACTCCATTTTGTTATTTATATTATTTTTTAATGACAGTAGGAATCATGCTATAAATTTGAGTTTTAATAAAATATTAAATATAGTAAAATGTTTCATATAATTAGAATGTACAAGTAATAATACACACAAATTCATATTTTATTATATTTACCTTGTGAAAATATACCTTCATATCTCATGTCCTTTAATGTCTGCCTACATTTGCTTCACTGTTATTTAATCCTGTATTTTCCCTCCTCCTTCCATTGAGATTTAACACATTCATCAATATTCACCTCAGATATCAGCTCCATGGAAGTTTCCATTGACCTTCAATCAATATTAATTCTCCCATTTGACTCAATTCCTCTTGAATTTTAAAAAATATCTCTATTACAGAATTTATATTGATCTTGGTTCAATACCTGTTTTCCTTACCATAGTTAATTCTGAAGTCAAAAGACCACAACAACATACAATATACACTGAATAAATATTTGTTGAAATTAAGTCAAACCAATACCCTTCACTTATTTTACAGATAGGATGCTAAATTCCAAAGATTTGCAATTGATCTGTGGCTTTACTAGGAATAGAGATAGAATTTAGGTGTGTTAGCCTCATTCTTATTATATTTTGTCACAGTGAAGAAGAGAAATAAGTTTGCTTTGTTATTACTTCACCCTGTTTTTTAAAACTTAATGTAGAAATATTTTCTTTCAAAAGTGTTGAAAATTGGCATTCTATATTCAGAAAGCTTGTACTTTATTAGAGTCACAACAATGAAGTGGGTTAGCTATAAAATTAATAATCGATCAACGAAGTGAAAGCATAATTTGTACTTGAATTAAGTTTACTTATCTCGCTAATGGAGAGAGAGTGTCATAATTGAATCTGGAGAATTTGAGAGTATCTGCCCTTCTTTGCTTCTATCTTTATAGTATCACACTATCAGTAATATCTTTGGCCAAGATTCCCTGGAGCAAGCAGAATGATTGTTCAAAGTTTGTTAAATCAGCTTTTATTTCCTAGATATTTAGAAATGAAAGAGGCAAAGTTACTTATTTTAGGTCAGGGCCTGAGATGGGAATTCAAGTGCACATAATTTATTGAGATTGTAACCTCAAGGAGTCGGGAAGTAGGACGGGAATTTATAATTTTAGTTGGAATGAGACTGGCTTCATCAGAATTCCATGATGAACTCTGGAGGAAAAACTGCACCTTGGACAGAGTGTATTTTACCTCCTGGGAAATGAAGCTACCATTCAGCTAAAGGTAATCCTTCAGAAAAAGGAAGACCTGTGGACTATTACAGACCAACACAAAAGTTGAGAATGAGTGCAAAGGCTGTCTTAAGGGACTATGGGCAGGACATTATCAGTATCCATGATTTTGTCTGGCTTTTGAGTTTTTGAAAATAATATTAGAATCAATGTATATCATTGCATAATTGAGAAAATGTTCACAGGTATTAGTGAATTCCACTTATATATTTATACTTCTAAAATTATGTTTTAGATCTGAGAAAGAAATTTTTGCTGGTGTCTGCCAACTTGTAACTTAAAGAAATGTTGAATTGCAGATATTTGGCAATGTTTTCACTTTTAAAAAATTATTTAACCCTTTATTCTGTTAAATGTTGTATTTATTTTATTAACTGAATTACTGTTTACTCTCTTTTAAAAAATTATTTCTACCTTTGTATATTTACAGACTTCCCTCATAGCTCAGTTGGTAAATCATCTGCCTGCAATGCAGGAGACCCGGGTTGTATTCCTGGATCGGGAAGATCTCCTGGAGAAGGAAATGGCAACCCACTTCAGTATTCTTGCCTGGAAAAACCCCCATGAACAGTATGAAAAAGAAAAAAGATATGACACCAGAAGATGAACCCCCTAGTCAGAAAGTGTCCAATAACTACTAGGGAAGACTGGAGGGCAAAGAATAAACCAGCTAAGCCAAAGCATAAATGAAGCTCAACTGTGGTGAAGGTAGTCTGATGCTGTAAAGAACAATATTGAATATGAACTTGGAATATGAACTTAGAATGTTAGGTCCATGAATCTAGGTTAATTGGATGTGATCAAGCAGGAGATAGACTGAACATCAACACCTTAGGGATCAGCAAACTAAAACAAATGGAAAGGGAGAATGTAATTCCAATGAACATTATATCTCTTAATACTATTGTGGAAATGAACCCCTTAGAAAAAATGGAGTAGCTCTCACAGTCAACAAGAGTCTGAAATGCAGGACTTGGGTGCACTCTGAAAATGACATAATTATCTCAGTTCATTTTCAAGGCAAACTATTCAACAACACAGTAATCCAAGTCCATACCTCAACATGCCAAAGAAGTTGAAGTTGACCAGTCCTATGAAGACCTACAACACCTCCTAGAACTAACAAAAAAGATGTCCTTTTCATCATAGGGGGTTGAAATGAAAAAGTAGAAAGTTAATAGATACCTGAACTAACAGGGAAGTTTAGCCTTGGCCTACAAAATGAAGCAGGGCAAAGGCTAATAGAGTTCTGTAAAGAGGGCACGTTGGTCATAGCAAACACCCTTGTCCAACAACCCAAAAGAAGACTCTGCACATTGACATCACCAGATGGTCAATACCGAAATCAGATTGATTAAGTTCTTTGCAGCCAAGGATGGTGAAGCTCTATATAGTCAGTAAAAACAAGACCTGAAACTGACTATGGCTCAGCTCATGAGCTCCTTATTACAAAATTCAAGCTTAAATTGAAGAAAGTAGAGAAAACCACTAGGCAATTCAGGTAAGACCTAAACCAACTCCCTTATGATGATACCATGGAGATGAATATATTCAAGAAATTAGATCTGGTAGACATAGTGCCTAAAGAACTATGGATGGAGGTTCATAACACTGTATAGAAGGCAATGGCCAAAACCATTCCAAAGAAAAGTAAATGCAAGAAGGCAAACTGGTTGTCTGAGGAAGCTTTACAAATAGTTATGGAAAGGAGAGACGTAAAAGGTAAGGGAGAAAGGGAAAGACATACACGACTGAATGCAGAGTTCCAGAGAATAGCAAGGAGAGATAAGGCCTTCTTAAATGAACAGTGAAAAGAAATAGAGGGAAATAATAGCATGGGAAAGACTAGAGACCTTTTCAAGAAAATTGGAGAGAGCAAGGTAAAGTTTCATGCACAGATGGGCATGATTAAGGACAAAAACAGTAACGGATCTATCATAAGCAGAAAAGGTTAAGAAGAGGTGGCAAAAATACACAGAACAACTATATAGAAAAGGTCCTAGTGACCTGGATAGCCAAGGTGGTGTGGTCACTCACCTAGAGCCAGACATCGCGGAATGTGAGTCAAGTGGGCCTTAAGATGCAATACTATGAACAAACATAGTGGATCATGGAGAAAACAAGGGAATTCATAAAAACATCAGCTTCATTGACTAAGCTAAAGCCTTTAACTGTGTAGATCACAACAAACTGTGGAGCATTCCTAAAGATAGGAATACCAGATAATCTTACCTGTCTCCTTAAAAATGTGTGTGTAGGTCAAGAAGCAACTGTTAGAACAGTTGAGTTCTATTAGTTCAGTTGAACAACTGACTGACTCAAAATTGGGAAAGGAGAACAACAAGGCTGCATGTTGTCACCCTGCTCATTTAACTTCTATGCAGGGTATATCATGAGAAATACCAGGCCGGATGAATCACAAACTGGAATCAGGATTGCTGGGAGAAATATCAATAACTTCAGATATGCAGGTGATACCACTTTAATGGCAGAAATTGAAGAGGAACTAAAGAGTTTGTTAATGAAAGTGAAAGAGGCGAGTGAAAAAGCTGGTTTAAACTCAACAGTCATAAAACTAACATCATGGCATCCAGTCTCATCACTTCATGACAAATGAGGAAAAATTGGAAACAATAAGAGATTTCATTTTCTTGGTCTCCATAATTACTGTGGAAGGTGACTGCTGCCATGAAATTAAAAGATGCTTGCTCCTTGGAAGAAATGCTATTACAAATCTAGACAGCATATTAAAAAACAGAGACATCACTTTACTGACAAAGGTCTGTCTAGTCAAAGCTATGGTTTTTCCAGTAGTCACGTACAGATATGAGAATTGGCCCATAAAGGCTGAGTGCCAAAGAATTTATGCTGTTGAATGGTAGTGCTGGAGAAGACTCTTGACAGTCCCTTGGACAGCAAGGAGATCAAACTCGTCAATCCTAAAAAAATAAACCCCAAATATTCATTGGAAGGACTGCTGTTGACTCTAAAGCTCTAGTATGTTGGCTACCTGATGCAAAGAGTCATCCCATTGACAAAGATCCTGATTCTGGAAATGACTGAGGGCAGGAGGAGAAGGAGTTAGCCAAGGATTACATGGTTAGATAGCATTACCAGACTCAATGGGCATGATTTTGAGTAAACTCCAGGAAATAGTGGAGGACAGAGGAAGCTGGCAGACTACAGTCTATGGGGTCACAAAGAGTTGGACATGACTTTAGTGAATGAAAAACAACAATATACCATCTTAACAGAAAAAAATAACAAAAAATTATCTTCACAATATTTGGTGACTTTCTTCACAAAACCCTACAGTGTTTTATGATAAAAGGACTGAAAAAATTAGAAATAAAAATAAGTTCCTCAATCTTATAAGGGAATCTATGAAAATCCTACAACTAACATCATTCTTAATCATGAAAGATTAAGGTTTCCTCAAATCAGGAACATGATAAAAACTCAACAGTCTATTCAAAACTAAGATAAAAGTTTCAACCAGGGGAATTAGGCTAGGAAAATAAATAAATCATAGATAAACCAAATAAAGACATCCAAATTAAAAAGTTAGAAAAAAAACTGCCTCAAATTGAAGATGACAAAATATTTTATATAGTACATCCTAAAAATACAGACACATACACACACAGAATTAGATTTCATAGGATAATTCATCTAGGTGTTAGAACACAATTTTGATACCAAAAAGTCAGTTTTATTTTTGTAGAATAATGATGAACAATCTGAAAATGTTTTTAAAAAAATAAAGAAAAAGTGGTAAATTTAACAAATCAAGTGCAAAATTTGCATTTATCAAAGCAAATGCACTAAAACCTATAATACATCACTGGAAGAAATTAAAGAAAATCTATGCAAATGAAAAGATATGTCACATTCATGAATTGGAAGACTTAATATTATTAGAATATCATTACTCCCCAATTGTATATATAGATTCAACACAATACCTATAAAATTCCAGCTGACTTTTTGCTGATCCTAAATTTCATATGTGAAGTCAAGTGACCTATTATAGCCCAAATAATCTTGAAAAATGTCAAATAATACATGACTCATACCTCCCAATCTCAAACTGTACTACTAAGGTAGATTAACCAAGACAGTGTGGAACTGGCTAAGCACTGACATATAAATCCATGGAATAAAATTGAGAGTCCAGAAATAAACCTTTATGGTTAAAGTTTTGAGAATTGGCATGGGTGTCAAGACGAGTGAGGAAAAGGGTAGTCTTTTGAATAAATTATGCTGAAAAGTCTGGATGCAAAAATAATGAAAGTTTATAAACAGTGCTGCGATGAACATTGGGGTGCACGTGTCTCTTTCAGATCTGGTTTCCTCGGTGTATATGCCCAGAAGTGGGATTGCTGGGTCATGTGGCAGTTCTATTTCCAGTTTTTTAAGAAATCTCCACACTGTTCTCCATAGCGGCTGTACTAGTTTGCGTTCCCACCTCAATGTATGACAAAACCCACTACAATATTGTAAAGTAATTAGCCTCCAACTAATAAAAATAAATGAAAAAAAATAATAATGAAAGTTTAATTCCCACCTTGCTCTAAATACAAAAAAACAAACAAACCATATCAACTACTGACATAAATTGAACAACTAAAACTATAGAAATATTAAAAGAAAACACATGTATAAATCTTCCTAATCTGGGGTTGTTGTTGTTTAAATTGTGTCTCTTTTGTAACTCCATGGACTATAAAGCCTGCCAGTCTCCTCTGTCCATGGGATTTCCCAAACAAGAATACTGAAGTGGGTTGCCATTCTACTCCAGGGAATCTTCCCAACCCAGGGATTGAACAATGAGGTAGTAATTTCTCAGATATGACAATGAAACACAAGCAACACAAGAACAATAAATAGTTAGATCTTATCAAAGTTAAAATTGTTTTGCTGAAAGTGACACTACTAAGAAAGTGAGTGGAGGGGAAGCCACATAATGGGAGAAATTCTAATCAAATGCTCTTAAGGAAGTAGTAAGCAGGATATATCAAGAAGTATTTTACAACTCAACAATAAACAACAGCAGAAGCTCAAAAGGCAGAAATTATTTGAATAGAGTTTTCTCTAAAGAAAATATACAAATGTCCAATAGGCTTGTGAAATTTAGCTAAAAGGAGAATTCAGTTAATAACCACAATGAGATATCACTAAAAACACATTGGAGGGAAAATTTTAAAAAGAAAAAAATGGACAATAATAAATGCTGGTGAGCATGGGGAGAACCACAGTGTTCATGTAAAGTGGTACAGCCTATTTGGGAAATAGTTGGGCAGCTATTTTAAAAGTTCACTTCTAGGTATATACTGATAAGAAATCAAAACATATATCCTTGAAAAATTTATACAGAAATGACCATGGAAGCATCATTCACAACAGCCAAGGAAGGGAAACAATCCAAATGTCTATTATTCAATGAATATATAAGCAAAAACTGTGTTATATATATACCATAGAATATTATTTCATCTATAAAATGAATAAAATACTTTTATATGCTACAACATGGACGGATCTTTAAAAAATTAAATGAATTAAGCCAGATACAAAGGATGATATAGTGTATGATTCCATTTATATGATATCTCCAGAAAAGGCACATTCATTAAGACATTAAGTATATTAGTTGTTCCCAGGGGCTGGTGTAAGTGGGCAGAAAATTAACATAAATGTAAAACATCTGTTTCAGTATTTGGTTAACACAAAGTGCTTAATTAACTATGCTTAGCTTTCTTCTTTAAAAAAATAATAAAAATGCAAGCAATTAAAATAATAAAGTTATTTCACCAAAGAAGTTAATTAAGCACATGAAACTATAATCAACATTATTATTTACTATAAAAATGCAAGTTAAAAATAAAATATCTATTAAGATGGCATAGTGGTAAAGAATCTGCCCACCAATCCAGAAGATGCAAGAGACACAGGTTCAATTCTTGGGTCAGGAAGATCCCCTGGAGAAGGAAATGGTCACCCATTCCAGTATTCTTGCCTGGAAAATTCCGTGGAGAAAGGAGCCTGGAGGTCCATGGGGTTGCAAAGAGTCATACAGGACTGAGCACACGCACACATTAAGTGACTAAAATTAAAGCATATGACCAGGGCTTCCTGGGTGGGTCAGTGGTAACAAATTGGTACCGCAGGAGATGCAAGTTTGATCCCTGGGTTGGGACGATCCCCTGGAGAAGGAAATGGCAACCCACTCCAGTATTCTTGCCTGGAAAATCCCATAGATGGAGGTGCCTGGCTGGCTATAGTCCATAGGATCGTAAGAGTGGGACATTACTTACAGACTAAATAGCAACAACAACAATACATAGTGTTGGTAAGAATATGAAGCAACTGTAAATCTCATTTACTGTTAGTAGAAATATAAAATGGTGCAAAGAAAGAAAGAAAGTGAGGTCGCTCAGTCGTGTCCGACTCTTTGCGACCCCATGGACTGTAGCCTTCCAGGCTTCTCTGTCCATGGAATTTTCTAGGCAAGAGTACTGGAGTGGGTTGCCATTTCCTTCTCCAGGGGATCTTCCCGACTCAGGGATTGAACCTGGGTCTCCTGCATTGCAAGCAGACATTTTACCATCTAAGCCACCAAGGGAGAGAGGCAAAACGGTGCAACTACTTTGAAAAAAATGTTTTGAAGTTATTTATATAGCTAAAGATATGTCTATTATATGACATCTATTTTACTTCTATATATTTATTCAATAAAATTAAAGCATGTATAAATGATAAAGCTGTACACAAATATTTATAAGAACATTATTTTTAATAAAAACCAGGAAATTATCCAAATATGCATCAACAACTGAATGCAGAAACATTTCTGTATATTTATATGATAGAATGTGTGTGTGTTAGTCACTCAGTCATGTCTAACTATTTGTGACTTCATGGACTGTAGCCAGCTGGGCTCCTCTGTCCATAGGAATTCTCCAGGCAAGACTACTGGGTTGCCATTTCCTTCTCCAAGGGATCTTCCTGACTCAGGAATTGAACCCACGTCTTCTGCATTGCAGGCAGATTCTTTACCCACTGAACCATCAGGAAAGCTATATGATAGAATGCATTATAGTAATAAAATAGAAAGAAATAGGGATAAATATAATAATATTGATGAAGTAGAATATACTTAAGGAAAGAAGTCAAACCAAAGAGAGTAGGTATTCATGAGAAAAAGATGAACACAGCAAGTCTTGTTTCTTAGAGCTTCATGTCTCCAAGAGAACCTAGACCCAAGACATTAACTTTGGTGAACTTCAGAGTATCTAGACTTCAGAAGTTGTTTTTTTTTTTTTTTTTCCAGAAGGTATTTTATGTTAGTGATTGAGGACTTCACTGTGTACAAATGGAGCAAAGGACTTTGCTGTAACAGCCTGTCAGGACTGTTTACATAAATATCAAGATCGTTGATATTTAATTGGTTTCATTGTTATGATTCTGATTTTCAGTGCCACGAAAGCCTCAGACTGTGGCTTTCAGGTGGGCTTCTCTAGGGAAGAGTACTGAGCACATATCCCTTTAATTCACAGCCAAAGAGAAAACACATTCTTTGAGACTCCAGAAGAAAAAGAATGTGGACACTTGTGTATGGTTTCTTTGGTCATCACCTAATGTAGTCATTTTTCCTATGACTGGCTATGTGCCCTTTTGCTATATAAAGCTGAGCTCTGAGTTTAATCAACTGAGATGTGTGTGTCCTGATACAAATTTGCACATTTCAGGTCAATCTTAAACTCTCCAAACTTTTTGGATAATATTTATCAAAATTTTAGAAAATACAGAAAGCAGATCAGTCATCAGAATAGGAGAGCCTTGAGGGGGTAATTACAAAAGCATGCAAAGAAAGTTCAGAGGCTAATGGCTATGTTAATAATCTTGCTTTTGGTGGTGATCTCACAGGTGAACAGATACATCAAAATATCAAAGTATCTACTAAAAAATTGTTATTTGTTGTATATAATAACCACTTTTAGTAACTTCAGTATAGTCCGCACACAATTTCCTCTAGAATTTATGTGTATACTTAAAGTATTTTCAGATGCATGTGTATTCTGATTCATAATCATCTCTACTTAATTTTCATGTTACCAACTATACATTCATAAGACCCAAACACTTGACCCTCTATCAATCCTGTCACTTGTTAACAGAAAATTGAATTTCTAAAGAGTACTGTTCAAAGCTTAAGATTTTTCTCACTTTCATGTTCCTATAAATGATCAAAATATTTTGAAATATGTAAAATAGCTAAAACTTATTTCTTTTATTTACCCAATTGAATATTATTGAAAATATATTACATATATGTATTGAATATACAGTATTCACTGAATATGTTAATACATTTAAAACCATTATACACCTTAACTGGGTGAACTATATGATATAGGAATTATTACTCAAAAAACCTGCAATAAAAGTGGCATACCAAATATGTCATGCTAATTTAATTACAATAAGTAAAATTTTCTAGATTATTCTTATCACAAAAAAATAATAAAAATAAGTGAAAATCTTCAAAGGAATAAAAATAGATATACCTTAAAATGATCATAACATGGAAATTTTTCTCAGTATCATTTTTCTAATTGTTGACAGCCTTATATGACACATTAACTGATCTATAACTAAATTGAGAGGGAGACCTAAGGAAGTAAATAATGACTAAATTTAAATTTGCTCATAATTGATATCTATCCACATTGTTCTACTTTCCTGTAGTTTTCTGAAGAAAATCATATCTTCATACCAATAGTTAACATTTCAATCTATACATTCAGAGTTTTCAAGTAAGTTTTTTATATAAATTATTTTTAATCTGACAAGTTGACAGCTTTAAGAAGAAATCTGCAAGTGTTCTCAAACCTAGGGATCAAACCCAAGTCTCCTACATCTCCCAGATTGGCAGGTGGATTCTTTACCACTGAGAAGTGGATTCTTTACCACCTGGGAAGATCCAGTTCCAGAGACAGCCATAATTCAAAAAGATACATACAGGGGGATATGGTAGTTTTATTCCTTTTTTTTTTTTTTTAAGGAATCTCTATACTGTTATTCATAGTCAGTGTATCAATTTATATTCCCACCAACAGTGCAAGAGGGGTCCCTTTTCTCCACATCCTCTCCAGCATTTATGTTTGTATATATTTTGATGATGCCATTCTTACCACTCAGTCCTAAAGGAAATCAACCCTGAATATTCATTGGAAGGAACAATGCTTAACCTGAAGCTCCAATGCTCTGGCCACCTGATATGAAGAGCCTACTCACTGGAAAAGACCCTGATGCCAGGAAAGACTGAGGGCAAGAGGAGAAGGGGGCAGCAGAGGATGAGATGGTTGGATAGCATCACTGACTCAATGCACATGACTTTGAGCAAACTCCGGAAGATAGTGAAGGACAGGAAAGCCTGACATGCTGCAGTTCACGGGGATGTAAAGAGTCAGACACAGCAGAGACTGAACACCATTCTGACTGGTGTGGGTGATACATCATGGTAGTTTTGATTTGCATTGGTCATTGTAGTTTTGATTTTCATTCCTTTAGTAATGAGTAATACTGAGCTTCTTTTCATGTGTTTATTGGTCATTTGTATGTCTTCTTTGGAGAAAATGTCTGTTTAGATCTTCTGCCCATTTTTTGACTGGGTTATTTCTTTTTCTGATACTTAGCTGCATGAGGTACTTGTATATTTTTGAAATTAATTATTTGTCAGTTGCTTTATTTGCAATTATTTTCCTCCATTTTAGCACTGTCTTTTAATCTTGTTTATAGTTTCCTTTGTGTAAATGCCTACTGGGCATACAATCTGAGACAACCATAATTCAAAAGACACATGTACCCCAATGTTCACTGCAGCACTATTTACATTAGCCAGGGCTTGGAAGCAACTTAGATGTCCATCAAAAGATGAATGGATAAATATGTTGCGGTATATATATATATATATATATATACACACACACACACACACACACACACACACACACACACACATACATATGCACACAATGAAACATTATTCAGACATAAAAAGGAACAAATTTGAGTTAGTTGAAATGAGGTGGGTTAAGCTAGAACCTGTTATACAGATTGAAGTAAATTAGAAAGAGAAAAGCAAATATACTGATGCATATATTTATATAGAATCTAGAAAAATAACAGTGATAAACCTACTTGTGGCAGGAATATAAATGCAGACATAGAGAATGGACTTCTGGACAAAGCAGGAGAAGGAGAGGTGGGATGAACTGAGAGTGTTGCATTGATACATGTACACTACCATTTGTAAAATAGCTAGCTAGTGGGAAGTTGCTGTGCAGTACATGGAGCTCAGCCCAGGGCTCTTTGGGATGGGAGTAGGTGAGAGGGGGACTTAAGGGGGAGGGGATATATGCATACTTATGACTGATTCATATAGTTGCATGGCAGAAACCAATACAAAATCATAAAGCAATTATCCTCCAATTAAAAATAAACTTTTAAAATACATGCACCCCCATATTCATTGCAGCATTATTTCCAATAGTTAAGACATGGAAGCAGCCTAAATGTCTATCAACTGGTGAATGGATAAAGAAAATCTTTACACGCACATGTACATACACACACAATAGAATATTACTCATCCATAAAATAATGAAATGATGTCATTTGCAGGAATGTGGATGGATTTAGAGATGATCCTATTAAGTGAGGTATGTCAGACAATGAGAGAAAAATATTGTGATATCACTTATAAATATATTTTTTAAATGATACAAATGAACCTATTTACAAAACAAAACTAGACTCACAGACATTTAAGACAAACTTCTGGTTACCAAAGGGACAGCAAGGGGTGGGGGAGAAATATTAGGATTTGGGATTAGCATATGCAAGTATACTTGCTTAGTTGCTACCTCCTATCTGACTCTGCGACCCCGTGGACTGTAGCCCACCAGGCTCCTCTGTCCATTGGATTTCCCAGGAAAGAATACTGGAGTGGGTTGTCATTTCCATCTCAAGGGGATCTTCCTGACCCAGGGATCAAACCTGTGTCTCCTGCATTGCAGGCAGATTCTTTACCATTGAGCTACCTGGAAAGCCTTGGATTAGCATACACATACTTCTGCTGCTACTGCTGCTGCTAAGTCGCTTCAAATGTGTCTGACTCTGTGCAACCCCATAGATGGCAGCCCACCAGGCTTCTCTGTCCACAGGATTCTCTAGGCAAGAATACTGGAGTGGGTAGCCATTTCCTTCTCCATACATATTACTACTATATGTAAAATAAACAAGGACCTACTGAATAACATAGGAAGCTATATTCAATATTTTATAACAACCTATAATGGAAAGGAACATCAATCACTTAGACATACATATTAACACAAGGTAAATTTTCATCAAAGGTCTATCTAGTCAAAGCTATGATTTTTCAGTAGTCATGTATGGATGTGAGAGTTGGACTGTAAAGAAAGCTGAGCATCAACTGTGGTGTTGGAGAAAACTCTTGAGAGTCCCTTGAACTGCAAGGAGATCCAACCAGTCCATCCTAAAGGAAATCAGTCCTGACTATTCATTGAAACGACTGATGCTAAAGCTGAAACTCCAATACTTTGGCCACCTGATGCGAAGAACTGACTCATTTGGAAAGACCCTGATGCTGGGAAAGACTGAAGGCAGGAGGAGAGGGGATGACAGAGGATAAGATGGTTGGATGGCATTACTGACTCAATGGACATGAATTTGAGTAAACTCTGGGAGTTGATGTTGGACAGGTAGGCCGGGCATGCTGCAGTCCATGGGGTTGCAAAGAGTCAGACATGACTGAGTGACTGAACTGAACTGAAATTACCAACAATTCAATTTTAAAAATGGTTTAAGAAGACGTTTGTCTACATCTCAAATATCAAGTCTAAAAATTAAATTACTCTCATTTTGATACTTAATTATTTTAAAACTTGTATTTGTTGCTATACAATAAAAGTATTTCCTTATAGGTGTAGGGAAACCTCACACTTCTAAGAAACTACAACAGTGATAGACTCAGATGATCATTACTCTGTGATGATTCAATTATCCTAGTTGCTATCATTAATCAATAAAACAAAGTCACTGCAATCAAGGTAGAGCTGTCATTAGCTTATCTATTTTTTAACTCCCTCTGGCCAGTCTGCTCTCAACTTAGGAGATCTAATTGAAGGACTATTATGTTTGCATGAAGTTATATCACTAATTTGGCCACTGAAAAGATGACTTTTGTTGATAATTTAAATGTTTTGCCATGTTTAAAGAGTTTTCCTGGTGACTCAGATGGGAAAGAATCCACCTGCAATGCAGGAGACCAGGGTTTGATCCCTGGGTTGGGAAGACCCCTGGAGGAGGGCATGGCAACCCACTCCATCTTTGCCTGGAGAATCCCCATGGACAGAGGAGCCTGGCATGGCTGCAGAGCATGAGATTACAAAGAGTCAGACATGACTGAGTGACTAAGCACAGCATGTTTATTTCTGGCAGTTATTTCTTCAGCAAAAAAGAAAAATGTGTTTTTTCACAATCTGCAAAGAATTCCAATTAGGAGGATCATTAACCCTGGTAAGCCAAGTGCAAGTGTCCAGCAGAAATAAACAGAGCTCTTTCATAGAGGGGAGAGGTAAGATGGGAGGGCTATAGTGAACAAAAGGTCAATGGTTTTCAACTGGCTGGCATGTGACAAGTCTCTCATTGGCTGACTCTCTCCAGTAAATTAAAATATCTGTTCATTAATTTCTTATAAATACTTGCAGGATTAAATGTCTTCAGTAACCAAAGCACATTTAGATTACAATTATCAATAAACCACCTGAAGTCATTTAGGTCTTGCTAAAAATAAATCTCAGAATATAGTGCTATTAAATTAATGTCATTCTCACTCATGATAACAAATGCTCATAATTTTTAATTTAATTTTACAACAAAAGAGGACAAGCCTCTTATCCTCATACAACAGAGGGCAGACAGAATAAAAACCACAATCAGATACAACTAACCAAACTGATCACATGGATCACAGCCTGTCTAACTCAATGAAACTCTGAACCATGCCCTGTAGGGTCACCCAAGATGGCCAGGTCATGGTGGACAGTTCTGACAAAAGTGGTCCATTGGAAAAGGGAATGGCAAACCACTTCAGTATTCTTGCCTTGAAAACCCCATGAATAGTATGAAAAGGCAAAAAGATATGACAATGAAAGATAAACTCCCCAGGTCAGTAGGTGCCCAGTATGCTACTGGAGAAGAGTGGAGATATAACTGAAGAAAAAATGAAGGGACAGAGATAAAGTGAAAACAAAACCCAGTTGTGAATATGACTCATGATGGAAGTAAAGTTCAATGCTATAAAAAGCAATATTGCTTAGGAACCTGGAATATTAGGTCCATGAATCAAGGCAAATTGGAAGTGGTCAAACAGGAGACCGCAAGAGTGAACAAGTGAACATACACATTTTAGGAATCAGTGAACTAAAATATACTGGAATGGGTTAATTTAATTCAGATTACCACTATATTGACTACTGTGGGAAAGAATCCCTTAGAAGAAATGGAGTAGCCCTCAAGTCAACTAAAGAATCTGAAATGCAGTACTTGGGTACAATCTCAAAAACAACAGAATGATCTCTGTTCATTTCCAATGCAAACCATTCAATATCACAGTAATCCAAGTCTATGCCCCAACCAGTAATGCTGACGAAGCTGACGTTGAATGGTACTATGAAGACCTATAAGACTTTTGAGAACTAACACCAAAAAATACGTCCTTTATATCATAAAGGACTAGAATGAAACAGTACAACATCAAGAAATACCTGGAGTAACAGGAAAATTTGGCCTTGGAGTACAAAATGAAGCAGGACAAATCTTAACAGAGTTTTGCCAAGAGAACACACTTGTTATAGCAGCCATCCTCTTAAAACAACACAAGAGACAACTCTACATATGGATGTCACCAGATGGTCAATACCGAAATCAGACTGATTATTTTCTTTGCGGCTGAAGATGGAGAAGCTCTATACAGTCAGCAAAAACAAGACTGGGAGCTGACAGTAATTCAGATCATGAACTCCTTATTGCAAAATTCAGACTTAAACTGAAGAAAGTAGGGAAAACCAAAACCATTCAGGTATGACCTAAATCAAATCCCTTACAATTATACAGTGGAAGTGACAAATAGATTCAAGAGATTAGATTTGATAGAGTGTCCGAAGAACTATGATGCAAAATCGTGACATTATACAGGAGGTGGTGATCAAGACAATCCCCAAGAAATAAAAAGGCACAATGGTTTTCTGAGGAGGACATAAAAACAGCTGAGTAAAGAAGTTAAAAGCAAGGGAGAGAGTTGCCTCTGCATCCTAGTGCTGCATCGCTACGGAGCCCTTTCAAGTCCTTCAGCCAAGATGTCCGGGGAGACCCAGGCTCAGCACCAACCGATGTAGGAGGAGGAGGTGGAGACGTTCGCCTCCCAGGTGGAAATTGCCCAGTTGATGTCACTGATCACCAATACTTTCTACTCGAATAAGGAGATTTTCCTGAGGGAGCTGATTTCAAACTCGTCCGATGCCCTGGACAAGATCAGGTATGAGAGCTTGACTGATCCCAGTAAATTAGACTCTGGGAAAGAGCTACACATTAATCTCATACCGAACAAGTAAGATCGAACCCTCACCATCGTGGACACCGGCATTGGGATAACCAAGGCCGATTTGATTAATAACCTGGGCACCATCGCCAAGTCCGGGACCAAAGCGTTCATGGAGGCTTTGCAGGCTGGCACTGATATCTCCATGATTGGCCAGTTTGGTGTCGGGTTTTATTCAGCCTATTTGGGGGCTGAGAAAGTGACCATTATCACCAAACATAACGATGACGAGAAGTATGCCTGGGAGTCTTCTGCAGGAGGGTCCTTCACAGTGAGGACTGATACAGGAGAACCTATGGGGCGTGGAACAAAGGTTATTCTGCATCTGAAAGAAGACCAGACTGAGTACCTGGAGGAACGGAGAATAAAGGAGATTGTGATGAAGCATTCTCAGTTCATTGGCTATCCCATCACTCTTTTTGTGAAGAAGGAACATGATAAAGAAGTTAGTGATGATGAGGCAGAAGAGAAGGAAGACAAAGAGGAAGAGAAGGAGAAAGAAGAAAAGGAGTCTGATGACAAGCCTGAGACAGAAGACATTGGCTCAGATGAGGAGGAGGAAGAGATGAAGGACGGGGACAAGAAGAAGAAGATCAAGGAGGAGTACATCAGTCAAGAAGAGCTGAACAAGACAAAGCCTATCTGGACCAGAAATCCTGATGACATCACTAACGAGGAGTACAGAGAGTTCTACAAGAGCCTGACCAACGATTGGGAGGATCACTTGGCGGTCAAGCATTTTTCAGTTGAAGGACAGTTGGAATTCAGAGCCCTTCTTTTTGTCTCAAGACGAGCTCCCTTTGATCTGTTTGAAAACAGAAAGAAGAAGAACAGCATTAAGTTGTATGTTCGCAGAGTTTTCATCATGGATAACTGTGAGGAGCTAATCCCTGAATACCTGAATTTCATTAGAGGTGTGGTGGACTCTGAGGATCTCCCTCTGAACATTTCCTGTGAGATGTTGCAACAAAGCAAAACTTTGAAAGTTATCAGGAAGAATTTGGTCAAAAAATGCTTAGAACTCTTCACTGAACTGGCAGAAGATAGAACTACAAGAAGTTTTATGAGCAGTTCTCTAAAAATATTAAGCTTGGAATACATGAAGATTCTCAAAATTGGAAGCAGCTTTCAGAGCTGTTGGTGTACTATACTTCTGTTTCTGGTGATGAGATGGTTTCTCTCAAGGACTATTGCACAAGAATGAAGGAAAACCAGAAACACATCTATTACATCACAGGTGAGATGAAGGACCAGGTAGCCAACTTGGCCTTTGTGGAGCGTCTCCAGAAGCACAGCTTGGAAGTGATCTACATGATCGAGCCTTTTGATGACTACCGTGTGCAGCAGCTGAAGGAGTTTGAGGGAAAGACCTTAGTGTCAGTCATTAAAGAGGGCCTGGAACTTCCAGAAGATGAGGAAGAGAAAAAGAAACAAGAAGAGA
The DNA here is from genome assembly GCF_963930625.1 of Muntiacus reevesi. NCBI lineage: Eukaryota > Metazoa > Chordata > Mammalia > Artiodactyla > Cervidae > Muntiacus > Muntiacus reevesi. The sequence continues at coordinate 100,637,425 of NC_089249.1, read as the reverse complement.
AAAAGACAAAATTTGAAAACCTCTGCAAAATCATGAAGGACATTTTAGAGAGGAAAGTTGAAAAGGTTGTGTGTCTAACCGGTTGGTGACATCCCCATGCTGCACTGTTACAAGCACATATGACTGGACAGCAAACATGGAATGGATCATGAAGGCTCAAGCCCTGAAAGACAACTCAGCGATGGGTTACATGGCAGTCAAGAAGCACCTGGAGATCAACCCTGACCACTCCATCATCGAGACCTTGAGGCAAAAGGCAGAGGCTGACAAGAAGGACAAGTCTGTGAAGGATCTGGTCATCCTGCTGTATGAAACAGCTCTCCTGTCTTCTGGCTTCAGTCTGGAGGATCCCCAGACACATGCCAACAGGATCTACAGGATGATCAAACTTGGTCTCAGTATTGACGAGGATGACCCCACTGCTGATGACAGCAGTGCTGCGGTCACTGAGGAAATGCCCTGGAAGGAGACGATGACACGTCTCGTATGGAAGAAATAGACTAAGCGCTGCCTGAGGATCCCTTGGCTATGTGTTCAGTGCTGTCTCCATTCCCTCTAATATGTTTTCAAGTATTTCTTTATTTTTGTTAACATTTAAAAATCTGTATGGCATGGAAACTACATAAGGGGAGGATAAGATTTCTTTATACTAAGTGGAATACTGTGATACTTTGAGCACTAAAGCAAAGCTAGTTGTTTTTTCCTAGTTTCATGTTGGCTTCTTTTAACAGATGGAAGTAGTTATGTTTGTTGTAAGGTGTGTATGTAACCTGTGTTAACTTCGTGGTCTGAAGTGTTTAGCTATCAAGCGGATTCTTTAGTAGACCAAAATTTTCTGTTACTGAAGTGTTCTGAAGTATATACGTTGATGTTTAAAAGAAACACTTGTTAAAGCAAGTTTTCATCTTCTGGGATATACTTTTTAAAACTTCCATCCCCTGTAGTTATGACTGCGTGTGCCACGCCTCTAGAAGTTAGTGTGTGAAGCTGAACCAACTTGATTGGAGTCGCTGTCCATACATAGGACTTGTTTTCCAAAGAAAAATATTGTTTAGAGTAGCAAAATTATAAGCCTGCCCAGGCATGTTGTAAAGCCACTGGAAAAGTAACTTGGAGCAAGTTTTGTGAATGGAAATGTAGTGCTCAAGTCACATTATGCCTTAAAAAGTTGTAACAAATACAGATGAATTAAAAAGAAAAAAGAAAAGCAAAGGAGAAACGAAAAGATATACCTATCTGAATGCAGAGTTCCAAAGAATAGCAAGGAGAGATAAGAAAGTGATCAATGCAAAGAAACAGGAAAACAATAGAATGGGAAAGACTAGAAATCTTTTCAAGAAAATTAGAGATATCAAGGGAACATTTCATGCAAAGAAAGAACAGAAACAGTATGGGCCTAAGAGAGGCAGAAGATATTAAGAAGAGGTGGTAAGAATATACAGCACTATACAGAAAAGATCTTAATGACCCAGATAACCACAATGGTGTGATCACTTATCTAGGGCCAACATCTTGGAGTGTGAAGTCAAGTGGGCCTTTGGAAGCATCACTACGAACAAAGCTAGTGGAGGTGATAGAATTCCAGTTGAGCCATTTCAAATCATAAAAGATGATGCTGTTAAAGAGCTGAATTCAATATGCCTGCAAATCTGGAAAACTCAGCAGTGGCCACCATACTGGAAAATTCAGTTTTCATTCCAATCCCAAAGAAAGGCAATGCCAAAGAATGTTCAAACTACCACACAATTGCACTCATCTCACATACTAGCAAAGTAATCCTCAAAATTCTCCAAGCCAGCCTTCAAGAGTACATGAACAAAGAACTCCCAGATGTTCAAGCTGGATTTTAAAAAGGCAGAGGAATCAGAGATCAAAATGCCAACATCTGTTGAATCATAGAAAAAGCAAGAGAGTTCCAGAAAAACATCTACTTCTGCTTTATTGACTATGCCAAAGTCTTTTACTGTGTGTATCACAACAAACTGTGGAAAATTCTTCAAGAGATGGGAATACCAGGTGACCTTTAAAAATGTGCATGCCTCCTGAAATACCTGTATGCAGGTCAAAAAGCAACAGTTAGAACTGGACATGGAACAATGGACTGATTTCAAATTGGGAAAGGATTACGTCAAGTCTATATATTTTCAGTCTGCTTGTTTAACTTATATGCAGAGTAAGACATGCAAAATGTCAGGTTGGATGAAGGAAGCACAGGCTGGAATCAAGATTGCCAGGAGAAACATCAATGACATCAGATATGCAGATGATATCACCCTTATGACAGAAAGCAAAGAGGAACTAAAGAGCCTCTTGATGAAAGTAAAAGAGGAGCTTGAAAAAAACTGACTTAAAACTCAACATTCAAAACAAAGATCATCATTTTACAGAGTGAAGTAAGCCAAAAAGATAAAGAACATTACAGTATACTAACACATATATACGGACTTTAGAAAGATGGTAACGATGGCCCTATATGCAGGGCAGAAGAAGAGGCGCAGAAGTACAGAACAGAATTTTGAACTCTGTGGGAGAAGGTGAGGGTGGGATGTTTCGAAAGAACAGCATGTATATTATCTGTGGTGAAACAGGCCACCAGCCCAGGTGGGATGCATGAGTCAAGTGCTCGGGCCTGGTGGGCTGGGAAGACCCAGAGGAGTCGGGTGGAGAGGGAGGTGGGAGGGGGGACCGGGATGGGGAATTCGTGTAACTCTATGGCTGATTCATATCAATGTATGACAAAACCCACTGGAAAAAAAAAACAAAAACAAAAAAACAAAACGAAGATCATGGCATCTGGTTCCATGAATGAAAGTGAAAGCGAAGTCGCTCAGTCGTGTCTGACTCTTTGTAACACCGTGGACTGTAGCCCATCAGGCTTCTCCATCCATGGGATTCTCCAGGCAAGAATACCGGAGTGGGTTGCCAGTTCCTTCTCCAGGGGATCTTCCCAACCCAGGGATCGAACCCAGGTCTCCCACATTGCAGGCAGACGCTTTAACCTCTGACCCACCAGGGTCCCATAGTTCATGGCAAATAGATGGGGAAACAATGGAAACAGTGGCAGAGTTTTATTTTCTTGGGCTCCAAAATGACTGCAGACGGCAACTGCAGCCATGAAATTAAAAGACGCTTGCTCCTTGGGTTAAAAGCTATAGCCAAGCTAAACAACATATTAAAAAGCAGAAACGTTACCTTGCCGACAAAGGTCCATCTAGTTAAAACTATGGTTTTTCCAGTAGTCATGTATGGATGTGAGAGTTGGGGAGTAAAGGAAGTTGATGTGCTGAAGAATTGAAGCTTTTGAACTGTGGTATTGGATACTCTTTAGAGTCCCTTGAACTGCAAGGAGATTCAACTTCTTAATCGTTAAGGAAATCAACCCTGAATATCGATTGGAAGGACTGATGTTGAAGCTGAAGCTCCAATACTTTGGCCACCTGATGCGAAGAGCTGACTCATTGGAAAAAGTTCCTGATGCTGACAAAGACCGAAGGCAGGAGGAGAAAGAGACGACAGAGGATGAGACGGTTGGATGGCATCATGATCTCCGTGACATGAGTTTGAGCAATTCTGGGGGCTGGTGATGGAAATGGAAGCCTGGCATGCTGCAGTTCATCTTGTCGCAAAGAGTCAGATATGACTGAGTGACTGAACTGAACTGAATATCAAACATTAATAAACATGTCAAGAGAATTTAAGACAATATATATTTTCTTTCATTACTAAAAATGTTTAGATACTAGTTACATATAAAAGAGACCAATTAACAGAAACATTGAATTTTCATCCAAATTAATTTCCATATGCTTTATAGATATTTACGTTTAGGTTCTTTGGATGACAAAATATGAGAAATTATTAACTTTTATAAGTTTGCTTTATTTTTCCTTTATAAGCTTTTTTTCCTAGAATATTGTACTTGAATAAAAGAGATACTAATGAAAGCTAACTTTATAATTGTTAAAATGTATATATATATGTGATTAATTTCTTTTTAATGCCTTATATCACTTAAAATTATAAATTTTAAATCACTTAAAAGAAAAAATTTATATCACTTAAAATTTTATAAAGTAATATAATGAGTCTCTACATATCCATGAAAGATCTTAAGAAACAAACATTTCTGATGTAATCTTTGTGTACACATTTCCTATTTTATTCTACTCTCTTATTTTCAGAATAAAATAGTACCCTTAATTAACAGCTTATACTCCTGATTCATTTATCTGTACTTTTATTGATATATAAAGATGTTTGGAATATTTTAATTCTCTTTGACTGTGTGGATCACAACAAATTGTGGAAAATTCTTAAACAGATGGGAATACCAGAGAAACTAAAGAGCCTCTTGATAAAGGTGAAAGAGGAGAGTGAAAACACCGGCTTAAAACTCAATATTCAAAAAAACTAAGATTATGGCATCTGGTCCCATCACTTAATGGCAAATAGAAGGGGAAACAATGGAAACAGAAACAGACTTTATTTTCTTGGTCTCCAAAATCACTGCAGGTGGTGAGTGCAACCAGGAAATTAAAAGACACTTGATCCTTGGAAGAAAAGTTATGACAAACCTAGACAGTGTAATAAAAAGCAGAGACACCCCTTGCTGATGAAGGTCCACATACCCAAAGCTATGGTCTTTCCAGTAGTCATGTATGGATGTGAGAGTCAGACTATAAAGAAAGCTGTGTGCCAAAGAATTGATGCTTTTGAACTGTGGTGTTGCAGAAGACTGCTGAGAGTCCCTTGGACAGCAAGGAGATCAAACCAGTCTATTGCAAAGGAAATCAGTCCTGAATATTCTTTGGAAGGACTGATGCTGAAGCTCCAATACTTTGGCCACCCGATGTAAAAAGCTGACTAGTTGTAATAGACCCTGATCTGGGAAAGATTGAGGGATTGAGGACCAGGAGATGACAGAGAATGAGATGGCTGAAAGGTATCATTGACTCAGTGAATGTGAGTTGCAGCAAACTCTGAGAGATAGTAAAGGGCAGTGAAGCCTGGCAAGCTGAAATCCTTAGGGTTACAAGGAGTCTTACACAACTAAGCAACTGAATAACAACAAAATCTCTATAGTCATTGGTTACATATTATATGTGTTTCCTTTCAGATATTTTCTCCAAAATATGCTTGGGAAATTCATCCTTGTTACTTGTTTTAATTGCTTATTAAAATAGCTTATTTTAAATGCTTCATGATTTTGATATTATAAAAACACTGCTAAAAATTCTTATGTAAACATCCTGGGCAATATATAAATATTTTTTATTGATTCATTTGGAAGAAAAAATTAAACTATAAATTGATCCTAGATCTAGAAGTAAAACTTAAATCTTTATAAGTCCTTGTAGTAGAAAAAATTTTTGATCTTAGACTAGGCAAGAATTCAGCAGATACAACTTCAAAAATACAACCCAAATAAAGAAAAGAAGAAAAAGATAAATGAAACCACCAGTCTCATATATGTACAGAATATTTAGAAAGGATTCATTTCCTAAAGTGATTGTATCTATGGTATATCAATAAATCTCTAACTCAGTAATTGGAATATAAATATCCCAGCTTAAAATTGGCAAAATATTTGGATAGATAAAGCAACAAAGAAGATATACTTTTGGCAAATAACACATGAAGAAATTCTGAATATTATTTGGTTTTAGAAAAACTTAAAACCACTAAATATTAATATTATAGCATACCAACTAGAATGATTAAAATTCAATTTTTTAAAAATGTGACAATACCAACTGCTGGTGAGAATGCTGGTATGGGTGTAGAATAGCATTGTGACTCTGGGACATTTTTGGCGGGAATGTGAAATACTTCATTTAATTTGGAAAACACTTGATAGTGCCTCATAAAATAAAGAATCTGCCCGCCAATGCAGGAGATGTGGTTTCAATCCCTGGGTTGGGAAGATCCCCTCAAGAAGGAATAGCAACCCACTCCAGTGTTCTTGCCTGGAGAATCCCGTGGACAGAGGAGCCTGATGGGCTATAGTCCTTGGGGATCACAAAAAGTTGGATACGACTAAAGTGACAGAGCATAATAAAATAAATTTATCATAAGACTCAGGAATCTTATTCACTTATCCAAGCAAAATGACAAATTATATTCGTACAAGGACATGCATGATAGCATTGATATCATATTATTCACAATTGATCTCTTATGGATTGATAAGAAAAGTATTATCCATAAGATAGAACACTATTCACCAAATAATAAAATACAAACTCTTGATACAAGGGACAATTTGACTGAATAACAAATATATAGTACTAAAGGATAGAAGCTAGACTCAAAAGTCCACACACTACATGAGTCCACTTACATGAATTTTTGGAAAAGGCAAATCTATAGGGACCAAAACCAGACTCTGAATTGCCTGGGGCAGGAACTGAGGGATGCTTGACTATAAATAGGCACTGGGAAAATTTGAGGAGCCATAGAACTGTTCTACATTTTCATTATGGCCCTTGTTATGTAACTATATATGTTTGTCAAAACATTCACTAAAGTATATAAATTATATTGTAATATTAGGAGAGCCACAAAAAAAGAAGAGATAAAATAGACATATTTTCAGACAATAAAAAACTGAGAGAATTTATCTCCATGAGCTTTTACTATAGGAGGCACTAAAGGAAGTTCTTAAGCCTGAAGAAAAAGCCCAGATATCCAGAAAGACATGTACAGTTATAGAAATGTAACTATCTATTCAAATATAATTCGTCTTTGTTATACTTTGAAAGAGTTAATTTCTTGACTGGTTAAGGAAAAATACCGATATATTGTGAGGTTTGTAAATTATGGAGAGGTAAAATACATTAAAATAGGAGCACAAAATGAGGATAAATGGAAAACAACTCTAATAAAGATATTAGAATTTTTGTAGTTATATCATTTTAAGGTAGACTATTATAAGTTAATGATGCACATTCAAAGCACATTTAAATCTCTAGTTTAACCACTTGAAAACTAACATTGGCTAAAAAGATGAAAACAGGATTAAATTGAATATTTTTAAAATGCTTAATTAATTTAAGACAGGAAAACAGGGGAAAAGAAACAAAACCAGACAAAACATAAAGCAAAGGGTAAAATAATAATCTAAAACCAGTAATCTCAATACTCACATTAAGTGCAACTGCATTAAGTACTCCATACTCCAGTTAAAAGACAGATTGTCAGCCTCCATAACATTGCATAACCTTATGCTGACTAAAGAAACTGCTTTAATGGTAAAGGCGCAAATGGGTTGAAAATTAAATGATGAAAAACAATATAATGTGCAGATAATATGCATGAAAACAACTAGTATTACTCTTTTAATTTCAAAAAAAAGGAAATTTTAAGGGGAGGAATATCACCAAAGGTAATGATAATTAATAATGAAAAGTATATCCAATCATTAAGAAAGCTAAAATATTCTGTTGTTTACTTGCGAAGTTAAGTCCAACTCTTTGCAACCCTATGGACTGTAGCCCACCAGTTTCCTCTCTCCGTGGGATCTCGCCAGCAAGAATATTGGAGTGGGTTGCCATTTCCTTCTCCAGGGGATCTTCCCGACACAAGAATCGAATCTGCATCACTTGCTTAAGCAGGCTTATTCTTTACCACTGAGCCATTTTAACTGTATACAGATCTAGTTTTAAAATTTCAAAATTCAGGAAGTAAAAATTTACAGAACTAACATACAATGGGATATTACTCAGTCATAAAAAGCAATGCATTTGAGTCAATCCCAGCAAAGTGGATAAACCTTGAGCCTATTATGCAGAGAAAAGTGAAGTCAGAAAGTCGTTAGGTATGATGGCAGAGTTGAAGGATGTGCACTCACCTTCTCCTGCGAGAACACCAAAATCACGACTAGCTCCTGCACAACCACCAACAGGAGAATGTTGGATCCCACCAAAAAAAGATAACCCACATCCAAGGGCAAAAGAGAAGACCCAACAAGACAGTAGGTGCAGCAAAATCACATTTACAATCAAACCTCATACCCCCCGGAGACTCTCAGAGAGTGCAAACAAATCCTTGCATGCACCAGGGCCCAGAGAAAGGAAAAGTGACCCCCACAAGACACTGAGCCAGACATGCCTTTGAGTGTTTGAGTGTCTCCTGTGGAGACGCAGGTCAGCAGTGGCCTGCCACAGGGATGGGGCTCTGACTACCGCAGACCTGGGAGGTGCAGCATGTGGTGTAAGTCCTCCTAGAGGAGGTTACCTTTAGCCCCACCATAGATCCACTAAGCAGTCGGCCCACAAACTGGAGAACAATTATATCAAAGAAGTTCTTGCACTGTTGCAAAAGTTCTAGGGTCCACAACAGATTTCCCAACCTTGGGATCTGCAGAGGGACTGAGAATGCCCAGGGAATTTGAAGGCCAGTGGGATTTGATTACAGACCCTCTGGACTGAGGAGACAGAATCTTGGAGGGCACAACAAAACCTGGTGTGCTCCAGGATCCAGGAGAAAGGAACAGTGATCACACAAGAGACTGAGCCAGACTTGCCTGTGACTGTCTGGGAGTCTCTGGTGGAGGTGTGGGTCTACAGTGGCCTGCGACAGGGCAGAGGCACTGAATACAACAGTCCTGTGAGCTGCAGACAGCTGGCATAAGTCCTTTTTTTTTTTTTTTTTTCCATTTATTTTTATTAGTTGGAGGCTAATTACTTTACAATATTGTAGTGGTTTTTGCCATACATTGACATGAATCAGCCATGGATTTACATGTGTCCCCATCCTGATCCCCCCCTCCCACCTCCCTCCCCACCCCATCCCTCTGGGTCTTTCCAATGAGTCCTTTTGAAGGAGGTGGCCTCAGGCCAAACTACAGGGAGGTAACATAGCCCCACTCATCAGAAGAAATTTGGATTAAAGATTTATTGAGCTTACCCCCCCACCACCAGAGCAAGACCCATTTTGCCCCACAGCTAGTCCCTCTCATCAGGAAGCTTCCACAGCCTCTTATCCTCATATATCAGAAGGAAGACAGAATGAAACCACAATCACTGACAACTAACCGAACTGATCCCATGGATCACAGCCTTGTCTAACTCAATGAAACTATGAGCCATCCCATGTAGGGCCACCCAAGATGGACAGGTCATGGTGGACAGTTCTGACAAAAAGTGGTCCACTGGAGAAGGGAATGGCAAACCACTTCAGTATTCTTGCCTTGAAAACCCCATGGATAGTATGAAAAGGCAAAAAGACATGACAATGAAGGGTAAATTCCCCAGGTCAGTAGGTGCCCAATATGCTACTGGAGAAAAGTGGAGAAATGCTTCCAGAGGAAGGAAGAGGCTGAGCCAGAGCAAAAACAACACTGAAGTTGTAGATGTGTCTGGTGGTGGAAGTAAAGTCCAATGCTGTGAAAAACAATATTGCATAGGAACCTGGAATGTTAGGTTCATGATCAAGTTAAATTGGAAGTGGTCAAACAGGAGATGGCAAGAGAGAACATCGACATTTTAAAAATCAGTGAACTAAAATGGATCAGAACAGGCAAATTTAAATCAGATGACCATTATATCTACTACGGTAGGCAAGAATTCCTTAGAAGAAATGGAGTGTAGCCATCATAGTCAACAAAAGAATATGAAATGCAGTACTTGGGTTCAATCTCAAAAACAACAGAATGATCTCTGTTCATTTTCAAGGCAAACCACGCAATATCATAGTATTCCAAGTTTATGCCCCAACCAGTAATGCCAAAGAAGCTGAAGTTGAATCGTTCTATGAAAACCTGCAAGACTGTCTAGAACAAACACCAAAAAGAAATCCTTTTCATCATAGGGTTCTGGGATGCAAAAGTAGAGCATAAAGAGATACCTAGAGTAGAGGTAAGTCTGGCCTTGGAGTACAAAATGAAGCAGGACAAAGGCTAACAGAGTGTTGCCAAGAGAACATACTGATCAAAGCTACCACCCTCTTCCAACAAAACAAGAGACAACTCTACACATGGACATCACCAGATGGTCAATAGTGAAATGAGACTGATTATATTCTTTGCAGCTGAAGGTGGGAAAGCTCTATACAGTTACCAAAAAGAAGACCAGGAGCTGACTGTGGCTCAGATCATGAACTCTTTATTGCAAAATTCAGACTTAAATTGAAGAAAGTAATGGAAACCACTCAGTCATTCGGGTATGACCTAAATCTGATCGCTTATGATTATACAGTGGAAGTGACAAACAGATTCAAGGAATTAGATCTGATAACATATCTGAGGAACTGTGGATAGGTTCACAGCATTGTACAGAGGTGATCAAAACCATCCCCAAGAAAAAGAAATTCAAAAAGGCAAAATGGTTCTGAGGAGGCCTCACAAATAGCTGAGAAAAGAAGGGAAGGTAAAGGCTACAGAGAAAAGGAAAGATATACCCATCTGAATGCAGAGTTCCAAAGAATAGCAATGAGAGATAAGAAAGCCTTTGTCAGTGATCAATGCAAAGAAACAGAGGAAAACAACAGGATGGGAAACAGTAAATATCTCTTCAAGAAAATTAGGGATACCAAGGGAACACTGCACGCAAAGGTGGGCACAATAAAGGACAGAAATGGTATGGACCTGACAGAAGCAGAAGATATCAAGAATAGGTAGTAAGAATACACAGAAGACCTATAAAAAAATTATCTTAATGACCCAGAAGACCACAATGGTGTGATCACTCACCTAGGGCCAGATATCCAAAGTCATGTGGGCCTTAGGAAGCATCATTAAAAACAAGGCTAGTGGAAGTGATGGAATTCAGTTGAGCTATTTCAAATCTTAAAAGATGTTCCTGTGAAAGTGCTACACTCAATCTACCAACAAATTTGGAAAACTCAGCATTGGCCACAGGACTGGAAATGGGCAGTTTCCATTCCAATCCCAAGGAAAGGTAATGCCAAAAAATGTTCATACTACTGTACAATTGCACTTGTTTCACACACTAGCAAAGTAATGCTTAAAATTCTCCAACCAGGCTTCAATAGCATATGAACCAAGAACTTCCAGATGTTCAAGCTGGATTTAGAAAAGGCAGAGGAAACAGAGATCAAATTGACAACATCCACTGAATCATAAAAAATACAAGAGGTCCAGAAAAATACCTACTTCTGCATCACTGACTATGCTAAAGCCTTTGACTGTGTGGATCACAACAAACTGGAAAATTCTTCAAGAAATGGGAATACCAAGCCACCTTATCTGCCTCCTGAGAAATCTGTATGCAGTTCAAGAAGCAACAATTAGAACTGGACATGGAAAAACAGACTTGTTCCAAATGAGAAAGGAATACGTCAAGGTTGTATATTGTCACCCTACTTATTTATCTTATATGGAGAGTATATCTGTAGAATGCCAGGCTGGATGAAGCACAAGCTGGAAGTAAAACTGCCAGAAGAAATATCAAAAACCTCAGATATGCAGATGATACCACCCTTATGGCTGAAAGTGAAGAGGACCTAAAGAGCCTCTTTATGAAGGTGAAAGAGGAGAGTGAAAAAGCTGGCTTAAAACTCAGCATTCAAAAAACTAAGATCATGGCATCCAGTCCCAACACTTCATGGCAAATACGTGGGGAAACAGTGGAAACAGTGAGAGACTATTTTCTTGGGCTCCAAAATCACTGCAGATGGTGATGGTAGCCATGAAATTAAAAGATGCTTGCTCCTTGGAAGAAAAGTTATGACAAACCTAGGTAGTGTATTAAAAAGTAGAGACATTACTTTTTGCCAACATCTAATCAAATCAATGGTTTTTCCAGTAGTCATGTATGGATGTGTGAGTTGGACCATAAAGAAGACTGAGCACTAAAGAATTGATGCTTTTGAACTGTGGTGTTGGAGAAAGCTCTTGAGAGTCCCTTGGACTGCAAGGAGATCCAACCAGTCCATCCTAAAGGAAATCAATCCTGAATATTCATTGGAAGGACTGATGCTGAAGCTGAAGCTCCATTACTTTGGCCACCTGATGCAAAGAGCTAACTCATTAGAAAAGACCCTGATCCTGGGAAAGATTGAAGGCAGGAGGAGGAGAGAACAACAGAGGAGGGGATGGTTGGATGGCATCACCAACTCAATGGAAATGAGTGTGAGCAAGCTCCAAGAGATGGTAAAGAACAGGGAAACCTGGCGTGTTGTAGTCCATGGGTGCACAAAGAGTAGGATATGACTGCGTGAGTGAAGAACAAAATCAGAAAGAGAAAAACAAATGTCATATACTAATACCTATTTTTGGAATCTAGAAAGATGATACTGATAAACCTATTACAGGGCAGCAATGGAGATGCAGGCATAGAGAACAGATTTGTGTGGAGTACGGTTAGGAAGGAGAGAGGGGGAAAAATGGAGAGTCAGCATGGAAACATATACACTAACGTATGGAAAATAGATAGCCAGTGGGAATTGCTGTTTGACTCATGGAATTCAAGCCAGTGCTCTGTGACAACCTAGAGGGGTGGGATGTGGTGGAGGTTGGAGGGACACATTCATGTTGATGTATGCCAAAAAGCAACACGACATTGTAATTTTCCTTCAATTAAAAATAAATTTTAAAATGTTACACTTGAAAACAAAACAACAAATTTATAGAACCAAAGAAAAAATATATAAACCCACAAAATTACCCTACAGTGCTTAGTTGTACTAATGAAAATAAGTACAACAGGCTTAGCAGCATACTTTCTTAGTCTTCATTTTTACTGAAAAATAGTTTCTTATTATAGTTTACAATAGTTATAATATATACATATAAACTTTATTTCCTTTTAATCATTTGAGCTACAATAATTTAAAATAGTTGACAACACTGTGTTTTATGGAAACATCAATTATCACTTCCTATGTTGGATTGTTTAGTTTTGATATTTGTTAATTAAACTAACATGCAGGCTTCTTTTTTCTTTTCATTTTATGGTTACATTTAATTATCATCAAAAATTCCTAGAAGTAAAATTCCTATGGTTACTATGTAATAACATAAAGGAATTTTCATTAAATTTAACAATAACTTATTCAGTCCTTTCTGAAAAATAATATTATCAAATTTAGCCTGGATTCAAATAATACTGCTATAAACTATTTTAATACTGTTACTTTTTTGTTACACTCTTATTTCCTTTCTAATTTTATTTCTTAAACTTTTTGCTGATATTCTTCCTTAGTATAATTTTGTTGTTGCTGTTATAGTTTTAATCTGTAATTTTTTTAACTTTGTTCCTTAATCTCAGGTGTGTTCAATATTCAGTTCTAATGTAATGTTGTTTCCCCCATCCCCCAGATTATGTCTCCTGTGATTCTTTTATAGCTGGTCTGTCTTCTCTCCCTGCCTTTGAGGTCCATGTAGATTTTTGTACATTTGTTTCATTCAGCTTGAGATACTATTTTTCTAGACTATGGTTTACATTTTACTCAGTATTTTTTTATTATTAAAATACTATACTTTTTAAATTTTTGAGGAAAGAACAGCCATACTTTTCAATTTGAATGTTTTTAATCTGTTCTGTTGATTGAATTCTTTATTTTTCTCTTCCAGAATTTGCTGTACTTTAATGTTTAGTTCCTTACTTTTGACTGAAATCTTCTCTCTTCTACCCACTAGTTTCTCTGCCCTAATATATTTTTAAATTTCCTCCCAGGCTTTCTTGATAACTCTATAACTTAAAAGGAAAAAAAAATCCTTTACCATCACCATATACACATATTGCTCTTAAAAAATATTTATTCACTCCACTCTGAATTTTCCCCCCATATTCACTAACAAAATAATCTTTTTTAGAAATTTCTAGTAAATAAATCAAACAAGCTTTGTTTAGTCTTTAAGTACAAAGAATGATCTTGAGGTAGTATTTGTCCCCTCTTTCTGATTTTGCTTTCCAGAAACTCACTTCACCCTCGACTTTTGTTGATCAAAAGTCACTTCCTTGAGTCTCTCATCTCTTTAACTACTAATGTTCTCCATTGCTAATCCTGTGTCGTTGTTGTTTATTCACTCAGTCATGTCCAACTCTTTTGCAATCCATGGACTATAGCCCACCAGGTTCCCCTGTCCATGGGATTATCCAGGCAAAACTACTGGAGTGGGTTGCCATTTCTTTCTCCATTATTATGCTATATGTTCTCCTATTATCAGCCTGTGTATTCTTTTATATGTCACTCCTATTTATGTTACTAGAAACAATCTTTATGCTGATGACTACAATCTGATTTCCAGACCTGAGTTGCCAACTCTGGGTAGATATCTATATCTTTGTCTTGCACATATTCTTTTGGATGTTTGAACTTTGCTAATTTTAGCAATTTGAATGCTTTAGGATGGCAAATTCCTTCTCTTACCTTCATCATTCAAATAGCCAATCAATTTGTATTGGACCATATTTAGAACATTTGTAAATTTTTTTTTTCCTGATCAGTGTTTGTCTTCATGTATCAAACTCCCTAGACATTCTTGCACAACATGTACGTGGTTGAGACTGGGCTAATAGAAAACTTCTCTGGGATTTCTTTTTTAAGTGGATATAGGAGGAAAACTATTATTTTTTTCCCTTTTATTGTGTGAAAGTCTTTAAAGAGTTAAACTCAGAGCTTCTGGTACAACCTAACACAGAATAAAAGGTTAGGGTGATATGGGAGGGAGAAGATAAAGATTAAGTCTCTGGTTCCAGTCATCCCTATGACTACTAGCCTCTGTCATTTTTTTTAATTTGGTGAATAAAATATATATTATCTCTATGCAATTAAAGAATTGAGAAGAGAGCTTTTAATGCAAAGAAATAATGCTCTAAAACAATAGCAAGTTCTAAATAATAAAGGTTTTACTGAGAACCTAAAGAAGATTCTCTCTTTTCAAAAAATCACATACATATAAATATTGCTATGTAATTTATAACCATTGACTCCCAAATTTAGCACTCAAATTAGAAGTCTTTCCTATACTTCATACCAACTCTAAAATGAAATATGATACACTCATTTGGTGATGCCATAGAGGCAAGGCCACTTTATTAACCAATGTTTATGAAGCTGCCACTTGTACTTGTCACTATCCTAGAAATAAAGCATTGATTTACAAGCAGTTATAAACAAGTAAAAATTTTGGCCCGCATTCCCAGGGACAGTTTGATTGTCTTTTCCAGAAATTATATTGGCATTTCTACTGCTAAAACATTAAGCCCTGGTTTCCAGGTGTCACTCTAAATAGAAATAAATTCTTCCTGCCAACAAGGGTTTTACAAGCTCCTTCTTCAATGTGTTAGTTTATGAATTTGGACCTGACTTGCTTTCCAGACACAATGCGGCCCATGTGGCCCATTCAAAGGGAAAGATAGCTGCAGTATCTAAAAGCCATAGCTATCAGCCTGCAGAAAATATTGGAGAAAGAGAAGCTTCTCGTAGAAGTCAATTCAATTAATAGCTTTGGTACATTGATCTTTGAGCATGTGCATGTACAAAGACCAAGACTCACAATCAATGTACCCAGGTAGGAAGCGGATTCCACAACACATAGTAGAACTAGTAAAAACTAAGGGGGGGGAGTGGAAAGTAAAACATAGGTATGTGTGTGTAAATTTACCTAGAACTATGTTTTTATTTTTCTATGGAGATTGTCACATTATTTCTTATGGGGGAAACCAGAGACTTCGATTAGAGGACAAACTCCATTCTCTAAAAATACACAAATATCATGGACAGTAAATCATTTTATTTCCTTAACAAGTCTCAAATTTAAAAATACCACTCTAGATATTGCCATGTCTCTGAGCTCAGCAGAACCAAATTAAATTCATAGTGGCTTGAATAAGAAAAATCAGGGAAATAATTTATATTTTCTAATTTAACAGGATTTTTACAAGTATAATAACTAGTGCTCTGAAACATACAAAATGGAAAAAACATACCAAAAAAATATAAAAATGGAATTTCTTGGCAACTGCACCAGAAAAGGGGACTTTAAATTGTTCTTACATCCATTTTATCAAGATATCTACCAGCTTAATAAAGTGCTGCGTGTCAAATGTTGATGCATTTCAAAGCATTTTACAAAAAGAAAAAAAAAGGACAGAGTTAAATAGATTGCATATTCCAGCTCATTTTCAACACAAATGCAATAAACAAGATATGTAAGCAATAATATCACCATCACTCCTTGAATGGCAAAGTTGGAGATTTTTTAAAAGGGGCTTGGCTTTTGAACAACTTTAATAGGCTTCCTAGGAGCTTTAATTAGTTAGAGATCCAAATATAAGCTGACAGCTAGCAGAATCTCTTTTTGAGTTAAACTCAAACTAATTAAATTCCAGAAGGGAAACATTTTCTTCCTAGCTCCCTTAACCAGTCACTCTTGCCTAGCAAAGAAAGAGAATAATAAAATATGGACTCTCTTGACCTGCCAGAAATATAAACAGGAAAATCTGTAGCTGTGAAACAATGATGAGCCAATTTTTCAACAAAGGAATTTTGAATGTTTCAGCACCACTGTAAATCATATACAATTTTGCTTTATCTGTTTTAGACCAAGAAAAGCTCAAGGAATTCAACAGACTTTTTGGCTGGGTTTTAAATTCTAGCTTAATATTGGTGACTTTGCTGCATATTTTCTTCACATGTAAATTTTTTTAAATATCATATATAGCTATAAATATGTTCTTAAGCATTAAACACATCAAATTTTCTAGATTTCCTTTAAAATATCATATCAAAGATGATGGTTCACATTAATAGTACTTATAATATCCATGAAATATTACAAACATTTAATACAATTACTTAAAACTATCTAAAAGATTCCAGCTGCAAGACTGGGAAAGATCAGTTTTCATTACAATCCAAAAGAAGGGTAATGACAAAGAATATTCAAACTACAGTACAATTGCACTCATTTCACATGCTAGCAAGTAAATGCTCAAAATCCTTCAAGCTAGGTTTTAACAGTACATGAAATCAGAACTTTTAGATGTACAAGCTGGATTTAGAAAAGGCAGAGGAACCAGAGATCAAATTGCCAACATCCATTGGATCATAGAAAAAAGCAAGGGAATTCCAGAAAAACATCTACTTCTGCTTCATTGACTATGCTAAAACCTTTGATGGTGTGGGTCCCAACAACCTGTGGAAAATTCTTCAAGAGATAGGAATACAAGACTACCTTAATTGCCTCCTGAATAACCTGTATCAGGTAAAGAAGCAATAGTTATAAACTGGACATGGAACAACAGACTGGTTCCAAATTGGGAAAGGAGTACATCAAGGCTGTATATTGTCAGCCTACTTATTTAACTTATATGCAGAGTACATCATGTGAAATGTCAGCCTGGATGAATCACAAGCTGGAATCAAGATTACCAGGAGAAATATCAACAACTTCCGATATGCAGATGATACCACTCTAATGACAGAAAAAGCAAAGAGAAACTAAAGAGCCTCTTGATAAAGATGAAAGGAGTGTGAAAAAACCTGGCTTAAAACCCACCATTCAAAAGAGGACGATCATGGCATGGTCCCACCTTTCCATAGCAAGTAGATGGGGGAAAATGGAAACAGTGGCAGAATTTATTTTCTTGGACTCCAAAATCACTGTGGATGATGACTGCAGCCATGAAATTTAAAAAAGCTTGCTCCTTGGAAGAAGAGCTCTGACAAACCTAGACAGCATATTAAAAAGCATAGACATCACTTTGCCAACAAAGGCCCATCTAGTCAAAGCTATGATTTTTCTAGTAGTCATGTATGGAAGTGACAGTTGGACCATAAAGAAAGCTGAGCACTGAAGAATTGGTGCTTTTGAAATGTGGTGCTGGAGAAGATGCTTGAGAGTCCCCTTGGACAGTAAGGAGGTCAAACAAGTCGATCCTAATGGAAATCAACCCTAAATATGTATTGGAAGGGTTGATGTTGAAGCTGAATCTCCAATACTTTGGCCTCCTGATGTGAAGAGCTGACTTACTGGGAAAGACCCTGATGCTGGGAAAGATTGAGGGCAGGAGGAGAAGGGGATGACAGAGGACAAAATGGCTGGATGACATCACCGATTCAATGGACATGAGTTTGAGCAAACTCCAGGTGATAGTGAAGGACAGGGAAACCTGGTATGCTGCAGTCCATTGGGTCACAAAGATTTGGGCACATCTTAGTGACTGAACAAGATTCCAAGTAAAAACTTCTTAAACTATGAAATTCATATTTTCTCTTATTTGCTTTATAGAATCACCTGTAAATAAAAAGGAAACCCTATATTATTTAATACTTTATAGATAAAGATCCACTATTAAAATTGAAAAGCATTATTTTACTGAGCAAAATCTTCAGCAATCATTTTCTTCTTGTGTGTATAAGTGTGTGTGTGTATACATATATATTTATACATATATAATTTTTTTAGAGAAATGCCAATGCGTTTGTAGGATTCTGCTCTTTTAAGCACTGCTGAGTGAGAAGCAGGATACAGGACCCCACTGCTATAACCACAATACACCAAGGAAACTTGCTTTTTTGTAAATTAGGATTTGTACTTTAGACAGTCTAGTTGTGATACAGAACTAGAAACTGACATAAAACTAGAGTTATGAAAGTCACATTGCAAGGAAAAACAAAATCAATAACAGCAAAATGATGTGCATAGGAATAGAAGAATTACACAGGCATATGAATCAAATAGGAATTACAGAGTGGTGGTGAGGAGATGGATTGAAAGAATAACATTTTAATCATTATTTTTTCCAACTCTTTAGGACTGTTACTGTCTTTTCTTTTTCTCCTTTTTTTGAGGAGGGCTGCTTCAGTTTACTACTCATTATGTATCATCTAATTATATATATCTTGGTTTAATATCCTTCTAATTTCTGCTCTGTTTAGGAAAAAAAAGTTTAAGGACACATACAGACAATGTTTCCATTGTTATTTCCATTCTAGTCAGACTAAATAGTCCCTTAAATATTTGTTTCCCCTATGGTTAATAATCTTGACTATTTGAAAATAAAAAAAAAACCATTGAGTACTACCACATACCAGGAATTGACTAAAAAACGAACAAACAAACAAAAAAAAAAAAAACAATTAGAAATACAGTCACAAATAAGACATTCTCTGTCTTCTGAGTTTGGATTTTGCCGGAATAGAGCCTAACACAATGACTGGGATATAGGTAGTTTATTTGAAAGATGATTTCAAAGATGAAGTACAAAGTAGGCAAAGTGATACAGCGAATAAAGAAAAGCAAAAATAATGGTATACAATGTTGAAATATTTGGGCTTCCAAGGTAGTTCAGTGATAAAAATATATGCCTGCCAATGCAGGAGACGTGGGTTCAATCCCTGGGTCAGGAAGATCCCTGGAGAAAGAAGGAACTGGCAACCCACTCCAGTTTTCTTGCTTGGAAAATCCCATGGACAGAGGAGCCTGGTGGGCTACAGTCCATGAGGTTGCAAAAGAATCAGACATGACTTAACAACAAAACAATTACAGTTGAAACATTTGCTTTAAATATTTGGGGCTAAATTTCTTTTTTTGGGGGGGGAGCTAAATTTCTTGAGTTTCTTAAAGCAGTATATAGAATCATTTCCAATCTTTTCTTCCAAAAGATACATGGTTAGACTATCCATCTAACAGCTTCTTCTGCCCATTAACTGAGGTTTAACCCCAGCAGTGTTCTTTTACCCCATCACTTCTGGGTTTCTCTGGGGTATTAGATGATTTGGTATCCTGTAGTTTTGGAGAAGATACTGAAGAAAAAATTGGAAAAATCCACACTATTTATTTTAATTTGGAAGAAACGGACATTACTGAACCAGCTGTAATTGCATCAAAAATCATAGTAAGCTGAAAGGATGTGATCAGACAACAAAAATACCTGTCACAGTCTATGCTTCCATCCAATCTCTGCTACATGGGCTTTAAGATGTAAGATCTCTCAAAGACAAGCTTAAATACTGTGGTTATTGGAACAAACTACAATCTCTGTTACTTCAATTTGTCTCAATGTTCTAATTGATACTCAGCATCCCTTTTTAGGATTTTGTTTAATTTTTCAGTACCTCAGCTATACTAAGCTGTAGGGTACAAGCTCTTAGTTACCTTGTCCATGCCAGCTCATTGTTATCATCAGGCAAAGAATAACATGAATTCATGAATTCACCAAAGTTTTAATCTGTTCATGGTGGTACCCATTATGCTGCAGCAACATTAGTCCCATTCATTCAATTAACTCTTTCAGAAGAGTAATTCCTCTCTTAGTCTGCTGGTCCATAAGTGCCTGAGCACTTAGTCAGTTAGCTAGGGAATAGTTTCAGTTTCACTAAAACTTACTGTGTCCTTACAGTCTCCCCAGAGAAATAAAGCATTTCTCAAGAACTTTAGCCCAATGAGACCCATGATTTGGCAAATGAGAGGCACAAATCAGTTTTCTCACCGAGAGAGAGTGATGATGAAAGGAGATAATCTTACGGCCAGTTTTCCCCAAACTTGCGTATTCTCATTAGAAACACATCATATATCTGTTGTTTGTTCCATATACGAACTGCATTACGAGGACTGCAATCTAATCTCACAGAGTGTGTCATACCTAACCTAGAACTTGAGTCTTTAATAGACTATCTCACTATTTTATAAGAATGAGTGCTTCTGAATGGTGATGGACAGGATCACTGGATCCTGTGGTTATGTTTAGTTTTGCATCTTCTTCATCATGAGATGTCTCCTTTGATTAGTAATTTTGTCATATGTTTCCCCATGAAGGTAAGGCAGGGATTCTCTAAGCCAGTGACTTTAGCAGAGAAATTGTAGGCAGAGAATTTTATCAGAGTAAATGTCAATTCCAATAAAGATGAATCACTGAATCCTCCAGGATTGAAGGAAACTGACATAATTAACTTTCTACTAAATCACAGGCCATTCTTTTCACAAGATGATATCCTATGAAATAACTGGCATCATTCATTGCTACCAACCAGATGAACACTCAACAGCAACAGTAGTCAAATCAGTGTTGGTGTCAGAGAAGCCATTCTGTTGAACACTTACATGGGCTCTATCCTTACTACCATGCTACTCCATTACCAACCTCTTGCAAAACTTCAGTATAACTAAGAATAGAGGTTAACAGAAGGCCACTGAGAAACAAATCTCATCTACCTGGTTGTTGAAGGCTTCTTCTGGAGTGGATGCTCTCTGGTGGGATTTGATAGTGAGACAAAAATATCTACAGACTCATTTCCATGGGTCCATTCATTTGTTTATTACCCAGACTCTTTATGTATGATCTTTCTACTTAGAGTTATGTGCCTTTCATAAGACTGATCCATCAGCCAAGCCATTTATTATTGCCCTTGAATTTGTATTGATGAATTTTCTTATCTCAGGCTACTTCTTCCTCCATACACAGTGGAAGTAGAACATGCACTGCTTGTATGTTTCTCTGTCCATTTGAATGATTTCCTCTCCTCGCTGTGCCTTAGGAACACTAAGTGTGTTGCAAAGAAGAACCAGTTTTGACTCTATGTTGGACTTGTTTCTTTGACTAGTTACTCATTACTTTTGTTATTATAATTATACAGAATTTTGCCTCAGAGAATCCAGCCCCTCTCCTGACTGTTAAAGTGCCTTTGTTCAGAACCCTATCCACCTGTAGATGGCAGGAAGGAAGAAATTAACACATCTCTTGCCTGAGTCTTGCCATTCTAGGAGATGTTTGTAAGATTAATGATCTTTTTACTTCCTCACTTCCCCCCATCTCTGATCTATAAAAGAACATGGCATCCAGACCCAGAAAAGACGATTATTTTGAGGTGCTAGCCTGCCATCTTCTCGGTCATTCAGCTTCCTGAATAAAGTCTCTTCCTTGGTTCAACCCCTTCTCTCAGATTCATTGGCTTGTCATGCAGCAAGCAGACAGTGAGTCTGGAGTCTCTAGTGTGACAATATTTCATTTTTAGCAAATTCCTATAATTCAGGCAAGTATATATATATAAACCAGGGCTGTATTGTTTTTGCTTTGTTTTGTTTTTTCCTCTCCCTGCCTACTAGTCACATGAAAACTTCCACGGAGCAAAAAGCATGGAGTTGAAAGAGAGGTATTAGCACACCCAAAGTCAGTGAAATGGTTGTCTGGGTCCATCTCTTTGGATGATTTACTCATGAATCTAAAATTGATTAAGACCAATGCCAAATATACTCTTATTATTGGAGAGTTGTATGTTTTGTATCTATTAAACCTTATGATGTACTGATTCTGAAAATATTCACCTTAAGAAAGCCAGTTAATTTTACAGTTGGCCAGTGTCTTCTAGCCAGATTCTTATTTCCTAATGGGTCCCAGAAGCACACCAGGAACTGCTATTTAAATAGTACTTCTTTGAAACAGAAGATATGTTCTATTTCCAAAACCATAGGAGTCAGATTTGTGACTTCTATCACGGCTTGCCGAAGACTTCACAAAGAACTTCTAGCTTCTGTGGATTCCTCCAGCAACACTGGATCTTCTAGGTTATATAACCTGAGCTGGAGCAGCAGGGAACTTTATATCACAGTCTAGCAAAACTGTAAAACTATGTTATTCCGGAGCTCCCTTAATCTTGCAGCTTTCTAAGTTACCCAATAAAGGAAGTGGAGGAGTATTTTCCATGATTAATTTTTGTAGACATTTTAATCTGACTCCAATACCAGGGTACTAATTTTCTTTTTCACTGAACCATAATTTTATTTAATTAATTTTTCCCTTTTAGATCTGTTTAGTGACCCTAATAAGTGGAGGAATTCCAATATTTAGCTGATGAGAAATAAAAAAGTATTCTTTCTTCTGCTTTATCTAAAAGTCTAATTTATTCTGGCAGTCCCAAGGAAATATTTCTTCCTAAGAACTTATGTTAAAGTATATGTTGTACATAGAAATATGCTAATGATGAGTTGTCTCATATTCATCTGACTGCATTATGAGATTTATAATCTTATGCCATAATTTCTGGCTCCTCCTCTCAGCTGACTTTATCCTTGAATTCTTTCACTCTGAAAGAACTTTCTTTTCTCAAATTCACCCCTTTCCATAAATTACTATTCTTAGTATTCACTATCAACAACCTCTAATCATTAATATATTTGCTTTCTAATTATGCATGTGGACATTTATTTATTTATTATCTCACTTTCTGGAATAAAAAAGTAATGAGAGCCAAAACACACATTCTTTTACTTCCTCAGTGTATTTAATGTAGCTCCTGCTCAAATCAATAAATGGTGAGTCACAATTACAGACTAGAATACTTTGATCAATGCTCTGTCTAAAAGTATTGTGATTTCATATTTATTCTAAACTATATGCATTAAAATTATTTTTCTTTTACTATATGTCTCTTTTACATTTTTCCTCTTTTTTTTAAGGTTCTTTTTTATCCTAGCTTAACTTTTATCCACTACCCTCACCACCTTTAATTTATTTTATTTTTCTGTGTTCAATGACATCTTAATTAATGGGCCTTGTTTAAAGAAATTCTCCCAAAATGAATGATGAGACTCAGTTAAGTTACCTAGCATTTCTAGTACCAGTTTTTTCAAGAAATTATAGTGTCCTACCATTTCCCTTTACATCAAGTTATTGCACAAACTTTCTAATCTAGATTTCTAAACTATACGTTTTTCTTCCCCTACATTCTTAGTTCTATGAACTCTTATACAAAGACTTATTTTTATTTTATATCAAAGATTCTTCACATCATTATGTTTTTTTCCCTCATGCAGTGAGGAAACATGACTTATTTTCCAGTACAAGCTTTTAAAGAATATGTTAATTTTTATTAATTTCCAATTACTATTTTTCTCAGTTGCTCTGCCTCCTACTTCATCAATAACACTTCTGTGATCTTTATTTTGACAACTGTTATTGGGCAGCAGCCTAGTATAGTACAGTGATTCTACTACACTATTAGATGTTTTATTGGGGTAAAAGAAGGAAGTGTTAATATTAGAATATCCCAGGATTATTTTTATCTGACACTAAACAAATGAATATTTATGATCTGTGATGGTTCATTTTATGTGTCAACTTGACCGTATCACAGGGTGCCCAGATACTTGGTTAAACATTATTCTGGGTATGTCTGTGAGGGTGTTTGTTGATGAGATGAACATTCGAATCAGAAGACTAAGTAAAGCAGATTGCATTCCCTAATATAGGTGAGCCTCATATAATCGCTAGGAGATCTGAATAAAATAAAATCAAAAGGCTAAGTAAGAGAAAACACCTCTTGCTGGGACTTGAGCTGTTGTGGGCTTCAGACTTAAACTGAAACACCTCTCTTCTTGGGTCACAGGCCTGCCTGTCAGATTTCAGACTGGAGCTGACTTCGTTGGCTCTCCTGGTTTTGGGTCCTGTGGACTCAAATAATTTTCCTGGGTCTCCAATATGATGATTACAGGTAATGAAAATTCACTGCCTCTATAACTGCATGCACCAATTCTCTCTCTCCCTCTCTCTGAATATATATATTCAGCTGAAGGTCCAATACTTTGGCCACCTGATGTGAAGAGCTAATTCATTAGAAAAGACCCTGAAGCTTGGAAAGATTGAAGATAAGAAAAGGGGGCGACAACAGAGGATGAGATGGTTGGATGGCATCACCAACTCAATGGACATGAGTTTGAGCAAGCTCTGGGAGATGGTGAAGGACAGAGAAGCCTGGCATGCTGCAGTCTATGGGGTTGCAAAGAGTTGGACATGACTGAGCGACTGAACAATATATAGACACAGACAGACACACACATCCTATTGGTTCTGTTTCCCAGGAGAGTTATGACTAACACAGATTTTAGCACCTAAGATGGCTCTAGGAGAACACAATTTCAAGGATGAGTTTTCTGAATTGGTTCTGGAGTGTCCAGAACTGGATCTCTAATTTGATTAGATTTAGAGATGATAATGATTCTATTTCTAGTGATAAGATGAAAACTGATAGTTTATGGCATGATCTGGCAATAGAAATATATAAAATATCACCATAGTGTTATCCAAACTGGGTTCTTCTCTTGGTAGATGTCAAGCCAAAAGATACAATCAAGATAAAGACCTGAAGAAGGAAGGATGTATCATTTGTAACAAGTAAAGAAAACGCCAGTGATCTTTCCCAAAGCAGTGTCTCCTGAACAGCAAAACCAGAGAAGTTTTAAGCTAAGGGTACATGCACATCATGAAAGGGCTTGGGAGGTACATGCATGTTCACAAAGGGGCTGACATGTAGGAGACTTTGGCTTAAAATTGGGGCAAAAGTTGACAGAGTCCAAGGAGTACGTCAAGGAAAAGGAGTCCAAGGAAAGGGAGTACGTCAAGGCTGTATATTATCACCCTGCTTATTTAACTTATATGCAGAGTACATCATGAGAAACACTGGGCTGGAGGAAGCACAATACGGAATCAAGATTGCCAGGAGAAATATCAATAACCTCAGATATGCAGATAACACCACTCTTATAGCAGAAAGAGAAGAACTAAAGAGCTTCTTGATGAAAGTGAAAGAGGAGAGTGAAAAGTTGGCTTAAAATTCAGCATTCAGAAAACTAAGATCATGGCATCCGGTCCTATCAGTTCATGGCAAATAGATGGAGAAACAGTGGAAACAGTGGCTGACTTTATTTTTGGGCTCCAAAATCACTGCAGATGGTGACTGCAGCCATGAAAGTAAAAGATGCTTACTCCTTGGGAAAAAAGTTAAGACCAACCTAGAGAGCATATTAAAAAAGCAGTGACGTTACTTTGTCAACAAAGGTCATCTAGTCAAGGCTATGTATTTTTCCAGTAGTCATGTATGAATGTGAGAGTTGTACTATAAAGAAAGCTGAGCACCAAAGAATTGATGCTTTTGCACTATAGTGTTGGCGAAGACTCTTGAGAGTCTCTTGGACTGCAAGGAGATCCAACCAGTCCTTCATAAAGGAAATCAGTCCTGAATATTCTTTGGAAGGACTGATGCTGAAGCTGAAACTCCAATACTTTGGCCACCTGATGCAAAGAGCTGACTCATTGGAAAAGACCCTGATGCTGGGAAAGATTGAAGGCAGGAGGAGAAGGGGACGACAGAGGATGAGATGGTTGGATGGCATCACTGACCCAATGGACATAAGTTTGAGTAAACTCCGGGAGTTGGTGATGGACAGGGAGGCCTGGCATGCTGCAGTCCATGAGGTCCCAAAGAGTCAGACACAACTGAGCGAATGAACTGAACTGAACTGAAGCTTTATCAGACTGATATCACAAGGGTCAGAAAAGGACAACATCATCATCCCTTAGACTGATGAAAATCCAACTCAGAATTTCATCCTATTGCCTGACTGAATGTCAATGCAAGTTGAACTCTCAGCTATATGGTGTATCTATTGTTAAAATGATCCTTTAATTAAAGGGGGGGAATGAGGTCCTAAGAGTTGGAATAGAGACATGGGGAATACCCTGATAACTGGAGACACTGAATCCTTGAGTTCTTATGAGTTTCCCTTCCCAATGGAAGAGGCCTTCCTATCCCCAGTGCCTCTCTACCCTCCTCTGAGAGAATTAATCCTATCATAAAATGGAAGAGGTATATACGAGATCAGGCCCATGCAGGACCTAAAGGCACCATAAGTTACATGAAAACAGCCCAAATGCCCTTGGTCCAAGCTCTTGCTACTTGTTTCTCTCTTTCAGTCTGCACCTGTGGTCTCAAAGAGAGTTCACTGTGATCAGTTGACAGTGGGAAAGATGACTCAGGCCTAGTTTACTGATGGTTTTGTACAATGTGCAGGTACTCCCCAAAAGCAGACAGCTGTAGCATTATAGCCCCTTTCAGGATACCCCTAAGGACACTGATGAAAGGAATTCTTCCAAGTTGGCAGAACTTTGAGCAATACATCTGATTGTTCACTTTGCACAGAACAATAAATGACCAGAATTATATACCAGTTCATAGCTGTGGCCAATGGTTTGGCTGGATGACCAGGGACTTGAAAGGAATGCGATTGGAAAATTAGTTGCAAGGAAATTTGAAGAAAAGATATGTGGATAGACTTCTCTAAATGGACAAAAAAAATGTGAAGATATGTTTATCTTATGTGAATGCTCATCAAATGGTAATTTCATAGAAGAGGGATAAGATGACTTGTTCTGTAGATACCAGGCAACATTTTTCTCCAGTGATCCCTTCATTGCCCAAGCAATCTCATGAACAAATGGTCATGGTGGAAAGATCATAGGCCCAACACCATGAACTTTCTCACACTAAGGTCAACCTAACTAAGGCTACTGATGAGTGATCATTCTGTCAGCTCCAAAGTTCCCATATGGCCTCGCTCCCCAGGGTAATCAGTCACTTGCTTGGTATTACATTATATTGGGCTGTTTTCACCATGAAAGAGGAAATATTTCTTACTACAATAGACACTCTTCATATGCATTTACCTTCCTTGCATTCAATGCTTCTGTCAAAACCACCACCTGTGACTTATAGAATTCCTTATCCACCATCATGATACTTTACACAGTCAGTGTTGCTCTTGATTAAGGGACTCATCTCACAGCAAAAGAAGTGCAGCAATGGACATATGCTCATGGAATTCCCTGGTATTACTATGTTCTCTACCTTCCTGAAGCAGCTGGCTTGATAGAACAGTGGAATGGGCTCTTGAAGACTCAGTTATATTACTACCAGCTAGGTGGAAATACCTTGCAGGGCTGGGGCAAGGTTCTTAAGAAGAATGCATATGCTCTGAATAAGCTGCCAACATATGCTGCTGTTTCTCCCATAGGTCAAGGAATCAGAGGTGGAAATGGGAATAGCACCACTCACTATTGCCCCTACTGAGCCACTAGCAAGATTTTGCTTTCTATTCCAGGAGTCTTAAGCTCTGCTAGCCTAGAGGTCTAGCTCCAAGAGAGGAATGAGTCCATCAGGAGACACATCAAGATTCCATTAAACTAGAATTTAAGACTTCAGTCCAGTGACTTCGGGATCCTCAGGCTTTTGTTTTTGTTTTTTTGTATATTAATAAAATTGATTTTGTTTTCTAGGGAATCTTACTTGTATTTTGGTAGTTGTCTATTTTCAAAGGACTGATCATGTTTTATTTTTTTTTCTTTCATTTATTTTTATTAGTTGGAGGCTAATTACTTTACAATATTGTAGTGGTTAGCATACACACCGAGGGTCCTCAGGCTTTTGAATCAACAAGTGAAGAAGAGAGTTACTGTGCTGACTGGGTGATTGATCCTGACTTTGAAGGGGAATTTGGACTAGTACTGCAAAATGGACGTAAAATAGACTATGTCTGGACTTCCCTGGTAGCTCAGCTGATAAAGAATCTGCCTGCAATGCAGGAGACCCTGGTTTGGTTCCTGGGTTGGAGAGATATCCTGGAGAAGGGATAGCATACCCACTCCAGTATTCACGGGCTTCCCTGGTAGCTCAGATGGTAAAGAATCCACATGCAGTGCCAGAGACCTGGGTTCAATCTCTGGTTTGGGAAAATCCCCTAGAAAAGGGCATGGCAACCCACTCCAGTATTCTTGCTTGGAGAATCCCCATGGACAGAGGAGCCTGGTGGGCTACAGTCCACGAGGTCACAAAGAATCAGACATGACTGAGCAACTGAGCACAGCACAGGACTGAGTATGTCTAGAATATAGGTGATCACTTAAGGTTTCTCTTTGTGCATCTTTTAGTTTTACCATGCACTGTGTTTAAGGTAAGTGGAAAGCTACAACAACCCAGTTCAGGATGACTGCTAATTGTTCAGAACTTTCAGGATGAACTTATTCAGTCACCCCACCAAATTAAGAACCAAAGAGACATAAGGTATTTGCTAAAGGTAAAAAGAATACAGAATGGGTAAAGGGAGAAGGTAGAGTTATAAATACTAAGTATAACCATGTGACAAGTTACATGTAACTTGTCCATGTAACAAGGACAATAATTGTCATGAGAATATCTTCATTATATTGTTGATTTAGTTATGAATAATTTATGTGTGTGTATATACAGCTATATACATATATATTGCAAATATCTTTATTTTCCCTCTCTTAATATTTTATTATGTAACAAAATGCACATTAACTTTACATCATAATCTTTAAGCTATGCAATATCAAGGAGAAGAGTAATAATACTCAAGGGCATTTTTCTCCTCTTGTGGGGAAGGAATTAGTAGGATTTCAACTGCATGAGGATAGTTATATCATGTTAGGGAGAATTATGACTTTGTTATTGTCTTTCCTTGGTGATTAAGTATAGTGCAAATGGGTGCCAAGTTGACATGAGTTAGACCTGTCATGGTTAATTTCATCTGTCAACTTAACTGGGCCAATAGGGTGCCCAGACATTTGAACAAACTATTCTGGTTGTGTCTGTGAGGATGTGTCTGAATAAGGCTAACACTTGAATCCATTGACTGAATAATGCAGATTTTCCTCCCTAATGTGGATCTGTCTCAGCCATCAATAGAAGAACTGAATAAAACAAAATGGCTAAGTAAGAAAAAACACCTTCTACCTGACTACATGAGTTGGGACTGATGATTTTTTTGCCTTTAGATTCAGATTGATATATCAGATATTCTTCAGTCTCAAACCTGCCAGCTTACAGACTAAATCTTATGCAATCAGTTCTCCTGGTTCTCAGGCCTTTGACTTTGTACTGGAATTACATATTCACATTCCTGGGTTTCCAGCTTGTGGACTGCTGACCTTGAAACTTCTTAGTCTCCACTATCATGTGAGACAACTGCTCATAATAAATCCCCATCTCTCTCTCTCTCCTATTTACATGGAGAGAGTCATACAACCCTAACACACTATTTTAAAAATAGTATTTGTTATAAATAAAAAGCATTTGACATAAACATAATTCATGATTGAATAGTCAGTATGTATCCTCAAATTAATTTTATCTATTAAATGTATTTATATTCATGTTTTTTGCTGTACAGTAAACTGCTGAATTTTGTAGACTTTGGAACTAAATTACCTGAGTTGACTTTTGATTCACTGCTTACTAGTCTCAAGGGTTTGAATATGTTTCTGGACTACTCTGTGCTTTTATTACCTCTTTTGTAAATGGGAATAAATTACTATCTATCTCAGTTATAGTGGTGATTATGGAAATTATTACATACAAAATTCATAAAAAGTGCTAGGCACAATACTACTGAATCAGTACTATCTCTTTGCCATTATTTCCTCAAACCATAAGCAATATTTAAGTACTTTTTATTCAAAGTTTCCTGTTCTTTAGTCAAAATTTGTTTAATGTCACCAGTTATTACATCAGCCAACTTCAGCAATGCTTATTTTTTTCCAAGGATTTTTTTAATCCTTTAATTATTAATTTGATGAATCTTTCCAATACTCCACCTCAGATGCCATTGAATTAATGACAATATGCCAGTTATATTAATTTATTTTTAAGGATAACACCCTATTAGCTTACCAACAAGCATTTTAAATCCTAGCAATAAAGAAAAACTAATTATTATTAAACAACTTATATTAACCTTACCATAAAAAACACTAGAGGTATAGGGATAAGTAAGATAAGATCCATGACCACAAGTAATTTGACATTTGAGGGAAGACAAAGACATTAAAGAGAAATGTAATTAGTACAAGTACATTATTTCTTCATATCAGTATTCAGTTTAGTTCAGTCACTCAGTTGTGTCTAACTCTTTGCGACCCCATGAATCGCAGCACGCCAGGCCTCCCTGTCCATCACCAACTCCCAGAGTTTACCCAAACTCATGTCTATTGAGTTGGTGATGCCATCTAACCATCTCATCCTCTGTCATCCCTACTCCTCCTGCCCTCAATCTTTTCAAATGAGTCAGCTCTTCACATCAGATGGCCAAAATATTGGAGTTTCAGCTTCAACATCAGTCTTTCCGATGAACACCCAGGACTGATTTCCTTTAGGATGGACTGGTTGGATCTCCTTGCAGTCCAAGGGACTCAAGAGTCTTCTCCAACACCACAGTTCAAAAGCATCAATTCTTTGGCACTCAGCTTTCTTTATAGTCCAACTCTCACATCCATACATGACTACTGGGAAAAAACATACCCTTGACTAGATGGACCTTTGTTGACAAAGTAATGTCTCTGTTATTATCAGCCATCAAACTAAGCAAATTAATTTGGATCACAGATAAAGCAAGGGAATTTCAGAAAAATAGCTACTTCTGCTTCATTGATTATGCTAAACCCTTTGACTATGTGGATCACAACAAACTACGGAAAACTCTTAAAGAGATAGGAAGACACCTTATCTGTCTCCTCAGAAACTTGTATGCTGGTCAAGAAATAATAGTTAGAACCAGACATGGAACAACTGACTCTTTCAAAATTGGGAAAGGAATACCTCAAGGCTGTACATTGTCACCCAGCTTACTTAACTTCTATGAATAGTACCTCATGTGGAATGCCAGGCTGGATGAAGCACAAGTTGGAATCAAGATTACTGGGAGAAATATCAACAAGCTCAGATATGCAAATGATACCACTCTCCTGGCAGAAAGTAAAGAGGAATTAAACAGCCTCTTGATGAGTGTGAAAGAGGACAGTGAAAAAGCTGGCTTAAAACTCAACATTCAAAAAATGAAGATCATGGCATCTAGTCCCATCACTTCATGGCAAATAGAAGGGGGAAATGTGGAAACAATGGCAGATTTTATTTTCGTGGACTCTAAAATCACTGCAGATGGTGACTGCAGACAAGAAATTAACAGACATTCACTCCTTTCAAGAAAAGCTATGGCAGATCTAGGCAGCATATTAAAAAACAGAGACATTACTTTGCTGACAAAGGTTCATCTAGTGAAAGCTATGGTTTTTCCAGTAGCCATGTACGGATGTGAGAGTTGAACTATAAACAAAGCTGAGCACCAAAGAACTGATGTTTTCAAATTGCGGTGCTGGAAGATTCTCAAGTTTCCCTTGGACTGCAAGAAGATCCAACCAGTCAATTCTAAATGAAATCAACCCTGAATATTCGCTGGAAGGACTGATGTTGAACCTCCAATACTTTGGCCATCTGATGCAAAAAGCTGACTTATTGGAAAAGACCCTGATTCTGGGAAAGATCGAAGGCAAAAGGAGAAGGGAGCAGCAGAGTATAAGATAGTTGGATGGCATCATTGACACAATGGACACGAGTTTGAGTTAACTTCAGTTACAGTGAAGGACAAGGAATCCTGGTGCGATGTAGTCCATGGGATCCCCAAGTGTCAGATCCAACTTAATGACTGAATATGGATGGGGAATACGTGTAACTCTATGGCTGATTCATGTCCATGTATGACAAAACCCACTGAAATGTTGTGAAGTAATTAGCCTCCAACTAATAAAAAAAAAAAATAATAAATAAAGCAAATCATTTTATTTGCTGTTTGTCTTAAAGGTTTCCCCTCCTTCTGGATCAGGAATCCTTTCCTGCTGCCCTAAACTCTGCTGCAGACAAACTCTTTCCTTCCTCTGGATCTTGGGTTGCTAATTAACATGATAGAGGGATGCTCTCTCCCCATGTGAGGCAGCAAAGAGCTCTCTCCTTTCTCATTATCCCCTCCTTCCTTCCCCAAGACCATCAAAACAATCCACTTATGTACATAAATATTTTCATTGAAGTTTGGAGACCATTTCAGGAGGGAATTACAATGTAATTTCTCCTGAAGCATGATAGACTCTGGATTCTGAGTCTCAGCCTTAAGAAAAAGAATATCATCCATGGGTTGACTCAGCTTTTTGAAAGATTAGTCAACATCTATGATCCTACATTTTACCTCTAATGTCTTACTTTTTCCCTAACTTGGAACATGATGTCTCTCTCCACCATTTGGGAGATTGTTCTTTAGGTTGTAAAGAGTTATCCATTGCATTTATATTGCCAAAAGCTAAGAATCTAGACATTCCTGTCATGCAGAAATTCTCTATATATTTGACCCTATTGATCTATATCCCCCTTCATTAAAACTCTTTCCTCATTCACTTGTATGGCACATGTCTTCTCTTATCTCATCATTTCTCCATGATTATTTATTTTCTGACTATTTATAAGTTCTTTGCTTTCTTCTTGCTCATTCATTTCCTCAACATTCTAGTTGAAGAAATTAACTAGTTAACTTCAACATTAACTAGCTTCCCTTCTACTTCTCTGCCTCTACGTTATATGAACATATATCTTTTTTAAACATTCTATTGAACTGAATTAATGTGTTTACATATCTATATTTCTCACTTATAGGTAAGTTTCTTTGGGAGAGGGACTTCATTATATTCATTACTGCATATTAATTATTTAGTATGTTGCTAGGTACACAAAAGGACAATAAACATTTGCTTAAGAGAATCTAAACTCTTAGTAGGGATAACCCAGAGAGAAAAAAAAAATCAACATTTTAAACTTTCTATAGAAAAGAAGTGAATTATTTCTAAAACAAATTTTTTAAAGCTAAAATATTTTGGTTTACAAAAGAGTAACAAAGTGGGAATAACCTAAATTTTCAAAAACATGGGATAGAAATACATTAACCCGAATGGGCAGAATTATTTTGATTCAAGATAGTGAAATTTACTGAAATGCTCTTCATGTCTGCTACTTTCTTCCTCTCTAACTATGCATTTCTCTCTTTCAAACACTAATGAATAAGGAATGTTAAATAAAAAGAGTTGGGTGAAGTCATGTGTATGGAAAATTAACATGGCACAATTGCAAGGTTTCTATGCATATATTACAGGGAAAATAAAATACTGGTTTACAACCAAAGCATAATAGATCAGTTTGGCAGTGGAAAACTATTTAGTGAATTTACACAAGTGAATTTACCCAAGTGAGATTCTGAGGGGAGGGAGGGTGAAAATATGGGAAACTTGAGCCAAGTTCTCATTATATGTCTCAGGATATTTAACATTAATTTTACTTTAGATAAATAAGAATATTAAGATTATTCCTTTAGGCTAAAGTAAATGAATGAATAAGCAAGTTTTTTCTATGTTTTAAGTACCCTTCTGAAATTATAGTATTTGCACATAGAAATAAATTTGAAAGAAAAGGACTCCTAGCCTTCATTATAAAATAATCAAGTAAATTAACTGGGAACACAGCAGGGTCTTATTACCAAAGAAGAAATTAGTTCAATGACTTTTAAATTCAATTTTGGAAACTGTGAGTTTACTGGAACACAAAGTAAGAAATATATTTCACTGCCAAAGAGAAGCATTCATTGACACCAGTTAATTCACTGATACGGTCTTTCATTTTTTCCCTCTCTCTTCTCTTTGTCACTGATTCCTAGTATTTTCTATATAGTACAAAGGACTAGGAAAGTAGGAGACACGCCAAAAAAAAAAAAGTAGCAAAGTCAATTAACTACCTTTTATTCAAGGGATAATTTACCAGTGTGTGAACTGCTTAATTTATATTCCATCACTATTCACTTTATTTACATATCATTTCATTTTTTCCATTTTTACTATTTTAATCCACTCTAAAACATGAATAAAGAAAAATATCTTTATTCAAATGAATAAAGAAAAATAATGTCTAGTGCAGTAGTCTCCATGAGTCACATGTGCAATTTTAAAATATAGACACTCAGTCCCAACCAAGACATATTGAATCAGAATGTCTTGGGATGTGTCTGAATGGTCATATTTTCTAAAATAGTTCACAGTTAAATCCAGCATTTACCAAGGAAAGAAAATGGTTGGTAACTGAAGCAAACAGTCAATGCATTGTAAATGGTATAATAATATTATGAAAGTGTATTTCTGACTGCAAGCCTTTTGGGTGAAAAAATTGGAACTTGAAATGATTTCATGCATAGGTGCTTCAGTAATAACAAAACTGAGTACTCGTATTATCTATAGGTATTCTCGTAGCCTCCTTTCATTGACGATGAATGAATTCCATCTTAGAAAGACTATCAAATTTGTGTCATATCAGCATATGAAAAATACTTAACATAAGATAATACATGAAACTCCAGAAAACTCCACAAAAGAGTTTATGTATTTTTCTATTTTATTTGTTTATTGTGTATCTAATCTTATTTTAGGTATTGGGAAAATTTAACTGGAAACAAACTACATAAACTCTCTGATTTCCAGGAGCTAACATTTTATTGGGAAGAGAGAGAAAAAAAAATATGAACAACTGAATAAGTAAGTTAATTTCAGGTCCAATAAACACTAACATGAACACAGAGTGACTTTATGACTGAAGAGAGGAAGATACTTTAGCTAAGTAAGATTTTCAGACCTTATATTTACTAAATCTATTCTTGACATTCAAAAGGAGGCATAGGTGAAGATAAGTGGAAGAGTATTTCTGCCAGAGGAAAAGCAGGTCTAAAGGCCTAAAAATGGAAAAGACCTTGATGTGGGTGTTCAATTAACTTAACATAGTAAGAGCCCTCAACCTTCAATCCGTATAATCTAGGACATGTCAAATGCATGACCAAAGTTATTTTAGCATAGAATGCTAACACAATTTTCTATTTAAATTGATGAGTAAATATTATCAATAGTATAGAAACTGTAAGCCCTCTTTTATTTACTGTTTTAAATATGAGATGATTGTTTCTACATTGTGTTTAACTGAACAGGATCAGTTATTGAGTGCATGTTCAACTGCAGTATTTAGTCTTACTATAGGTTCTCTAGTAGAGATATCTCACTAGATAACTCAACAGATATCTCACTAAATATCTACTTTTGACTAATTTAAATTATGCAACTGGATATATGAATTTTTGTATTAAATATCTATGCAGCATTGAGAAAGAAATGATTATACAAACAAAATTCCTCAAAAGGGGCTATGATAATACCTGGCCATTTTAAAGAGACCACAGGAAAGAATACTGGAGTGAGTTGCCATTCCCTCCTCGAGGGGATCTTCCCAACCCAGGGATTCAACCCAGGTCTCCTGCATTGCAGGTGGATTCTTTATCATCTGAGCCACCAGGGAAGCCCTGGTACTGTTTTAGCCTCATAGGAAGTGTTTAGTGTCAAATTTAATTTGCTGTTTTTAACAATGTCATAAATAATACTTTTAAACTTTTGGAGGAATCCTGAGTATACAAAGATCCAGATTTTCTAATTAGATTCATTAAAACTAGAAATCTTATCTTCTCTCAAAGTTTGTACTGATGTAAAGAACTGAAGCACCCAAGGGAATAAGAGAAGTGAAGGATCTGGAGAACAGTGAAAATACTTTCTTGCATTACTTAAATGTTCTTTGACCCAGAATAGATGAGTTCTCTAGATGAAGTATATGAGTTATTGTACCAAAGTTGGCAAATATTTATGCTACAAAAAAAAAAAGCAAAACACTATTTTATATGCCAGAAAATTGCACAGCAATAATAGGTAAGAATAATCTGACACCATATAAGATATTTCTTTAACTTTTGTATTCTGTTGCTTTTTGCTACTAGTTAATCACTAGACCAAAGGAACATTGGCTATAGTTTAGAGAATACACAGTGGTCCGTCTCCAGGGACCCTCCTTTCCGTGCCTGAACAATATGTTTGTTCAGCTCACAAGAAATGTTTTGATCCAGCCTAACAAAAGGGCCGATGCTGTGAAAGTGCTGCACTCAATATGCCAGCAAATTTGGAAAACCCAGCAGTGGCCACAGAACTGGAAAAGGTCAGTTTTCATTCCAATCCCAAGGAAAGGCAATGCCAAAGAATGCTCAAACTACAGCACAATTCCACTCATCTCACACGCTAGTAAAGTAATGCTCAAAATTCTCCAAGCCAGCCTTCAGCAATTTGTGAACTGTGAACTTGCAGATGTTCAGGCTGGTTTTAGAAGAGCCAGATGAACCAGAGATTAAATTGCCAACATCTGCTGGATCATCAAAAAAGCAAGAGAGTCCCAGAAAAACATCTATTTCTGCTTTATTTACTATGCCAAAGCCTTTGACTGTGTGGATCACAATAAACTGTGGAAAATTCTGAAAGAGGTGGGAATACCAGGCCACCTGACCTGCCTCTTGAGAAACCTGTATACAGGTCAGGAAGCAACAGTTAGAACTGGACATGGAACAACAGACTGGTTCCAGATAGGAAAAGGAGTACATCAAGGCTGTATATTGTCACCCTGCTTATTTAACGTATATGCAAAGTACATCATGAGAAATGCTGGTCTGGTTGAAGCACAAGCTGGAATCAAGATTTCTGGGAGAATTATCAATAACCTCAGATATGCAGATGACACCACCCTTATGGCAGAATATGAAGAAGAAATAAAGAGCCTCTTGATGTAAGTGAAAGAAGAGAGTGAAAATGTTGGCTTAAAGCTCAACATTCAGAAAACTAAGATAATGGCATCCGGTCCTAGCAGTTCATGGCAAATAGATGGGGAAACAGTGGCTGACTATTTTCCTGGGCTCCAAAATCACTGTGGTTGGTGATTGCAGCCATGAAATTAAAAGACCCTTGCTCCTTGGAAGGAAAGTTATGGCCAACCTAGGCAGCATATGCTCCTTGGAAGGAAAGTTATGACCAACCTAGACAGCATATTAAAAAGCAGAGACATTACCTTGCCAACAAAGGTCTATCTTGTCAAGGCTATGGTTTTTCTAGTAGTCGTGTATGGATGTGAGATTTGGACTATAAAGAAAGATGAGCTCTGAACAATTGACGCTTTTGAACTATGGTGTTGGAGAAGACTCTTGAGAGTTCCTTGGTCTGCAAGGAGATCCAGCCTGTCCATCCTAGAGGAGATCAGTCCTGGGTGTTCATTGGAAGGAGTGATGTTAAAGCTGAAACTCCAATACTTTGGCCACCTGATGCGAAGAGCTGACTCATTTGAAAAGACCCTGATGCTGGGAAAGATTGAGGGCAGGAGGAGAAGGGAACGACAGAGGATGAGATGGTTGGATGGCATCACCGACTCAATGGACATGGTTTAGGATTTGGTGATGGACAGGGAGGCCTGGCGTGCTGCAGTTCATGGGGTCGCAAAGAATCAGACACGGCTGAGTGACTGAACTGAACTAAACTGTGAATGGCTGCAGAAGAGAAGAAATGAACACATCCCATACAGAATCTGGCCAAAACCAGGAAATACATGCAAAAATTTTTGACTTTTTTAGGTTACCTCCTCCTCTTTGCAGAGCAAAGAACATCATGAAATGAAGTGAAAGTCGCT
Organism: Muntiacus reevesi; assembly: GCF_963930625.1. Classification (NCBI taxonomy): domain Eukaryota; kingdom Metazoa; phylum Chordata; class Mammalia; order Artiodactyla; family Cervidae; genus Muntiacus; species Muntiacus reevesi. Next base: position 100,599,271 of record NC_089249.1, on the reverse strand, counting down.
CAGTCCGACTTTGTGTCTGACTCTTTGTGACCCCATGGACTATACAGTCCATGGAATTCTCCAAGCCAGAATACTGGAGTGCGTAGCCTTTCCCTTCTCCAGGGGATCTTCCCAACCCAAGAATCAAACCCAGGCCTCCCACATTACAGGTGGATTCTTTACCAGCTGAGCCACAGGGGAAGCTCAAAGGACATTATAAACAAACTGAAAAGAAAACCTATGAGCTGGAGAAAATATTTGTAAATTATGTGACTGAAAGGGCTTTTAATTTAAAAGATACACCAACAGGTCATATAATTTAATAGCAGGAAAGCAAAAACCTAATCCAAAAAAAAGAGCAGAAGCCCTAAATTGACATTTCTCAAAAGACATATAGACGGTCAACAGGCACATGATAAAATGGTCAACATCACTAATTATTAGACAAATGCAAATAAAAACTACAATGAGATATCACCTAATGTGGTCAGATAGCCACCATCAAAGAGTCTATAAATAATAAATGGTAGAGAACATGAGGAAAAAAGGAAACCCTCCTACACTGCTAGCAGGAATGCAAATTGGAGCCACTACCATGGAAAACACTATCGAAGGTCCTTAAAAAACTAAAAACAGAATTGCTGTATAATCCTCTAATCCCACTCCTAAGCATATATCTGAAAAATATGAAAGCCCTAATTCAAAATGGGATACATGTACCCCAGTGCTCACAGCAATACTATTTACAATAGCCAAGATGTGGAAGCAAAACTGTCAGTCAAAAGATGTGGTATATATAGTACCTTATTTAATACACACACACATGATAGAACACTACTCAGTCATAAAAAGAATGAAATAATGCCATTTGAAGTAACATGGATAGCCTTAGAAGTTATCATACTAAATGAAGTAAGTCAGACAAAGACAAATAAGATATGATATCACTTATATGTGGAATCTAAAATATAGTACAAATGAACTTATTTACAAAAAAGAAACAGACTCACAGACAAACTTATGGGTACCAAGGGGAAGAGGATGGAAGGAGTAAATTGGGAGTATCAGTTTAACAGATGCCTACTATCATACATAAAACAAGACTAGATACAGTGTATAGCAGAAGGGACTATATTCAATATCTTGTAATAAGCTTTAATGAAAAAGAATTTTCAAATAAGTAAGAATATATACATATTTATCCACATCACCAAGTCACTTTGCTTTACACGTGAAACTAATACCATACTGTAAATCAACTGAACTTCAACAAAAAATAAAAGATGTGATTGGACCAGTGAGTACCTCATCATCCCTCACAAAAGAAATCTGTGAATTTCTGGCTAGCTGCTCTAAGTCCATTCTCTTTGCATACACCAAAAGAGCTTAGGACAAAAGTCATCACAAAACATGACAAGAAAGAATGCAGTAATTCCACATGCCTAAGCCAGGATTCAAATTCTAGAAAGCTTGTCAATGATGCTAACAAAGCTGTCTTGAAAGGTACAGCATGGCTAATGGAATTGAAGGCACAGTGATTTCTATATGTTTGTTGAGGAAAATCCCTATCATCAAAAAATTAACCATTTTAATGCCAAAGAATGTTCAAACTACTGCACAACTGCCCTCATTTCATACAGTAGCAAAATTCTCCAAGGCAGGCTTCAATAGTACATGAATCGTGAACTTCCAGATGTTCAAAATGGATTTAGAAAAGGCAAAGCAATCAGAGATTAAATTGCCAACATCTGTTGGATCATTGAAAAAGCAAGAGAATTTCAGAAAAAACATCTATTTCTGCTTTATTGACTATGCCAAAGCCTTTGACAGTGTGGATCATGACAAACTGTGGAAAATTCTTCAAGAGATGGGAATACCAGATCATGTTACCTGCCTCCTGAAAAATCTGTATGCAGGTCAAGAAGCAACAGTTAGAACCAGACATGGAACAACAGACTGGTTCCAAATTGGGAAAGGAGTATGTCAAGGCTCTATATTGTCACCCTGTTTATTTAACTTACATGCAGAGTACATCATATAAAATGTGGGGCTGGTTGAAACACAAGCTGGAATCAAGATTTCCGGGACAAATATCAATAACCTCAGATATGCAGATGACACCACCCTTACGGCAGAAAGTGAAGAAGAACTGAAGTGTCTTGTGATGAAAGTGAAAGAAGAACGTGAAAAAGCTGGCTTAAAATTCAGTGTTCGAAAAACTAAGATCATGGCATCTTGTCCTATCATTTCATGGCAAGTAGATGGGGAAACAATGGAAACAGTGACAGACTATTTTGGGGGGCTCCAAAATCACTGCAGATGGTGACTGCAGCCACAAAATTAAAAGATGTTTGGTCCTTGGAGGAAAAGCTATAACAAATGTAGATGCATATTAAAAACCAGAGACATTTCTTTGCCAACAAAGGTCTGTCTAGTCAAAACTATGGTTTTTCCAGTAGTTATGCATGGATGTAAGAGTTGGACCTTAAAAAAAGCTGAGTGGCGAAGAAGTGATGCTTTTGAACTGGTGTTGAAGACTCTTGAGAGGCCCTTGGACTGCAAGGAGATGCAATCAGTCCATCCTAAAATAAATCAGTCCTGAGTGTTCATTGGAACGACTGATGCTGAAGCTGAAACTCCAATAATTTGGCACCCTGATGCAAAGAACAGACTCACTGGAAGAGACCCTGATGCTGGGAAAGATTGAAGGCAGGAGAAGAAGGGGACAGCAGAGAATGAGATGGTTGGATGGCAATACTGACTTGATGGACATGAATTTGAGTAGACTCCCAGTTGGTAATGGACAGGGAGGCCTGGCATGCTGCAGTCCATGGGTTTGCAGAGTCAGACAAAACTGAGTAACTGAACTGAATGTTTTAAGGAGTGTGTAAATACCAATGCTCTGCTGACGTTTATTTTATACACTCTTAATTATTAAAATAAAACATCTCAATTGTTGTAAACAATAAAATACTGATATGGATTACGACTAATGAAACAAAAAAACACCACTACCTAGAAGTCTTTTTCACACAGAGAATAGAAGTTTGCTTCTTGGTTTGTTTTGCTAGGCATCTTTCACATGCAAGAATATGGTGTCATTTGCAACTTTTTAAAACTCATAGCCTGCTTTAAAATGCACATCTAAGTCTGAATGTTGTGATATTCTGAGCTTCCTGGGTAAATGTATTCTGGGACCAGAACACACATAGCTCCTTTCTCTCCTTGCCTTATGTGATTGGCTTTGTAATTCCATTTGTTTTTCTCCCATCTTCTAGACCTATTTTTCTCTTCCCTCACTTCTTTCCCTCCTTTCTACCTATTGAAAAAAGAGTGTCTGCTTCTGAAAATGTCCATATCTATTTATAGCACTGATTAAAGTGTACTAAAATTTGAATAAGCAAGAGATATTATATATACCACCGATGCCACTCTACCTCAATTTCCTCGTACTAAAATGGGAAGGAAGAGTTGAATATTCCTGAAGTTCTCTGTAGCTTAAATACCCTGAAAGTTTAGTAGTTTTCTTTCTTTTTTTAAGTACTAATGTTTTAATATTGGGACTGAAATTGAAAGTGATGGTATTTGATAACTTTTTTCAGCAAATGGATATATAGAAATATTTTCAATGGCAAGCCATTTAAAGGTAAATAAATGAGTTCATAGATAACTTGGGATATGTTGAGCCAGTGGCGGGGGGGAATCCAACTAGATGATTTATCTGTATATTAATGTCCAGTTAATTGTATGCTTTTATTCTGACTTTCAAATTCTCTAGATTTCATTTTTGGCTGTATTGGGTCTTTGTCGCTGTGTTAGGCTTTCTCCAGTTGCCATGAGTGGGAGTTACTGTCTTATTGCAGGGCATGGGCTCTAGAGCACGGGCTCAGGAGCTGTGGCACGTGGGCTTAGTTGCCCCGTGGCATGTGGAATCTTCCTGGCCCAGGGACTGAACCGTGTCCCCTGCATTGGCACATGGACCTTTATCCACTGTACCACCAAGGAAGTCCCAAATTGATCCAGACTTAATAGAATATTTTTATAAAAATTATATTTTTGGTTAAGAAGGGGGACATATTTTATCAACATTATTTCACTATACAAATAATTTTATTGGACTTCCTAATACATTGATTATCTGAGTTAGCATTGTCTTAATTGCTTCAGAGACATTTTTTTCATTTAATTATTATAATGACCCAGTGAGACACAGAGACTTTTTCATACACTGAAGTTTTAAATTCATCCTAAAGTTTATCTCATTTCATAGCTATAAAGAGGTGATATTTTGGTAACTCTGGTTTATGAATGATGCATTGAAAATTCATCTTACTCTCATAAAAACAACCCAGGTATATGCACTCTGAATAATGAAGTGAATGCCTTCTGCAGTTAAAGAGAAAAAATATGTCCCAACATAATTATGAAACATAATAATCTAGCAGCTATAGAATAGCCCATACCCAAAGACACAAACTCTGGCTGAAAAAAATTATGACTATCTTTATCTATATCCACACACTATGTAATTGACCCAATGAATAAATATTTCAACTTGTTTTTGTGCAGAGGTAAAAATAAAAGTTCAAACTATGGAAATTAAAACCCTGGTTTCCACCAGAGTAAATTATTCTTCTATGTAACACTACATTTCATGAATTTTTTTCCTTTGCAATGCTGGCATTGATTCATACTTCTGTTAGGCATATGTATAATGTAATGTAGTTTAAAAAACATTAGTGTCAGAGTGGTTGCTTCTGTGCCTGGAGCAATATGACAATCACATGGCCAAATAAGCTAAACAAATGAAAATGTAAAATCCTGAATATGAGCATAAGTGATTTTAGAAGAGATTTTAATGTATCATTGTGAAGTACACAAGATTGCAATATAATAAGTTTTTAGCATATAAAGAATGATTATAATAATTAAAATAAAGCCCTTCCTATGCATTCTATATAATACATGCCATTACAATTGAAAACAAAAAAGCCTCTTCAAGGTCACAGCTAGCCTGTAATAAATTTTTGTTAAGTTTGTTGACGTATTTACCATTGTTCTGATTTCCAAGCAAGCAAAAACTTCATTAAAGAAAAGGCAATTAATTTTAAAAAGCTTTAAATTGCAACTAATGAGACTATAGGATTCATTACCAGTGAAGGTCACAGAGCTAAATAGGGTCCTGAATTTATTTTTATCTCCAGTTGTATGACTGACTGGCAGAGTTGAACATTACAAAGTCTATCACTCAGCAACCAAAGTCTATCACACAGCAACCAATCAAGTTGCCACCCATCAACAGGACCACAGCCAGGCAGTCTAATCAGAACAGCATCAAAGTGGGTTCTATGGACCATGTACATCGTGAAAAGTGAAAGTTGCTCAGTCGTGTCGGATTCTTTGCTGCCTCATGGGCTACACAGTCCATGGAATTCTCCAGGCCAGAATACTGGAGTGGGTAGCCCGTTCCCTTTTCCAGGGGATCTTCCCAACCTAGAGATTCAATCCATGTCTCCTGTATTACAGGTGGATTCTTTACCAGCTGACCATCAGGGAAGCCCAAGAATACTGGAGTGGGGAGCCTATCCCTTCTCCAGCAGATCTTCCTGACCCAGGAATTGAACCTGGGTCTCCTACATTGCAGAGGGGATTCTTTACTAGCTGAGCTACCAGGGAATCCCCATGTACATCATATTAAGTTCCAATTTCTTTTTCAAATGATTTAACTCTAATTTTATAAAAATTGTTTACTTACATGTTGAAAGTGCCCAATGCTTCTTAATGAGAAATTCACATCTTCTATCTTAGTTAACACCTTTATGCTCTTTTAAAAATCCACTGGGAATAAAATATTTTACTTAATGAATCAACAAAGTACCAAAAGCAACTTATGTTTATGGTATTGACAGAATGTGCCATGTAGAAATCAACGAAAAGTTGAAAAGTACCATGTAAACTATCTTCTGATGGCTGCGCTGGTATTGAAAAGTATTTCCTAAACATTTTGATAGTCATTTATTTGTTCCTTTATTAATATCTATGCTCATTTACTTATCCTCCCATTCATTTTTGAACAGTTAAATAGTTATATAACAGTAAATATCATATAAGGTGGTAGGAATAAGAAAATAAATATAAAATGGGCCCTCCCTAAAGAAATTTAGACTCCACTGAAGACAGTAAAGTTCACACTCCAAGTAAAACAAGTGTCATTAGTGCTGCTATCAAAGACAACTTCCAGAGAACAATGAACACTTGATCAATGTAACTCATCTTCATAAAAATGTATTTTTTAAAAATCTACTATTCTAGAGGCATCAGCAGCTTTTAAAGCTCCACAGGTGATTCCAAGTGCAGCCAGGAAAGGGATCAGGCTGGTTGACATTTGTGGAGAAGCTGAGCCTCCCTCAGAGAAAGCAGGGATAAATTGTCACCGTCTTGGCAGAACCCCAGGAAAAGCAATGAAGAGGAGTCACCTGCACTAGGATACCTTGGGCAATGTGGGGACAAAACCTGACTCTCTTACCTTCATGCCGGTCCTGGCCTCCCTGTTTGCGTTTTCTAAGCAGCAGATGCTTTCTTTCAGGATTTGATTTCACTGCCACTTGCTCCCAAAATCTAGTTGGGAGGAGAGTGGGGAGCTGAGACACATGTATTCAGCAGGCTTTTCAGTCACCCTGAGTTCATTCGTTCAACAAATACACCCGGCGGCTCTTGGAGGGCACTGGGAGTTGTGTCTGTTTTGTGTTTCCTGCACGGAGTGAAATAAAGTGTTGCCAATATCGACAGCAGCTTCCCGAGGGCATCTGCCTTCTCTACTCCAGATGTAAGCTGCAAATGGAACTTGACGACTGTCATTTCTATATGGACCCTTAGGTTTATATGACCTCGCTGTGTCTGGCTCCCTAAGCTTCGGTGATGTACCTCCTTGTGACCCTACCATCTGGCTGTGACTGCCCTTGACCTCAACCACAAGTTTGTGAGGCTTCCATCATTGGCATCTGGGTCCTGCCTCGTGCATCTTCCCTGTTGTTTGGACTGTACAGTATTAGGGCAGCACAAGGAACTGATCCATCTCTCTTCTAAACCCAGTCCGTGGATGTCTCATTGGATCCTCAGAGTAACCCTGCAAGCCTGGCCCTGAAGGGTGGAGTCAAAGTCATCAGGAAACAGAGAGTTCTCAGCCAGCAGTATTATGCTTACTTGTATCAGATGTCTTAGAGGACAAATTTAGTACATTAAGATCACCAGGATCTGTTGTTTTCTGGAATGGAAATTGGCCTATTCTAGGAGAGCGAATCCCAAACGTGGCTGCATTGTCCATGGGCTTCTCTGTGAAAGAAGACCTTCCTTAGCCAGGCCTTGCAGTAGGTAACCTACTCCACCATCCCCAGGCTGTTGTTATGGTGATGGTCAAAGGAGTGGACAAGCTTACTCTCCCCCCAGGCAGTGTCATTTCTTTGGAGAATGCAGTTCCTTTTAGTCTTGACAGTGTGGCAAATTCCATTCACTCCTTATTTTTGAAGAAACTCCGGCGGTTTTGCAGTTGGCTCCCAGTGAGGAAAGAGTGTACATGGTGGGAAAAGCAAACTCGGTTTTTAAAGATCTCTCAGTAATGCTCAGACAGCTCCATGATCGACTGTTTCAAGAAACCTCTGCTCTCACTTCACTTCCCCTCAATTCTCTGAGTAGGAACAATGAAGTTGATCTCCTTTTTCTTTCTGAACTGCAAGTGTTGCATGATATTTCAAGTTTGTTGTCCCAACATAAGCATCAAGCCAAGGATCATTCTCCTGATTTATACTCACTGGAGCTACCAGGTCTGGATGAAATTGGGAAAATTATGGGAAAGACTCTGAACAATTTAGAGATGCCTCTAAGATCCTTACTGATGCTCTGCAAAAGCGTGCAGATGGCATGTACAGTCTCTATGGTGGGAATGCAGTGGTAGAGTAGGGATTGTCAGATCATTCGACACATCCTTTATGAGGAAGCCAAAGACTATCCTTAAGACAAAATAAGTGAAGGACCCCTCAACTCCCTATAACCTTGCCTATAAATATAATTTTGAATATCCAGTGGTTTTCAACCTGGTACTTTGGACAATGATCAGCTTGGCCTTGACTCTGATTGTCACCTGTTACAATATTTGGAACATGGATCCTGGAAATGATAGCATCATTTATAGGATGACAAACCAGAAGATTTGAATGGATTGAACTTTCCTTATGCCAAACTTGGAAAGAAAGAGGGTTTTGAATTGGCTGTTTCATTAAAATAAATCTTTTAGTGTAGTTTAAACTAGATAATACACTTGAAATTTATAAAAAATCAAATTTTGTTCTCTTTTGTGTGTGCCTGTGATGTTCTTTTAGAGTGAATTATATAGTATTGATGTGAGGTGACTTTTGTGATATAGATTCCATAATATACTCAAATATGATGATATAACCATTTAATATAATTTCATTCCATTTACTATTTGGGAATATGCACTGTCATAAGTAACATTTAGAATAGTTTGTGTTATTTATGTTGGGAAAATGCACCGAATTTGAAATGTTTAACTTCCTTACACAGAACAGGTTGAAAGTGATATTTGGGCTGTTATATACTATGAAACATTTCTAAATGTCTTAATGTAAATATTTCTGAAACAGGAAAAGGTTTTTAACTTCAAGCAGCTATTAACTATGAATGTGCTTACATAGTCACTCAGATTTGGAATTGCATCTGATTGACAGATGATAGCTATTATTTTAATCTCTCCCAAAAGTTTGGTGATCTGAATGGTCAAGTGTGGGTATTAAACATACTACATTGATATAAGAAGGAACTAGCTTTGTGGAGTTACAGACACCTGTAATCATATACAGAAAAACATTTGGGGGACATCTTGGGGCATGATTTCAGTCATTTTTCCCCTTGTGTAAGTTACTCTGGTTTAGAGTACAAAATCATTCCATAGAAAGTTAAGTGGAAGTAGATACTCCCTACTTTTTATGTAAAAGTGGACCAATGTCTATAAAGAGTGACAAATAAAGTTAATCATGATTCAAAAAAAAATCTAACATTCTTGTGCAGGAGTGTTTTGTTGGAACACTGTTCTGTTCTGACCAACAGTGTTGGTCTGTTCTGACCAACTAGGCTCTACCTGAACTTGAAAGTCTATAAATTGTGTATGTGTTTGTGCATATGTTTATATTCATATTTAATACTATGCTGTCCACATTTTAAAATATGACATTTAGAAGTTATAAAATATAGGAAGACTAGTTTAAAGCCTACTGAATTATATTGACAATCTATTATGAGTCTCTGAATTACATCATCAGTATTACTGACTGCAAAGGAGGTGATATATACAATTGTGTAAAGAGAAGAGTAATCAGAACTTGTGTCTTATTGGGTATTAAGAGTTGAAGGAGAAAAAGATCTCTAGCTTAGATAAATAGATTCTATCCTTTGAAATAAGGGAAACAGATTTGAGGTGAACTGGTTTAAGGAAGAATCAAGTAAGAAAGATATGGGCATGTTGATTTTTATATGCCTGGATAACTTCTAACAGAAGAATTTCAAGGAGTCTAACAGGTAAATGAGAATGGAACTCACATAAAACTATTTGGTCAGCATTTCCAACTTTAACCACAGAGAGTGAAACAATTAGTTTTGTGAGTTTCAAATAATAAATCTGTAATTATATATTTTTCATTTCGGTGAATATCTGACCTCTTCAAAGCAGCTAAAATGAAAACCTAAAATGTTATTACTTAAAATTCAATAAATGCAATGTAAAAGAAATTTAAATAATTAAACTCTCAAATATTTTCAATTCATATCATTTATAATTATGAAATTATTAAAGCTTAAAATTGTAATAAGAATTATGAACACTTTGTGTTAAAATATGGTGTGAAGAAACACATGAAAAGATGCTCAATATCACTCATTATTAGAGAAAGGCAAATACTACAATGAAATATCACCTCACAGCAGTCAGAACAGCCATCATGAAAAATCTACAAACAACTCTTGCACTGTTAGTAAGAATGTAAATGGATACAGCCACTATAGAGAATGGAATGGAGATTCCTTTAAAAAAAAAAAAAAAAAAAAAAAAAAAAAAACTATGGATAAAACTACCATATGACCCAGCAAACCCACTATTGGGCATATACTCTGAGAAAACCATAATTCAAAAAGACACATGTATCCCCCTGTTCATTGCAACACTATTTACACTAGCTATGACACAGAAGCAACCTAGATGTCCATCACAGATGAATGGATAAAGAATCATGGTACATGCATATAATGGAATATTACTCAACCATAAAAAGGAATGAATTGGAGTCAGTTCTAGTGAAGTGATGAACCTAAAGCCTGTTATACAGAGTGAAGTAAGTCAGAAAGAGAAAAACAAATATATCAACACATATACATGGCCTGAAGAAGAAAATACTTAATGAATGACAATCAGACTTGAACTTCCCTTGCTGTCAAGTGGTTAAGATGCCATGTTTCCACTGCAAAGAACCCGGGTTTGATCCCTGGTTAGGAAACTAAGATCCCACAGGACACAAGAAGGCCAAAAACAATCAAAGAGAGGAGCAATAATTAAGGTACAGTATCAGTAGGAGAGAAATTAAAGAGAAAATTCAAGAGATAATTAGTCAGTGGGGTCAAGTGCTTTATACTGGTTGAAATGAAGTTGCTCAGTCATGTCTGAATCTTTGCGACCCCATGAACTGTAGCCTGTCAGTTTCCTCTGTCCATGGGATTTTCCAGGCAATAGTACTGGAGTGGGTTGCCGTTTCCTTCTCCAGAGGATCTTCCCAACCCAGGGATCAAACCTGGGTCTTCCACATTGTAGACAGACACTTTACCATCTGAGCCACAAAGGACTCCCTAATATACTGGTTAAGTTAGAATAAAACTGAAAAATTCAGTGCATATTTTATACCAACGAAGAAACTAGTTCTATTTGAATGCTGCAAGTGAAAACTAAACTCTTAAATGTTCAGGGTATAATGAAAGTGAGAAAGTGAACACAGAGATGGTCATTTATATTATAGAAAAACTGAAACTGTTAGTCATTCAGTCAGATCTAACTCTGTAACTCCATGGACTGTAGCCTGCCAGGTTCCTCTGTACTTGGGATTCTCCAAGCAGAAATACTGGAGTGGGTTGACATTTCCTTCTCCAGGCAATCTTCCAGAGGCAGGGATCAAATCCGGGTGTCCCACATGGATGGCATATTCTTTACCAAATCGTAGAGAAACTGATTGGAAAGGGAAGGAGATAGGGAAATAGTTAGAAAAGTTTATGGTCAAGAAACTTGTTACAATTTCTCTATTTTTAGTTTCAAGTCAGCTTCAAGCTTTTCAGCTGTTAACACAGATTTTTCCAGCTATTAACACAGAATCCAGTGAAGAAGGACGGGTTGAATGTATAGGAGAGAAGAGAAAAAAATGCTTGAACAAAATCCTGGAATAAACGGAAGTGATCAAATCAGGATAAGAGATAAAGAATGTAGTCTTGAAAGATTACAGGAGAAAGGATGATGTATTTATAAGTACAGAGGCAAAATTTTAAAATACTTGCTTGAGGAATTACCTTTCAGGGTCTTTTTTTTTTTTTATTTTCTATTTGTGTATTGGACATGACATAGAATTAAGTATCATCCAAGTTCAAACTCTACCTACTACTTACTAGCTGAGGGACCTACAGCAAATAAAATCTGTGAAAATTTGTTTCCTCATTTGAATGATTGAAACAATAATTTCTATCCTAAGTAGTCCCTGTGATAGCTAAATGAGATAATGTGAAAAAATTTAGAATGTGTACCAAAATGAAAGGAGATTAGCAAATTTTTGCTCTCCTTCTAGTAAGACACACAGTTACCAATGTGTTTTAATTTTTCAGTGAACTGATCTTAGATTATTAAAGAAAATACTTGCAAAGATTTCCATTATAATGTGCATTTGTTTTTTTGCTACCATAAAATGTGTTTGAATTTGAAAAACAATTTCCTTTCCCTTTTAGCAACTCTGCTAGATGAACACAATGGGACATGAAGTTAGATAAGATAATAAATGTTTTTAATTATTTATTTTTCAAAATTCAGTACCTATGATGGATGGTACAATGCAAGAATGCTCTCTAAATTATACTTAAATTAATATTAGAAAAATTTTGCTATAGTAATCTTTTTCAAAAATAGCTAGTTACAGTTATCTAGTCCTCCTCTCTTCTGTTTATATTTTAGTCTTATTAAAACAAGACTGATTTGAAGGAGAAAAATCATAGTTGTGCCTTCCTGGCAGGACTGCCAAATGATGGCACCAAACAATAAAACTTTAATTTTCTGAATATTCCTTAAGACACATACATCTATAACTCCCTTGTGAGTTTTAAGAATACTGTCTTTAAGTACTAGTTTTCCTTTACAACTTCTGAAAATAAATTATACATGAACCATGAATCTTTGCCCTCTCACCTGGGAGACACTTCAAAAACAAGGATAAAGAAAAAGATTCAATTATAAAAATGAATAAATAAATAAAAGCTGAATGTTTTATAAAATTACCATACATTTGGGGAAAGAATTTATCTTTAAAAAATTCATTAAACTTCATATTCATCTCTAAATTTATCATGTCTACTTCCCCATTGCCTTCCTCTTCTAGCCCCCAAATAAACAAAACCACCAACCAGTCAAAATATTCACTGTTTTATTCTACATTTGGTAAAAGTATCTCTCTTTACCAAAATATCTCTATTTATCTTTGTTTGGTCACTTGCATCTTGAATTTATTCAGAATTACTTCATTCATCACTCCCTATGCAAACAACTATGGCCTCTAAATCAGATACTAAACTCCATTAGTCACCTCCTTAAGAATAAGTTTACAATCTTCTTCATTTTCTCGAATAATTCAATGTTAGAATATTCAGAAAATTTTTCATCTGAACTATCTGTTCAGTTTGGTTATGTCCAACTCATTGCGACCCCATGGACTATAGCAAGTCAGGCCTCCCTGTCCAGCATGAACTGCTGGAGCTTGCTCAAACTCATGTCCATTGAGTTGGTGATGCCATCCAACCATCTGATACTCTGTGGTCCCCTTCTCCTCCCACCTTCAATCTTTCCTAGCATCAGTCTTTTCAAATGAGTCAGTTCTTCACATCAGGTGGACAAATTCCAAGTACTGAAGTTTCAGCTTCAGCATCAGTCCTTCCAATGAATACTGAGGAGTGATTTCCTTTAGGATGGGCTGGTTGGATCTCCTTGCAGTCCAAGGGATTCTCAAGAGTCTTCTCCAAGATCATAATTCAAAAGCATCAGTTCTTCAGTGCTCAGCTTTATTTATAGCCCAAGTCTCACATCCATACATGACTCCTGAAAAAAATCATACCTTTGACTAGACAGACCGTTGTCAGCAAAGCAAAGTCTATGCTTTATAATATGCTGTCTAGGTTTGTCATAGCTTTTCTTCCAAGGAGCAAGCAACTTTTAATTTCATGGCTGCAGTCACCATCTGCAGTGATTTTGGAGACCCCAAAAATAAACCTGTTACTGTTTCCCTTATTTCCCCATCTACTTGCCATGAAGTGACAGGACTGGATGCCATGATCTTAGTTTTCTGAATGTTGAGTTTTCAGCCAAGCTTTTCACTCCCCTCGTTCACTTTCATCAAGAGGCTCTTCAGTTCTTCTTCGCTTTCTGCCATAAGGATGGTGTCATCTGCCTGTCTGAGGTTATTAATATTTCTCCCAGAAATCTTGATTCCAGCTTGTGCTTCAACCAGTCCAGCATTTCTCATGATGTACTCTGCATATAAGTTAAATTAGCAGGGTGACAATATACAGCCTTGATGTACTTCTTTTCCTATCTGGAACCAGTCTGTTGTTCCATGTCCAGTACTAACTGTTGCTTATTGACCTGCATACAGATTTCTCAGGATGTAGGTCAGGCTATTTGGTATCCCCATCTCTTGAGGAATTTTCCACAGTTTGTTGTGATCTATGTTGTCAAACATTTTGGCATAGTAAATAAAGCAGAAATAGATGTTTTTCTGGAACTCTCTTGCTTTTTTGATGATCCAACAGATGTTGGCAATATTTTACCTGGTTCCTCTGCCTTTTCTAAATCCAGTTTGAATAAATGGAAGTTCACAGTTCATGTACTGTTGAAGCCTGGCATGGAGAATTTTGAGCATTACTAGGCTAGCATGTGAGATGAGTGCAATTGTGCAGTAGTTCGAGCATTCTTTGGGATTGCCTTTCTTTTCTTTGGCATGGTAATGAAAACTGACCTTTACCAGTCCTGTGGTCGCTGCTGAGTTTTACAAATTTGCTGGCATATTGAGTGCAGCATTTTAACAGCATCATATTTTAGGATTTGAAATAGCTCAACTGGAATTCCATCACCTCTGTTAGTTTTGTTGATAGTGATTCTTCCTAAGGACCACTTGACTTTACACTCCAGGATGTCTGACTCTAGGTGGGTGATCACACCATCATATGAACTACTATACCAGTCCTCTAATTGGACTCAATTCTTACACTCTTGTCTTTTACTAAATCAGCATTCCATATTGCCGGTAACATCTCCTTTCTGAAATCTTCCAATTTCTTCTCATTGCTTATTTAATAAAATATAAATGTCCTGGCATTATGATAGGATATCCAGGATCAGTCTCTATTTTGGGGCCTCAATTATTGCCATTGGTCACCTCTGTACATTATCCTTCAATAATATGGAACTATCTGCTATTCTCCAAATTTATTCTGTGGCTCCCCAGGTAGCACAGTGATAAAGAATTCACCTGCCAATGCAGGAGATGCAGGAGATCAAGTTCAGTTCCTGGGTTGCGAAGATCCCCTGGAGAAGGAAATGGCAACCCACTCCAGTATTTTTTCTTGGAAAGTTCCATGGACAGAGGAGCCTGACAGGCTACAGACCATGAGGTTACAAACAGTTGGACATAATTGAGCACATGAGCACACAGTACACTTTTGTTCTGTTGTCTCGTATAAAGACTGCCTTAACATCAAGTTCAGTCTCATTGGAAATTTCCTCCACTATATAAATATTTGCTCTGCTAACTCCTCAAAGGAAATTTAAATTTTCTTGGGTACAAGAATTTTCCCTTATTAGTCTTTTGTTTTACTCTCCCTTTGGTACACAATTAATCCCCAAATTATACAATATCTGCTAAATGTATGAAATAATGAAAGTGTGGATAATAGACTTCAGTTCAGTTCAGTCGCTCATTCATGTCAGACTCTTTGCAACCACATGAACCACCGGACACCAGGCCTCCAGCCTCCCTGTCCATAACCAACTTCCAGAGCCTACGCAAACCCATGTCCTTTGATTCGGTGATGCCATCCAACCATCTCATCCTCTGTCATCCCCTTCTCCTCCCACCCTCAATCTTTCCCAGCAGCAGGGTCTTTTCAAATGAGTCAGCTCTTCGCATCAGGTGGCCAAAGTATTGGAGTTTCAGATTCAGCATCAGTCCTTCCAATGAATACTCAGGACTGATCTCTTCCAGGATGGACTGGTTGGATCTCCTTGCAGTCCAAGGGACTCTCAAGAGTCTTCTCCAACACCACAGTTCAAAAGCATCCATTTTTTGGCACTCAACTTCCTTTAGAGTCAAACTCTCACATCCATACATGACTACTGGAAAAACCATAGCCTTGACGAGATGGATCTTTGTTGGCAAAGTAATGTCTCTGCTTTTTAATATGCTATCTAGGTTGGTCATAACTTTCCTTCCAAGGAGTAAGCATCTTTTAATTTCATGGTTGCAAACACCATCTGCAGTGATTTGGGGGCCCCCCAAAATAAAGTCTGACACTCTTTCCACTTTTTCCCCATCTGTTTGCCATGAAGTGATGGGACCAGGTGCCATGATCTTAGTTTTCTGAATGTTGAGTTTTAAGCCTACTTTTTCACTTTCCTCTTTCACTTTCATCTAGAGACTCATTAGTTCTTCACTTTCTGCTATAAGAGTGGTGTCATCTGCATATCAGAGGTTATTGATATTTCTCCTGGCAATCTTGATTCCAGCTTGTGCTTCTTCCAACCCAAGGTTACTCACGATGTACTCTGCATATAAGTTAAATAAGCAAGGTGACAATATACAGCCTTGATGTACTCCTTTTCCTATTTGGGACCAGTCTGTTGTTCCATGTCCAGTTCTAACTGTTGCTTCCTGACCTGCATACAGGTTTGTCAAGAGGCAGGTTAGGTGGTCTGGTACTCCCATCTCCTTCAGAAATTTCCACAGTTATTGTGATCCACACAGTCAAAGGCTTTGACATAGTCAATAAAGCAGAAACAGCTGTTCTTCTGAAAATCTCCTCCTTTTCCGATGATCCAGCGAATGTTGGCAATTTGATCTCTGGTTCATCTGCCTTTTCAAAAACCAGCTTGAACATCTAGAAGTTCACAGTTTACATATTGCTGAAGCCTCGCTTGGAGAATTTTGAGCATTAATTTACTAGCATGTGAGATGAGTGAAATTGTGCAGTAATTTGAGCATTCTTTGGCATTGCCTTTCTTTGGGATGGGAATGAAAACTGACCTTTTCCAATCCTGTGGCCACTGTTGGGTTTTCTAAATTTGCTGACATGTTGAGTGCAGCACTTTCACAGCTTTATCTTTTAGGTTTTAAGTAATAGGTCTATGAGTGAATTTTAAAAAGCTAACATTCAAGGTTGGAAAAAGGTTATAATATACTGACTTGTCTCTTTAGAAACCTGTGTGCAGGTCAGGAAGCAACAGTTAGATCTGGACATGGAACAACAGACTGGTTCCAAATAGGAAAAGGAGTACGTCAAGGCTGTATGTTGTCACCCTGCTTATTTAACTTATATGCAGAGGACATCATGAGAAAGCCTAGCTGGAGGAAACACAAGCTGGAATCAAGATTGCTGGGAGAAATTTCAATACCCTCAGATATGCAGATGACACCACCCTTACGGCAGAAAGTGAAGAAGAACTAAAGAATCTCTTGATGAAGGTAAAAGAGGAGAGTGAAAAAGTTGGCTTAAAGCTCAACATTCAGAAAACTAAGATCATGGCATCCGGCCCCATCACTTCATGGCAAATAGATGCAGAAACATTGGAAACGGTGGCTGACTTTATGTTGGGAGGCTCCCAAATCACTGCAGATGGTGTTTGCAACCATGAAATTAAAAGATGCTTACTCCTTGGAAGGAAAGTTATGACCAACCTAGATAGCATATTAAAAGCAGAGACATTACTTTGCCAACAAAGGTCCATCTCGTCAAGGCTATGGTTTTTCCAGTAGTCATGTATGGATGTGAGAGTTTGACTATAAAGGAAGTTGAGGGCTGAAAAATTGATTCTTTTGTACTGTGGTGTTGGAGAAGACTCTTGAGAGTCCCTTGGACTGCAAGGAGATCCAACCAGTCCATCCTGGAGGAGATCAGTCCTGAGTATACATTGGAAGGACTGATGCTGAATCTGAAACTCCAATACTTTGGCCACCTGATGCGAAGAGCTGACTCATTTGAAAAGACCCTGATGCTGGGAAGGATTGAGGGCAGGAGGACAAGGGGACAACAGAGGTTGAGATAGTTGAATGGCATCATCGACTCAATGGACATGAGTTTCAGTGGGCTCCGGAATTTGGCGATGGACAGGGAGGCCTGGAATGTTGTTGTTTTTCATGGGGTCACAAAGAGTTAGACACAACTGAGCGACTGAACTGAACTGAACTGATACTATATCATGTTAGATGATCACTTCCATGTTTTAGTTTGCTTAGCTAAAAGTTATTCCTGGAAAATGCCCTTTTAATAGCTTCTCTAAGACCATAACTCATTTAACAAATATTTTGATTTTTCAATCATAAATATCTGTTTCTTTTTAACACCAACATTTTCGTTAGCTCTACAGGCAACATCCTATCCCTTGTTCTTTCTTGATGCAATAAGTTTAAAAGCTCCTGTAGATTTCGTCAAGACAATATCAAAATATAGTTAGCATGTCTCCTGAAGTACAATCTCCTCTCAGATGCCACTTGTTTACTTTATGTTTCTTTAATCTTGGACTGCACCATATTTTGGGCTTCCCAGGTGGTACAGTAAAATAGAATATGTCTGCCAATGCAAGAGATGTGTGTTCTATCCCTGGGTCAAGAAGATCCCCTGGAAAAGGAAATGACAGCCTATTCCAATATTCTTCCCTGGGAAATCCCATGGACAGAGGAACTTGGTGGGGTACAGTCCATGGGGCTGCAAACAAGTTGGACATGACTTAGTGACTAAACAACAGCAAAGTGCTGTATTATAATGATCATTTAGCCCTGCTCCTTTCCATTTCTTCCATCTCTTTCCTATGTACATTTAGTTGTTGTTGAGTCACTATACAGCCAGTAAGAGATTAACATTTAGTCACTCAGTTGTGTTCAACTCCCCAGGACCCCATGGAATATACCTGCCAGGCTCCTCTGTCCATGGAATTCTACAGGCAAGAATACTGAGTGGGTTGTCATTCCCTTTTCCAGGGAATCTTCCTGACCCAGGAATTAAACCTGGGTCTCCTGCATTGCAGGCATATTCTTTACCATCTAAGCCACAAGGAAAACTGGTGGCATCTAAATGCAGTGGTAAAGTGACATGGTATTTATGAGGAGGCTAGGCAGGCAAACTTGCTTTAGTTTAACATTTTTATACCATCTTTAAAGTATTTCAAATATCCCAAATAATCTGGAACTATACCAACATCATGTAATAGACAACTTATACTGCAGATAAAAGAAAGTTTTATCTGACCCAGCAATCCCACTTCTGGGCATACACACTGAGGAAACCAGATCTGAAAGAGACACGTGCACCCCAATGTTCATCGCAGCACTGTTTATAATAGCCAGGACATGGAAGCAACCTAGATGCCCATCAGCAGACAAATGGATAAGGAAGCTGTGGTATATATACACCATGGAATATTACTCAGCCATTAAAAAGAATTCATTTGAATCAGTTCTAATGAGATGGATGAAACTGGAGCCCATCATACAGAGTGAAGTAAGCCAGAAAGATAAAGACCAATACAGTATACTAATGCATATATATGGAATTTAGAAAGATGGTAATGATAACCCTATATGCAAAACAGAAAAAGAGACACAGATGTACAGAATAGAATTTTGGACTCTGTGGGAGAAGGTGAGGGTGGGATATTTTGAGAGAACAGCATCGAAACATGTATATTATCAAAGGTGAAACAGATCACCAGCCCAGGTTGGATGCAAGTGCTCGGGCCTGGTGCACTGGGAAGACCCAGAGGAATTGGGTGGACAGCGAGGTGGGAGGGGGGATCGGGATGGGGAATACCTGTAAATCCATGGCTGATTCATATCAATGTATGACAAAAACCACGACAATATTGTAAAGTAATTAGCCTCCAACAAATAAAAATAAAGGGAAAAAAATAATTAAAAAAAATAAAGAAAAAAATTTGACCATTAATTTACTACTGTAAAAGTACAAAATACAAAATTTTGTTTATCATACTTTAGTACTTTAAGATTGCATTCACATACTATGAAATCTATAGTTTAGAAAATAATCTCAGAAAAATGGAAGTTCAAATACAAAATAAAAAGCTAATGAGATTACAGGGCTAATTTCTACCTAGCTTATTAATGTCCTTTAGTTGTTTTACCCCTTCCAAAAGGTATTAGTATTCCATTGCTTTGTAACACAATCAATATATCCAAATAATATAATAAGATCCTACAAATATAAACTATGAAGTTGACTTGCGATTAATTTTGGAAACATATAATATTCATGAGTTGCTTCATTAGTATTCTTATATAGTTAAAATTCCCTTAAAAACTACTTTTGGAGAAATAATTTACTCGGCTATTCAATCTGAAACATGCATTTGATGGTTATTAAACTCTGACACATGTATACAGAATTCAAATATCTAATCTCCAATAAAATTAAAACATGAAATCAACCTCCGATTCATAACAGAATTGTACTGTGCTTTGACAAATGTATCATCATAATCTGAGCAACGGGTTGGATGCGCAACTTTTTTTTTTTCAGTAGACAGGAACACATTACTAGCAGATAATTTGCTTATTACAAATACCCTACATGCCCATAATAAAAAAAAAAAAATGCTCTCATAAAAATGAAAGAAATCACAAACAATTTTATTATGTAGACAGAAAACTGAATACGCAATATTTATGAAATGCAAGAAAATAGGGAAAACCACTAGACATTCAGGTATGACCTAAATCAAATCCCTTATGACTATCCAGTGGAAATGAGAAATAGATTTAAGGGACTAGATGTGATAGACTGAGTGCCTGATGAACTATGGACGGATGACATTGTACAGGAGACAGGGATCAAGATTATCCGCATGGAAAAGAAATGCAAAAAGGCAAAATGGTCCTCTAAGGAGGACTTACAAATAGCTGTGAAAAGAAGAGAAGCGAAAAGCAAAGGAGAAAAGGAAAGATATTCCCATTTGAATGCAGAGTTCCACAAGAATAGCCAGGAGGGATAAGAAAGCCTTCCTCAGCGATCAATGCAAATAGAGGAAAACAACAGAATGGTAAAGACTAGAGATCTCTTCAAGAAAATTAGAGGTACTAAGGGAACATTTCATGGAAAGATGGGCTCAATAAAGGACAGAAATGGTATGGACCTAACAGAAGCAGAAGATATTAAGAAAAGGTGGCAAGAATACACAGAAGAACTGTACAGAAAAGATCTTCATGACCCAGATAGTCACGATGTTGTGACCACTCACCTAGAGCCAGACATCCTGGAATGTGAAGTCAAGTGGGCGTTAGAAACCATCACTGTGAACAAAGCTAGTGGAGGTGATGGAATTCCAGTTGAGCTATTCCAAATCCTGAAAGATGATGCTGTGAAAGTCCTGCACATAATATGTCAGCAAATGTAGACATCTCAGCAGTGGCCACAGGACTGGAAAAAGTCAGTTTTCATTCCAGTTCCAAAGAAAGGCAATGCCAAAGAATCCTCAAACTACTGCACAATTTCACTCGTCTCACATGCTACTCAAGTAATGCTCAAAATTCTCCAAGCCAGGCTTCAGCAACAGGTGAACCGTGAGCTTCCAGATGTTCAAGCTGGTTTTACAAAAGGCAGAGGAATCAGAGATCAAATTGCCAACATCTGCTGGGTAATTGAAAAAGCAAGAGAGTTCCAGAAAAACATCTATTTCTGCTTTATTGACTATGCCAAAGCCTTTGACTGTGTAAACCACAACAAACTCTGGAAAATTCTTCAAGAGATGGGAATACCAGACCACCTGACCTGCCTCTTGAGAAACCTGTATGCAGGTCAGGAAGCAATTGTTAGAACTGGACATGGAACAACAGACTGGTCCCAAATAGGAAAAGGAGTACATCAAGGCTGTATATTGTCACCTTGCTTATTTAACTTATATGCAGAGTACATCGTGAGTAACCTTGGGTTGGAAGAAGCACAAGCTGGAATCAAGGTTGCCAGGAGAAATATCAATAACCTCAGATATGCAGATGACACCACCCTTATGGCAGAAAGTGAAGAAGAACTAATGAGTCTCTAGATGAAAGTGAAAGAGGAAAGTGAAAAAGTAGGCTTAAAGCTCAACACAGAAAACTAAGATCATGGCATCTGGTCCCATCACTTCATGGCAAATAGATGTGGAAACAGTGGAAACAGTGGCAGACTTTATTTTTTGGGCTCCAAAATCATTGCAGATGGTGATTGCAGCCATGAAGTTAAAAGATGCTTACTCCTTGGAAGGAAAGTTATGACCTACCTAGATAGCATATTAAAAAGCAGAGACATTACTTTGCCAACAAAGGTTCATCTGGTTTTTCCAGTGGTCATGTATGGATGTGAGAGTTGGACTGGGAAGAAACCTAAGTGCCAAAAAATTGATGCTTTTGAACCATGGTGTTGGAGAAGACTCTTGAGAGTCCCTTGGCAGCAAGGAGATCCAACCAGTCCATCCTGAAGGAGATCAGTCCTGGGTTTTCATTGAAGGGACTGATGCTGAAGCTGAAACTCCAACACTTTGGCCACCTGATGCAAAGAGCTGACTCATTGGAAAAGACCCGGATGCTGGGAGGGATTGGGGGCAGGAGGAGAAGGGGATGACAGAGGATGAGATGGCTGGATGGCATCACCGACTCGATGGACATGGGTTTGAGTGGACTCCGGGAGTTGGTGATAGACAGGGAGGCGTGGCGTCTGCGTTTCATGGGTTCACAAGAGTCGGACACGACTGAGGGACTGAACTGAACTGAACTGAACTGAACTGAGGGTACTCTCCATGGAGCACACTACTGTTGGTGTATCAATTAGTTTAGGTGAAGTGACATGAGATACAGATCTGTTATCCTAAGTTATAAGTATAAGATCTTTTAGTATAACAGATACAGTCTGTTATACTAAGAGGATATGTTAGAATAAGGGTTCTCTCTTCATAACTCATCACCATGCTATCATAAAAGAATGAGAAAGTGACAGGAAGAACATTCTTCCTCTTTTTCATTCACTATAAGACTACAGTTATTAGAAATTAACTTACAATGAAATAAGTTATTCATTTGTTCATTTATTCAACAAATATTTCTGAATACCCTTTATGTATAAATACATTTTAAAATAATATGAATTTAGAAATAGATACATAAAAATGATCTATGACTTAAGGCTGAATTCCAAAGGGAGATACAGGAAATAGTTATTAAACAGTTAATTATATTGTGATAAGAAAGAGGAAAAAGTACAGAAAGGAAAAAGAGTCCTAATGCAGTCTATGAAGTAAGGGGAGGTTCTTTGTGATAACATCATTTCATCTGACATCTAAATAATAATTAAATTTGAGCTATCTAAGGAATGAACGAAAAGTAGAGAATTACAGGCTCAGGAACATCTCATACAAGGGCTTTGATGTTGGATGAGGTAGGTACTGGGAAAAGCACAAAAAATGTCTGTTTGGATGGATCACTGTAAATTGAGGAAAGAGTATTTGGAGGTTAGGTCATGAAGACAGAAACCATGAAAAATAATAAAACAATGCTATTTGCAACAACATAAATAGGCCTAGAGATTGTCATATTTAATGAAGTCAGACAGAGAAAGACAATTGTCATATGATATCGCTTATATGTGGAATCTAAAAACAATCGTAAAAATGAACCTATATAAAAGAACTTTAAAAAAAATACAAGAACTTATTTACAAAACAGAAATGGAATCACAGATGTAGAAAACAAATGTATGGTTACCAAAGGAGAAAGAGGTGGGGAGGGAAAAATTGGGAGATTTGGATTGACATATATACACTAATATATACAAAACAGGTAACTAATAATGACCTAGTGTATAGCACAGGGAACTTTACTCAATACTCTGTAATAACCTATATGGGAAAAGAATCTAAAAAAGAATGGCTATATTCATATGTATAACTGACTGATTCAGTTTGATGTAACCTGAAACTAATACAACACAGTCAATCAACTGAACTCCAATAAAAATTGGGGGGGGGAAAGGCAAAAGCCAGATAATGTAGGTTTATATAGGCCACACCAAGCATTCTGAATCATATTTTAGGAGAAATTAAAAGATTTTAATATAGTCTGCCAATATCAGGGTCATGAAATATTAATATATAAAACCAATTATTTGTCCTTTTATCTTTCATTATAGTAAAGTAAGTTCTTCACTCAGAAGCAGGGTTGGTGGACTGCCAGTGAGTATATGTGATATTTTCCAAATATAAGAATGGAAATCCTGCAGGGGTACGGGGGGGGGGCAGTATGATCCTCAAAAACTGTCTCAGTTCAGTCACTCAGTAATGTCCGACTCTTTGCGACCCCATGGACTGCAGCACACCAGGCCTCCCCGTCCATCACCAACTCCCAGAGTTTACCCAAACTCATGTACATTGAGTCAGTGATACCATCCAACCATCTCATCCACTGTTGTCCCCTTCTCCTCCTGCCTTCAATCTTTCCCAGCATCAGGGTCTTTTCCAGTGAGTCAACTCTTCACATCAGGTGGCCAAAATATTGGAGTTTCAGGTTCAACATCAGTCCTTCCAATGAATGCTCAGGACTGATCTCCTTTAGGATGGACTGGTTGGATCTTCTTGCAGTCCAAGGGACTCTCAAGAGTCTTCTCCAAAACCACAGTTCAAAAGCATCAATTCTTCAGCACTCAGCTTTCTTTATAGTCCAACTCTCACATGTGTACATGACTACTGGAAAAACCATAGCCTTGACAAGATGGACCTTTGTTGGCAAAGTAATGTCTCTGATTTTTAACATGCTGTCCAGGTTGGTCATAACTCTCTTTCCAAGAAGTAAGCATGTTTTAGTTTTATGGCTGCAATCACCTTCTGCAGTGATTTTGGAGCTCAAAGAAATAAATTCTGCCACTGTTTCCCCATCTATTTGCCATGAAGTGATGGGCCCATTGGGATGGGAATGAAACCTGACATTTTCCAGTCCTGTGGCCACTACTGAGTTTTCCAAATTTGCTGGCATATTGAGTGCACCACTTTCACAGCTTCATCTTTTAGGATTTGAAACAGCTCAACTGGAATTCCATCACCTCCACTAGCTATGTTCGTAGTGATGCTTCCTTAGGCCCACTGACTTTGCGCTCCAGGTTGTCTGCCTCTAGGTGAGTGAACACAACATCATGATTATCGTGGTAGTGAAGATCTTTTTGTATAGTTCTGTGTATTCTTGCCACCTCTTCTTAATATCTTCTGCTTCTGTTAGGTCCTTAACATTCTGTCCTTTATTGAGCCCATCTTTGCATGAAATGTTCCCTTGGCATCTCTAATGTTCTTGAAGAGATCTCTAGTCTTTCCCATTCTATTATTTTCTTCTATTTCTTAAAAGAAAGAAATACAAAAAAAAAAAAAAAAAAAAAAAAAGCAACAACTCTCTATGTTGGTGCAAATAAGTCTCTGCCCTCTTTAGAATGGTAAAGATTCCAATATGATCATCTTCCACTAGGTATATGACCACTGTTCAAATTGACAGTACTGGAAAGTAAGCAGTGGCAATAACCAAGTCAATCTTACTAACAGGACGGCCATACCATTGAGATTCTGCAATCTCCAGTTTTGCAACCAGAGTCTCTTTTCTTTGCCACCTGGGGAAGAATGCTGACTCACATCACAATAGACTCTACTACAAAGCCACAGTCATCAAGACAGTATGGTACTGGCACAAAGACAGAAATATAGATCAATGGAACAGAAGAGAAAGCCTAGAGATAAATCCACGAACCTATGGACAGCTTATCTTTGACAAAGGAGGCAAGGATATACAATGGAAAAAAGACAATCTCTTTAACAAGTGGTGCTGGGGAAACTGGTCAACCACTTGTAAAAGAATGAAACTAGAACACTTTCTAACACCATACACAAAAAAAAAATAAACTCAAAATGGATTAAAGATCTAAATGTAAGACCAGAAACTATAAAACTCCTAGAGGAGAACATAGGCAAAACACTGTCCGACATAAATCACAGCAAGATCTTCTATGACCTACCTCCCAGAATATTGGAAATAAAAGCAAAAATAAACAAGTGGAACCTAATGAAAATTAAAAGCTTTTGCACAGCAAAGGAAACTATAAGTAAGGTGAAAAGACAGCCCTCAGATTGGGAGAAAATAATAGCAAATGAAGAAACAGACAAAGGATTAATCTCAAAAATATACAAGCAACTCCTGAAGCTCAATTCCAGAAAAATAAATGACCCAATCAAAAAATGGGCCAAAGAACTAAACAGACATTTCTCCAAAGAAGACATACACATGGCTAATAAACACATGAAAAGATGCTCAACATCACTCATTATTAGAGAAATGCAAATCAAAACCACAATGAGGTACCATTACATGCCAGTCAGGATGGCTGCTATCCAAAAGTCTACAAGCAATAAATGCTGGAGAGGGTGTGGAGAAAAGGGAACCCTCTTACACTGTTGGTGGGAATGCAAACTAGTAGAGCCACTATGGAAAACAGTGTGGAGATTTCTTAAAAAACTGGAAATAGAACTACCATATGACCCAGCAATACCACTTCTGGGCATACACACCGAGGAAACCAGATCTGAAAGAGACACGTGCACCCCAATGTTCATCGCAGCACTGTTTATAATAGCCAGGACATGGATGCAACCTAGATGCCCATCAGCAGATGAATGGATAAGGAAGCTGTGGTACATATACACCATGGAATATTACTCAGCCATTAAAAAAGAATTCATTTGAATCAGTTCTAATGAGATGGATGAAACTGGAGCCCATTTTAGAGAGTGAAGTAAGCCAGAAAGATAAAGAACATTACAGTATACTAACACATATATATGGAATTTAGAAAGATGGTAACGATGGCCCTATATGCAGGGCAGAAGGAGAGACACAGAAGTACAGAACAGACTTTTGAACTCTGTGGGAGAAGGTGAGGGTGGGATGTTTCAAAAGAACAGCATGTATATTATCTTTGGTGAAACAGACCACCAGCCCAGGTGGGATGTAAGAGTCAAGTGCTCAGGCCTGGTGGGCTGGGAAGACCCAGAGGAATTGGGTGGAGAGGGAGGTGGGATGGGGGACCGGGATGGGGAATACATGTAACTCTATGGCTGATTCATATCAATGTATGACAAAACCCACTGAAAAATAAAAAATAAAAAAAATAATAATCTAGATCATCTTGTGTTATTACAAGTTTTCTCTGCTTTGAGAGCTTTTGCTAACCACTCAACAAAACATGAATATTTATACTTTCTGGTCATAAATTAGGAGATTCATTAATATATGCCTTCACAAACTCCTTTTTAATCATTCATTTATTTCTTCTAAATGTCTGATTATCTAATCAAAGCATTTTTCATAGATACTTCATCTCAGCCCTTCTTCTCTCTTTTGAGGTAAAAATTGAAAATGTGGGGAGGAGCCAAGATGGCGGAGGAGTAGGACGGGGAGACCACTTTCTCTCCTAGAAATTCATCAAAAGAATAACTGAACACAGAGCAAACTTCACAAAACAACTTCTGATCGCTAGTTGAGGTCACCAGGCGCCCAGAAAAGCAGCCCATTGTCTTCGAAAGGAGGTAGGACAAAATATAAAAGATAAAAAGTGAGACAAAAGAGCTAAGGACGGAGATCCGTCCCGGGAAGGGTCTTAATAGAGGACGTTCCCAGACACCGGGAAACCCTCGCACTGGCGGGCCTGGGGGAAGTGTTTGAATCTCAGAGGGCAACCTGACTGGGAGAGAAACAATAAATAAAACCCACAGATTACGAGCCTAAAAGCAACTCCCAGCAGAAAAGTACCCCAGACGCCCGCATCTGCCACCAGCAAGTGGGGGCAGAATGGAGCGGAGCAGGTGGCATTGCTTGGGGTAGGGTCCGGGCCTGAGTGCCCTGAGGCCAATCGGAGGGAGCTTTTATGAGTTCCCAGCTTGAACTGTGGGAGAGCAAAAGAGAGAGAGAAAATTAACCAGCCCGAACACACTGCCGGCTGTTCGCAGAACAAAGGGACCGAGATTCTGGATGGTTGACATCCGCAGGGAGGGTCGCAGCGAGAGCGGGCGGGGACTGGGGCTGGGGACGCGGAGGGCAGAAGGCGCACGCACCAGACTGGCGCCGGCGGAAACTGAGACTGGGACCGCGGAAGGGAGAAGGCGCACTGCACCCGGGGAGAGTGCGCCCATCAAGCCCCTGGCTGCCTGGATCGCTCTGACGGGGAAGGCACAAAGAGCAGGCACAGCTTTCTGTTCCGACCTTTGGCGGAACAAGCGAGGGCTGGAACCGCGCGCAGTGAGGGCGCGCTCCATATAGAGCAGCCGGAACCTGAGCAGCGCCGGCCCCTCCCCGCAGCGCGACGGAACTAGCTACCTGAATAAGAGTCCACCTCCGCCCGCCTAGGTCAGGGCGGAAATGAGGCCCCAAAGAGACCGGCAAACAGAAGCCAAATAAACAAAGGGAACCGCTTCAGAAGGAACTGGTGCAACAGATTAAAATCCCTGTAGGAAACACTGACCACACCGCAAGAGGCCTGTAAATATCAAGAAGTGTAAGCTGGAACGAGGAGCTATCTGAAACTGAGCCAAACCCACACTGACCGCAACAGCTCCAGAGAAATTCCTAGATATATTTTTACTTTTTTTTTTAAGTAAGAAAAAAAAAATTTTTTTTTAATTTTATTTTTTTCTTTTTTATTTTTTCTCTTTTATTTTCCTTTAAAATTCCCTATTACTCCCCCATTACTCCTTAATTTTCATTTTCATAAATTCTTAGGATTTTTTTAGTTAGGGAAAAATTTTTTTTTTCCTCTTTTTTTTCTCTTCTTTCTTTTTCCCCTTCTTCTCTTCTATTTTCTATTTTTCTTTTTCTCTTATTTCTTTTAAAGTCCTCTAGTACTCCTCTACTGCTCCTTAATTATTCGTTTTCAATACACTATAACCTTACAAAGAAGAAGGGAAAAAAAAAGAAGAGAAGCCCTATTTTTAAACTGAACCTCATATATATTTCTAAAAATTTTGGGGGGGGGGTGTTTTTGTTTTTGTTTTTAATATAGTATTTTTAAGAGTCTAACCTCTACTCTAGATTTTTAATTTTTGTTCTTCAGTATATGATATAAACTGTGAACATTTAAGAATCCAATATTCAGTTTCCATTTTTATTCAGGAGTGAGTTGATTATTCTCTCCCAATCTTGACTCTCTGTTTTCTACCTCAGAACACCTCTATTTCCTCCTTTCCCCTTCTCTTCCCAATCCAATTCTGTGAATCTTTGTGGGTGTCTGGGCTACGGAGAACACTCTAGGAACAGATGACTGCGTAGATCTGTCTCTCTCCTCTTGAGTCCCCCTTTTTTCTCCTCCTGCTCATCTCTATTTCCCTCCTCCCTGTCCTCTTCTTCATGTAACTCTGTGAACCTCTCTGGGAGTCCCGAATGGGGGAGAATCTTTTCACCATTAACCTAGAAGTTTTATTATCAGTGCTGTATAGTTGGAGAAGTCCTGAGACTACAGCGAGAATAAAACTGAAATCCAGAGGCAGGAGATTTAAGCCCAAAACCTGAGAACACCAGAAAACTCCTAACTACATGGAACTTTAAGTAATAAGAGACCGTCCAAAAGCCTCCATACCTACACTGAAACCAACCACCACCCAAGAGCCAACAAGTTTTAGAGCAAGACATACCACGCAAATTCCCCAGCAACGCAGGAACATAGCCCTGAAAGTCAACATACAGACTGCCCAAAGTCACACCTAACACATAGACCCATCTCAAAACTCATTACTGGGCACTCCATTGCTCTTCAAAGAGAAGAAATCAAGTTCCACACTCCAGAACACTGACACAAGCTTTCTTAACCAGGAAACCTTGACAAGCCAACCATCCAACCCCATCAACCAGGTAAAAACTCCACAATAAAAAGGAAGCACAGACCTCCAGAATACAGAAAGCCCATTCCAAACACAGCAATCTAAACAAGATGAAAAGGCAGAGAAATACCCAACAGGTAAAGGAACGTGACAAGTGCCCACCAAGTCAAACAAAAGAGGAGGAGATAGGGAATCTATCTGAAAAAGAATTTAGAATAATGATAATAAAAATGATCCAAAATCTTGAAAACAAAATGGAGTTACAGATATATAGCCTGGAGACAAAGATTGAAAAGATGCAAGAAATGTTTAATAAAGACCTAGAAGAAATAAAAGAGAGTCAATTAAAAATGAATAATGCAATGAATGAGATCAAAAACACTTTGGAGGGAACCAAGAGTAGAATAATGGAGACAGAAGATAGGATAAGTGAGGTAGAAGATAGAATGGTGGAAATAAATGAAGCAGAGAGGAAAAAAGAGAAAAAGGATCAAAAGAAATGAGGACAACCTCAGGGACCTCTGGGACAATGTGAAACGCCCCAACATTCGAATCATAGGAGTCCCAGAAGAAGAAGACAACAAGAAAGGCCATGAGAAAATACTCGAGGAGATAATAGCTGAAAACTTCCCTAAAATGGGGAAGGAAATAGCCACCCAAGTCCAAGAAACCCAGAGAGTCCCAAACAGGATAAACCCAAAGCGAAACACTCCAAGACACATATTAATCAAATTAACAAAGATCAAACACAAAGAACAAATACTAAAAGCAGCAAGGGAGAAACAACAAATAACACACAAAGGGATTCCCATAAGGATAACAGCTGATCTATCAATAGAAACCCTCCAGGCCAGAAGGGAATGGCAGGACATAATGAAAGTAATGAAAGAGAATAACCTACAACCTAGATTACTGTACCCAGCAAGGATCTCATTCAGATATGAAGGAGAATTCAAAAGCTTTATAGACAAGCAAAAGCTGAGAGAATTCAGCACCACCAAACCAGCTCTTCAACAAATGCTAAACGATCTTCTCTAGACAGGAAATGCAGAACGGTTGTGTAAACGTGAACCCAAAACAACAAAGTAAATGGCAACGGGACCACACCTATCAATAATTACCTTAAATGTAAATGGGTTGAATGCCCCAACCAAAAGACAAAGATTGGCTGAATGGATACAAAAACAAGACCCCTATATATGCTGTCTACAAGAGACCCACCTCAAAACCAGAGACACATACAGACTAAAAGTGAAGGGCTGGAAAAAAAATATTTCACGCAAATGGAGACCAAAAGAAAGCAGGAGTCGCAATACTCATATCAGATAAAATAGACTTTCAAATAAAGGATGTGAAAAGAGACAAAGAAGGACACTACATAATGATCAAAGGATCAATCCAAGAAGAAGATATAACAATTATAAATAAAGATGCACCCAACATAGGAGCACCGCAATATGTACGGCAAACGCTAATGAGTATGAAAGAGGAAATAAATAGTAACACAATAATAGTGGGAGACTTTAATACCCCACTCACAACTATGGATAGATCAACTAAACAGAAAATCAACAAGGAAACACAAACCTTAAATGATACAATGGACCAGCTAGACCTAATTGATATCTATAGGACATTTCACCCCAAAACAATCAATTTCACCTTTTTCTCAAGTGCACACGGAACCTTCTCCAGATAGATCACATCCTGGGCCATAAATCTGGTCTTGGAAAATTCAGAAAAGTTGAAATCATTCCAGTCATCTTTTCTGACCACAGTGCAGTAAGATTAGATCTCAATTACAGGAAAAAAATTGTTAAAAATTCAAACATATGGAGGCTAAATAACACGCTTCTGAATAACCAACAAATCATAGAAGAAATCAAAAAAGAAATCAAAATATGTATAGAAATGAATGAAAATGAAAACACAACAACCCAAAACCTATGGGACACTGTAAAAGCAGTGCTAAGGGGAAGGTTCATAGCATTACAGGCTTACATCAAGAAACAAGAAAAAAGCCAAATAAATAACCTAACTCTACACCTAAAGCAATTAGAGAAGGAAGAAATGAAGAACCCCAGGGTTAGCAGAAGAAAAGAAATCTTAAAAATTAGGGCAGAAATAAATGCAAAAGAAACTGAAGAGACCATAGCAAAAATCAACAAAGCTAAAAGCTGGTTTTTTGAAAAAATAAACAAAATTGACAAACCATTAGCAAGACTCATTAAGAAACAAAGAGAGAAAAACCAAATTAACAAAATAAGAAATGAAAAGGGTGAGATCACAACAGACAACACTGAAATACAAAGGATCATAAGAGACTACTACCAGCAGCTCTATGCCAATAAAATGGACAACTTGGATGAAATGGACAAATTCTTAGAAAAGTATAACTTTCCAAAACTGAACCAGGAAGAAATAGATCTTAACAGAACCATCACAAGCAAGGAAATCAAAACTGTAATCAAAAATCTTCCAGCAAACAAAAGCCCAGGACCAGATGGCTTCACAGCTGAATTCTACCAAAATTTCAGAGAAGAGCTAACACCTATCTTACTCAAACTCTTCCATAAAATTGTAGAAGAAGGTAAACTTCCAAACTCATTCTATGAGGCCACCATCACCCTAATTCCAAAACCAGACAAAGATGCCACAAAAAAAGAAAACTACAGGCCAATATCACTGATGAACATAGATGCAAAAATCCTTAACAAAATTCTAGCAAACAGAACCCAACATCATATTAAAAAAATCATACACCATGACCAAGTGGGCTTTATCCCAGAAATGCAAGGATTCTTTAATATCTGCAAGTCAATCAATGTAATACACCACATTAACAAATTGAAAGATAAAAACCATATGATTATCTCAATAGATGCAGAGAAAGCCTTTGACAAAATTCAACACTCATTTATGATTAAAACTCTCCAGAAAGCAGGAATAGAGGGAACATACCTCAACATAATAAAAGCTATATATGACAAACCCACAGCAAGCATCACCCTCAATGGTGAAAAATTGAAAGCATTTCCCCTGAAATCAGGAACAAGACAAGGGTGCCCACTCTCACCACTACTATTCAACATAGTCTTGGAAGTTTTGGCTACAGCAATCAGAGCAGAAAAAGAAGTAAAAGCAATCCAGATAGCAAAAGAAGAATTGAAACTTTTGCTGTTTGCAGATGACATGATCCTCTACATAGAAAACCCGAAAGACTCTTACAGAAAATTACTAGAGCTAATCAATGAATATAGTAAAGTTGCAGGTTATAAAATTAACACACAGAAATCCCTTGCATTCCTATATACTAACAATGAAAAAACAGAAAGAGAAATTAAGGAAACAATACCATTCACCATTGCAACAAAAAGAATAAAATACTTAGGAGTATATCTACCTAAGGAAACAAAAGACCTGTACATAGAAAACTATGAAACATTGATGAAAGAAATCAAAGAGGACACAAACAGATGGAGAAACATACCGTGTTCATGGATTGGAAGAATCAATATTTTCAAAATGGCTATTCTACCCAAAGCAATCTATAGATTCAATGCAACCCCTATCAAGCTACCAACAGTATTTTTCACAGAACTAGAACAAATAATTTCACAATTTGTATGGAAATACAGAAAACCACGAATAGCCAAAGTAATCTTGAGAAAGAAGAATGGAACTGGAGGAATCAACCTGCCTGACTTCAGACTCTACTACAAAGCCACAGTCATCAAGACAGTATGGTACTGGCACAAAGACAGAAATATAGATCAATGGAACAGAATAGAAAGCCCAGAGATAAATCCACGAACCTATGGACAGCTTATCTTTGACAAAGGAGGCAAGGATATACAATGGAAAAAAGACAATCTCTTTAACAAGTGGTGCTGGGGAAACTGGTCAACCACTTGTAAAAGAATGAAACTAGAACACTTTCTAACACCATACACAAAAATAAACTCAAAATGGATTAAAGATCTAAATGTAAGACCAGAAACTATAAAACTCCTAGAGGAGAACATAGGCAAAACACTCTTCAACATAAATCTCAGTGGGGTCCTCTATGACCCACCTCCCAGAATATTGGAAATAAAAGCAAAACTAAACAAATGGGACCTAATGAAACTTAAAAGCTTCTGCACAGCAAAGGAAACTATAAGTAAGGTGAAAAGACAGCCCTCAGATTGGGAGAAAATAATAGCAAATGAAGAAACAGACAAAGGATTAATCTCAAAAATATACAAGCAACTCCTGAAGCTCAATTCCAGAAAAATAAATGACCCAATCAAAAAATGGGCCAAAGAACTAAACAGACATTTCTCCAAAGAAGACATACACATGGCTAATAAACACATGTAAAGATGCTCAACATCACTCATTATTAGAGAAATGCAAATCAAAACCACAATGAGGTACCATTACATGCCAGTCAGGATGGCTGCTATCCAAAAGTCTACAAGCAATAAATGCTGGAGAGGGTGTGGAGAAAAGGGAACCCTCTTACACTGTTGGTGGGAATGCAAACTAGTAGAGCCACTATGGAAAACAGTGTGGAGATTTCTTAAAAAACTGGAAATAGAACTACCATATGACCCAGCAATACCACTTCTGGGCATACACACTGAGGAAACCAGATCTGAAAGAGACACGTGCACCCCAATGTTCATCGCAGCACTGTTTATAATAGCCAGGACATGGAAGCAGCCTAGATGCCCATCAGCAGATGAATGGATAAGGAAGCTGTGGTACATATACACCATGGAATGTTACTCAGCCATTAAAAAGAATTCATTTGAATCAGTTCTAATGAGATGGATGAAACTGGAGCCCATTATACAGAGTGAAGTAAGCCAGAAAGATAAAGAACATTACAGCATACTAACACATATATATGGAATTTAGAAAGATGGTAATGATAACCCTATATGCAAAACAGAAAAAGAGACACAGAAGTACAGAACAGACTTTTGAACTCTGTGGGAGAAGGTGAGGGTGGGATGTTTCAAAAGAACAGCATGTATATTATCTTTGGTGAAACAGATCACTAGCCCGGCTGAGATGCATGAGACGCGTGCTCGGGCCTGGTGCACTGGGAGGACCCAGAGGAGTCGGGTGGAGGGGGAGGTGGGATGGGGGATCGGGATGGGGAATGTGTGTAACTCTATGGCTGATTCGTGTTAATGTATGACAGGACCCACTGAAATGTTGTGAAGTAATTGGCCTCCAACTAATAAAATAAAATTTAAAAAAAAAAAGAAAAGAAAATTGAAAATGTGATTGTGCCAGTTGAGGTTCTGACTACTAAGAGGTTTTACTTTCTTGACCATAATTTAGAATTACACAAAAGCGGGATATCAATGTGGTTGTAGTACACTTTTCATCAGTACACAGAAACAGTACAGCAGGTCAAGGAAACAGTATAGCGTTATCCATAAACTAGGCTTGCGTATTTTTCTCCTTAGACCAGTGGTCATGAAGATTAATGATAAACTCACATATGTGTTTTGAGACAACACACCGAAGGCAGCACAGGCACGTGAAGAGTATGAATCAACTTGACTAATGCAAATTTCTTGTAACTATCTAGACTGCTTGAAATAATCTCATATGTACTACCCTAATCTTAAAATAAAATGCTTCTGGGAATGTCTAAGATTATTGCTAATAAAACTTATTAACTCCCAAGTCACCATGTGCAGTTCAGTTTGGATAATCATCTCATATTTCATAGTTATACATTTTAGCTTATATTATTGTCCAGGAACAAGGAAATAGCAACTTATTCAAAAACTATTAAGATAGCATAGATTTTTTTTCTTCCAATACTTGGGGTATATTGAGAATTTTATCCTAAGAAAATTTTATGCTATTCTAATGAGCCTTGCCATAGAGTTAAGCCAAACTTACCTTTGCAATAGACACTTAAGCAACACTAGACCAATGGGGTTATAGTGGATCGACAGTACAGTTGTATACATGGCACTTTACATAATCCAGAAAGCTTTCTGGGCTGATTCATCATTAACCTTCTATAGCTTCCCTAACTTTGAAATGAGTCAGAGAAGTACTATACATGATATGTGTTGCCTTCAAATCTTTGAAAAGCCTACCAAGCATTTGATGACTTGTTTTAGTGATGTATAAAATAACATGCAGACTCATGTTACTGTAGGTGAATATCTCAAGATTTCAAAATCTACTAATGCTCAGTTACTCCACAATACTGTAGACATCAGAATTTTCATGAGAAGAGTCTCTTCTCTTCTAACATAGCATCTAAAATACTTATCTTCTCCTTTTCAGATACTACTGAGAGGAGAATACCAATGCCATAAGAGGATATCATTTGGGATAGCAAATTGGCCAAAGTCCTTTTTTTACTATAAGATGGTCAAGTTCCATCAACACCAAATGGTTGCTCAAAATTAAAAAAATAATTTAACACTAAGGCAAGACATTGTATGTAGAGTAGTGCTGTTCTTGCCAGATTGGGGGAACCAAAAAAAAAAAAAAACTGCTTCCAGATTTTATAATTTTTTGATAGAACCTTTTTAAAAGTCACAAAATTAAAAACATTATATCAGGCACCAAGGCTTTTACTTAGTCATTCATTCATTCATTCATTTGAAGAGAACATATCTAAAATAGCAGTGACAACTAAAATCACTATTTGATTAAAAATGGGATAATCCAGTCATTTTCCAATACCTGTCATCTTCATCCTTCTGAAATAATTGATAACTATAGGGGATGTGAGAGAAATGTTTATTATTTTGGGTAAAAATTTTGGGTGGTTGATTGGGATTGACATATCTAGATTACTATGTATAAAATGGATAACTAATGAGAACTGACTATAGAGCACAGGAAACTCTACTCAGTGGTCTGTGGTGACCTAAATGGGAAGGAAATCCAAGGAAGAGGAGATGTATACACACGCTAATCTAAAAGTTATTCTCCCATAAAAAATTTTAGATAGTTGAATAATGTTTTTTGAATTTTTACAAAGCTGTGGGTTTTGACTGACAGATTGATCAAACACTAATATATGATTACTATGTGCAGACATCATTATAAGTGCTCAATTAAATATACAGAAATTATTTAAAATATATAATATTCAGGTACATACATAGAGTTTATAGGCCAAAATTATTAAGATATTTGAACAAGGTCACAAAGCATTCAGTGTTAGAATGGTGATTTTTACCTGTGTATTCTGATTCAAGAATCTGTGCTCTAACTACCATATTAGGGAATAAACACATGTTTGTAGAAATTTCTATTTGGACTTCCTCATAACAAACTTTACTTCTTTGGTCAAATGACAATATGGGAAATATTATGATTGTATAACATATTTATTCCTTAGCTACAGATCTAGTAAATTTTTGAAATAATGTTGGATTAGTTTTAGAGTCCAAGTAGGCTTATCATGAGATGAATTCCATTCAAGCCATCGTTCATTGTTTGGTGCTATAGCCTCCACTGTAATTAAGAAAAGAAGAGCATGTTCTAATCTCCAGATTAATAAAAAAAAATTAGAGCCACTGTTGAAAAATACTCAGAAAATCTCAGGGTTTCATTTTCTGATTGTACAGTTAGTCCTTTCTCTTTGGAGAATGCCAGGAAGAAGATTCTGAGAATGTATTTGTCTTATTACTCTAGGTCTTCTGAATCTGTGAACTAAATTGACTTAGGAATTAATTCAGTACTCATGATTCTATGATTTCAAATACAGGTTCCATTTTCTAAGCCTAGTCTTATTTGATTATCAAAATTATTCATAAGTAGATGATTAGCAGCAGATCATCATGTGATCTTAACTGCTACTCGACTCCTACACATGAGATGTTTCTAATTTTCACCCTGACCCTGTTGTTTACAGTATTCAGTTTTCCCTTGTCATTTTGCCTCTCATGGATCCTGCCATGCCAACTAAAAATCAATAAGCCATCTTTAACTGAAGAGAATTTCAAGAGTGTCATTATATTAAGGTATTTACAGTATATGTATTAATCATTAGCCACTCTTGAGATTCAGTCCCAGAAAAATCAACCAAGCAAACGATGACTAGCTTATTCTGATGACTGATTGGAAACCAACAGGGATGAAAATAATCTCCGAATAGAGATATATAAAAATAAAGAAGTTAGAATGGGGTTATAATCCGTAAATCACTCATTTTGCATCTGAATCCCCTTATAGGAACATTCATATGTCTACTTCACCAAAGCCTTGAGGAATTCATTAGTGAGTAAAGTGTCAGAATCTTTGAAAAGTGTACTAATAGCTTTGGAAAGCATTTATTTTTATATGGGTGAAGGAGGCAGCATAGAGCGATTAAGAGGGAAAACTGTGAACCCTAACAGCCCATTTTATACTTACTCACTGCCTATTAGTTTGGCAACTTGTATAAACATTCTATGCCTCTTTTTCTTCACTTGTAAAATAAGGATGACATAATGACCTAACGGAATCGCTATGAGGGTTATTTGATTAATGTAAAGTGTCCCACCTTGTGCAATCTGAAAACCTTATATGATTTCCTAAAGCCTGGCAATAATTACATAAAGTGTTCAAGTTCTTCAGTTTCTATTTTGGGATTTCACCACTAATGTTGGATTCAAGATATCTGTTTTGTTTTGTTTGGGCTTTTTTCCTTTCTGAATCTGGCCCCATGGCTCTGCTCTAAAAGTTGGAGTACTTGATTAAGCAAATATTTAGTATTTTCATCTTTTATACTAAAAAGTGAGTTGTGTAACCTATGAAATCTTAAGGTCACACATTCTTTACTAGGTTCAGATGATTTGAAGAAAATTATACATATCTGATATAAAGGTAGGGAGGAGGGCATGGCAATCCACTCCAGTATTCTTGCCTGGAGAAGCCCCATGGACAGAGGAGCCTGGCAGACTACAGTTCATGGGGTCACAGAGTCAGACATGACTGAGTGACTAAGCAGCATGAAGATAGATCATACCACTAACTATATTATAAATTTCTGATTATACTTCTCTCCTCCGGTTTATCATCCTATATAAAGAAAACTTGTTAGTCAATTTGAAAAAATATTCCAATTCATATGGCAATTAAAGATGACTTTGAAATTTGCTAATGTGAATCCATCCAAATTTGAAAAATTCTGGACTGTGGTGAAATGTCAGTAGAAATAGCTCCATGACAAGAAGCTTTCAATTTTTTTCTTTGTTGTCTATCTAAATTCAAAATATACTGCCCTTTCAACATACTCAGGGAACCAATAGTTGTATATAATTTTGATAGAGCAGAAATAAGTGAAATGGAGAGCAGTGTAGGCCAATAACCCAGAAAATTCATATTAATAAAATA
The DNA here is from genome assembly GCF_963930625.1 of Muntiacus reevesi. Classification (NCBI taxonomy): domain Eukaryota; kingdom Metazoa; phylum Chordata; class Mammalia; order Artiodactyla; family Cervidae; genus Muntiacus; species Muntiacus reevesi. Next base: position 100,560,483 of record NC_089249.1, on the reverse strand, counting down.
ATGTGAATTATTTATATTGCACTAGCCTTATGACCTAAAAGATTTTGCTATTTTCTAGCCTGATGATCATTAACATTTAATTTTAGTACTTTAGATATTTACTTTGTAGTCAAATTTCAAAATTTAAATTAATTGCGCAGATGCTTTTTCACATATGCATTGTCATGTAACACCTGTGTTCTTTAGAATATGTTATCTTCAAATATGAGGATATTTAGTCAACGATATAAATCACTCATAGATAATTATATATTTTAATTAAAAAATAGATTTGTATAGAAAATAAACAAACCTCAATTCAGTTGATCAGTAAATTGTAAATCTGTAATTTCTGAAAAATAATCACACCTGATCTTTCTTTAGCATTTTGTCTCATAATTTAGCAGTTGCAAAAAGCATCTATGATGCATAAAGAAATCTACTATCTAGAATGCAGTTATCTATATTATCTCCATTATCTTGATTCAAGCCAATCAGTCCTCCATAAGCAAACAATATTAAGCATTCAAAATATAAATCAGATCATATTGTTTCCATGCAAAGAGCTTTTTCCATTGACATTAGAATTTGAAGTTACTAAAAAAACTAAAAATAGAATTAGCATATGATCCAGCAATCCCACTTTTAAATATATATCTAAAAGAATTGAAAATATAAAAAAGTAACTTCACTCATATTTCTTACAGCATAATCATTAAGTAGTCAAGATATGGTATAGACATAAAACTGAATATTAACTCTTAAGAACAAAATACTGCCATAAGTGAAAACATGGATGAACCTGCAGATTATCATGCTAAGTAAACCATTCACACGAGGACAAATACCATATGATTCCACTTGTATGTATTATAGTAACAAAACTGGTTGGACTCATAAAACCAGATAGTAAAACAGTGGCTGCTAGAGGATGGGGGGTGAGGGAAATGAGATGATGTTGTTCAGCGGGCATAAAGTTTTAATTATATAAATTCTAGAGTTCTGCTATCAAACATTGTGGCTTTAGTTAACAATAGTCTACTGTACACTTAAAATTTTGTCAAGATAGATCACATACTAAGTATTCTTACCAAATCACATTAAAAAAAGATCAACTACACTAGGAAATGTAAAGAGGAATTATTCTGAGCAGTATCTGTACAGAACAAAGGCAAGGAAAAGCAAATATAATTTGGGTAGACCACATCATTTGGCAGGATCCTTGCTACATATAACTGTAGTATATGATGGTACATGTAACTTTACATATGATGCTGTTGTTTAGTCATCCTGTCATATCCAACTCTTTGCCATCATTATGGCTAGGCTGCTCTGTCCGTGGGATTCTCCAACAAGAATACTGGAGTGGGTTGCCATTTCCTTCTTCATTATATACAATAGTTCAGTTCAGTTCAGCTCCTCAGTCATGTCTGACTCTTTGCGACCCCTTGGACTGCAGCACGCCAGGCCTTCCAGTCCATCAAAAACTCCCGAAGTTTACTCAAACTCATGTCCATTGAGTTGGTGATGCCATCCAACCGTCTCATTCTCTGTCACTCTCTTCTCCTCCCACCTTGAATCTTTCCCAGCAATAGGATCTTTTCCAATGAGTCAGTTCTTTGAATTGGGTGGCCCAAGTATTGGAGTTTCAGCTTCAGCATCAGTCCCTCCAATGAATATTCAGAATGATTTCCTTTAGGATGGACTGGTTGGATCTCCTTGCAGTCCAAGGGACTTTCAAAAATCTTCTCCAACACCACAGTTCAAAAGCATCAATTCCTCAGCAGTCAGCTTTCTTTATAGCCCAAGTCTCATATCCATACATGACTAATGGAAAAACAATAATCTTTTTTTTTTCATTTATTTTTATTAGTTGGAGGCTAATTAGTTTACAATATTGTAGTGGTTTTTGCCATATATTGACATGAATCAGCCATGGATTTACATGTATTCCCCATCCTGATCCCCCCTCCCGCCTCCCTCCCCATCCCATCCCTCTGGGTCTTCCCAGTGCACCAGCCCTGAGCACTTGTCTCATGCATCCAACCTGGGCTGGTGATCTGTTTCGCCCTAGATAATATACATGTTTCAATGCTGTTCTCTCAAAACATCCCAGCCTCGCCTTCTCCCACAGAGTCCAAAAGTCTGTTCTGTACATCTGTGTCTCTTTTTCTGTTTTGCATATAGGGTTATCATTACCATCTTTCTAAATTCCATATATATGCGTTAGCATACTATATTGGCCTTTATCTTTCTGACTTACCTCACTCTATATAATGGGCTCCAGTTTCATCCATCTCATTAGAACTGATTCAAATGAATTCTTTTTAATGGCTGAGTAATATGACTAGATGGACATTTGTTGGCAAAGTAATGTCTCTGCTTTCTAATATGCTGTCTAGGTAGGCCATAGCTTTTCTTCCAAGGAGGAAGAGTCATTAAATTTCATGGCTGCAGTCACCTACGGTAGTGATTTTGGAGCCCAAAAAATAAAATCAGCCACTGTTTCCCTGTCTGTTTGCCATCAAGTGATGGGACTGGATGCCATGCTCTTAGTTTTCCCAATGCTGAGTTTTCAGCCAACTTTTTCACGCTCCTCTTTCACTTTCATCAAGAAGCTCTTTAGTTTTTCTTCGCTTTCTGCCATAAGGGTGGTATCATTTGCATATCTGATGTTATTGATATTTCTCCCAGCAAACTTGAAACCAGCTTGTGTTTCATCCAGCCTGGCATTTTGCATGATGTACACTGCATATAAGTTAAATAAGCAGGATAACAATAGACAACCTTGAAGTACTCCTTTCCTGATTTGGAACAAGTCTGTTGTTCCATGTCTGGTTCTAATTGTTGCTTCCGATCTACATACAAATTTCTCTGGAGGCAGGTCAGGTGGTCTGGTATTCCCACACTTGAAGAATTTTCCAGTTTGCTGTGATCCACACAGTCAAAGGCTTTGGCATAGTCAATAAAGCAGAAAGAGATATTGTTCTGGAACTCTCTTGCTTTTTCAATGATCCAACAGATGTTGGCAATTTGATCTCTAGTTCCTCTGCCTTTTGTAAATCTACCTCAAACACCTGGAAGTTCACACTTCATATACTGCTGAAGCCTGGCTTGGAGAATTTTGAGCATTACTTTGCTAGTGTGTGAGATGAGTGCATTTGTACTGTAGTTTGAACATTCTTTGGCTTTGACTTTCTCTGGGATTGGAATGAAAACTGACTTTTTCCAGTCCTGTGGTCACTGTTGAGATGTCCACATTTGCTAACATATTGAGTGCAGCACTTTCACAGCATCATCTTTTAGGATGTGAAATACCTCAACTGGAATTCCATCACCTCCACTAGCTTTGTTTGTAGTGATGCTTCCTTATCCCCACTTGACTTTGCACTCCAGGATGTCTGGCTCTAAGTACTGATCACACCATCATGGTTATCTGGGTCATGAAAATCTTTTTTTGTATAGTTCTTCTGTGTACTGTTGCCACCTCTTCTTAATATCTTCTGCTTCTCTTAGGTTCATACAATTTCTGACCTTTATTGAGCCCATCTGGCAATGAAATGTTTCTTTAGTATCTCTAATCTTCTTGAAGAGATCTCTAGTCTTTCCCATTCTATTGTTTTCCTCCATTTCTTTGCATTGATCACTGAGGAAGGCTTTCTTACCTCTCCTTGCTGTTCTTTGAAACTCTGCTTTCAAATGGGTATATCTTTCCTTTTCTTCTTGCTTTTGGCATCTCTTCTTTTCTCAGCTATTTGTAAAGCTTCTTCAGACAACCACTTTTCCTTTATGCATTACTTTTTCTTGGTGATGGTCTTGATCCCTGTCTCCTGTACAATGTCATGAATCTCTGTCCACAGTTCATCAGGCACTCTATCAGGTCTTTTCCCTTAAATCTATTTCTCACTTCAACTGTATAATCATAAGGGATTTGATATAGGTCATACCTGAATGGTCTAGTGGTTTTCCCTACTTTCTTCAGTTTAAGTCTGAATTTGGCAATAAGGAGTTCATGATCTGAGCCACAGTCAGTTCCCTGTCTTGTTTTTGCTGTCTGTATAGAACTTCTCCATCTTTGGCTGCAAAGAATATAATCAATCTGATTTCGGTGTTGATCACCTGGTGATGCCCATGTGTAGAGTCTTCTCTTCTGTTGTTGGAAGAGGGTGTTTTCTATGACCAGTGTGTTCTCTTGGCAAAACTCTATTAGTCTTGCTCTGCTTCATTCTGTACTCCAAGGCCAAATTTGCCTGTTACTCCAGGTGTTTCTTGACTTCCTACTTTGCATTCCAGTCCGCTACAATGAAAAGGACATCTTTTTTGGGTGTTAGTTCAAGAAGGTCTTGTAGGTCTTCATAGAACCATTCAACTTCAGTTTCTTCAATGTTACTGGTCAGGGCATAGATTTGGTTTACTGTGATATTGAATGATTTGCCTTGGAAATGGACAGAGATCATTCTGTTGTTTTTGAGATTGCATCTAAGTACTGTATTTCAGACTCTTTTGTTGACTGTGATAGCTACTTCATTTCTTCTAAGGGATGCCTGCCCACAGTAGTAGATATAACGGTCATCTGAGTTAAATTCACCCATTCCAGTCCATTTTAGGTCGCTGATTCCTAGAATTTTGACATTCACTCTTGCCATCTCCTCTTTGACCACTTCCAATTTGCCTTGATTCATGGACCTAAGATTCCAGGTTCCTATGCAATATTGCTCTTACAGCATGTGACCTTGCTTCTATCACCAGTCACATCCACAACTGGGTGTTGCTTTTTCTTTGGCTCCATCCCTTCATTTTTCTGCTTTTATTTCTCCACTGATCTCCAGTAGACTACATTTTGTCAGAACTCTCCACCATAACCTGTCCATCTTGGGTGGCCCTTTATAGCATGGCTTAGTTTTATTCAGTTAGACAATGTTGTGTTCCACGTGATTAGATTGGCTAGATTTCTGTAATTGTGGTTTCAATCTGTCTGCCCTCTGATGCCCTCTCTCAGCGCATACCATCTTAGTGGGGTTTCTCTTACCTTGAATGTGGGGTATCTCTTGTATGTCTTCAAGGCTGCTCCAGCAAAGCATAACTGCTGCTCCTTACCTTGGACGTGGGGTATCTCCTCTCAGTCACTGGCTGCTTCAGTACTTAAAAGTTCTTTATTTTAGGGATTTTCCTGGTGGTTCAGTGGTAAAGACTTTGCCTTCCAATGCAGAGGGCACAGGTTTGATAGCTAGTTGGGGAGGGGAAATTCCACGTGACTTGCAGCCAAAATACCAAAACATAAAAGAGAAACAATAATGCAACAAATATAATAAAGACCATTAAAAATGGTCCTCATCCAAAAAAAAGGTCCTTTATTTTAAATTAAATTTCTTGTATCATAATCATTATGCTATTTTTGAAACTATCACTAATTCTCCTATTCTACCATATTTACATGTGCAAACACACTAAAAGTTATATGAGAAAGATTATTACTCCTAGTTTTCACACAAAACTAAATATGAATTTCTCAATAAAATTTGACAGTTTGACTAACAGCTCAAATAGCATCCTTTATTCCATTATTTAAAAATTCATTCAAATACAGAGCTATTTCTTTTAAAAATATTGATCTATGGTGATTTTACATATAAAAAGCACAAATGAGTAAGTATTCTGTTCAAATTAAGTTTCAATATAAAAATTTGAAACATGAAGAAACATAATTTACCTTGACACAATATCATTATTTGTTAAGATAAATTAATAAACAGCACCTTTGGGTGCAAGCAATTTATTCAATTGCTGTCATTGTTGATTAGAATAACTGTCTAAACTGTAATAAACTGTGAATGTATTAATATATGATAGTGTCTTTTGTTTATTTAATGTGAAGCAATTACCACTTATTCATTCCACCAATCATGATTTTCCATGAGTGATTCTGCTCTTGCTTACAGTGTTCAAATGAACAGGGCCATCTGTCACATTTTATTGTTGCCCAAAGCTATTATTTACTTTGAGTTAGAAATGTTGTGGTTATTTAAATAGGTAACATGCAACTTCACTAATTAGGTTTATTCAAGAGGCTTATAATTAGCAATATCAGAAGGAGTAAGATACCACAAATGAAGACAACATAAATTGAACTTTAGTGTATTATATTGGCTAATTGTAACAATATTCAATTCAAATCATCAATGAAAATGTTCCTACTAAGTAGTACAATGGTTCTTATTATTAATATTTGGTGTTATAAGACTTCACCTTTACAAAATAGTTATGGTCAAACTAGTTGGATGTTAGTTGTACCAATAAGCTTATGACATTAGTTATAAAAATACCTATTTTCCAATAAATGATGACTTTCAGGAGTCGTTATCTCCTATGTCTTGTTTTGCTACTATTTGTTTATATTTTCAGAAGACAAGGTGTTTTCAAGTTTATTAAATAATTATGTCCCCTATGACTAAATTGGGCACCCCAGGTGGTGCTAGTAGTAAAGAATCTGGCTGCCAATGCAAGAGACATAAGAGACACAGGCTTGATTACTGGGTTGGGAAGGTCCCCCAGAAGGGGCATGGCAACACACTTCAGTATCCTTGCCTGGAGAATCCCATGGACAGAGGAGCCTGGTAGCCTATGGTCCATAGGGGCACCTAGAATCAGACACAACTGAAGTGACTTACCATGCATGCATGGCTAAATTAAGCGCATATCTATTTTTCACGAATTGTTTTGAATGCCAAAATTGACTAATTTTTTCAGATTTTAGATTGATGTATTTTACTTTCCTTATATGTTCCATGCTATAATCATTCATTTCTCTCATTCCATAACTACAAAGTGTTTGAAATATTTCTCTAACACATGAGGACCAGTTATTAAAATTTTCAGGAGGAAATGATGCTCCAGAGTTAAAGACTGCCTGCTTACAGTAATAGTCAGTTTCTCCAGTTGTATTTTCTCCAATGAACTTAGAAAATTTGGCTTGGCATTAAAACACTTTCAACCTTTTGAGCAAAGGGATCAAGCCAAATAAAGATTTTTTGGAAATACTGACATGTAAAATTATAAATTATTATGTATGCAGATATATGCCTAGCAGTGACAAACCATGATTTATACTATGGCAAAAGGTATAGGGGTCCTGTAAGGAATTTACTGCATTCTGTGCAAATGTATTTATTGAGAATAGCTGCTCTTTGCCTAGTATTATTAAAAGCAAATGTGAGAACAATATATCTATTACCAAAGCATATCTAGAATTATATACAGAGCACAAATTACTGATGAATATGATACTCATTGAAACTAGCCTAACAGTTCAGTTCAGTTGCTCAGTCTCGTCCAACTCTTTGTGAACCCATGAATCACAGCATGCCAGTCCTCTCTGTCCATCACCAACTCCCGGAGTCTACTCAAACCCATGTCCATTGAGCTGCTGATGCCATTCAACCATCTCATCCACTGCCACCCCCTTCTCCTCCTGCCTTCAATCTTTCCCAGTATCAGGGTCTTTTCAGATGAGTCAGCTGTTCATATCAGGTGGCCAAAGTATTGAAGTTTCAGCTTCACCATCAGTCCTTCCAATGAACACCCAGGACTGATTTTCTTTAGGATGCACTGGTTGGATTTCCTTGCGGTCCAAGGGAATCTCAAGAGTCTTCTCCAACACCACAGTTCAAAAGCATCAATTCTTCAGTGCTCAGTTTTATTTATAGTCCAACTCTCACACCCATACATGACTACTGGATAAACCATAGTTTTGACAAGACGAACCTTTGTTGGCAAAGTAATGTCTCTGCTTTTTAATATGCTGTCTAGTTTGTTCATAACTTTTCTTCCAAGGAGCAAGTGTCCTTTAATTTCATGGCTGCAGTCACCATCTTCAGTGATTTTGAAGCCCAAAAAATAAAGTCTCCACTGATCTCCAGTAGCATATTGGGTACCTACAAACCTGGGGAGTTCATCTTTCAGTGTGCTATCTTTTTGCCTTTTCTTACTGTTCATGGGGTTCTCAAGGCAAGAATACTGAAGTGGTTTGCCATTCTCTTCTCAGTGGGAAAGTACACTATATTGTATATTTTCTCTATAAATTAGAGTTACAATGTCCCCAGCCTTGGGATTTGAACATGCTGTTCATTGAAGTGAAAATTTAGTGGTATGTTTTGAGTCCTGTCAAGAAACTTATCATACACTATTATTCACAAAGAAACTTCAGTGTTTGTTTGCAGGTAACATAATTTATTAAAGAGAGCTTTCAATATGCAAGTCTACTGTCTGTTAATGGAGAAAAGATGAAGACCATAGTGCATTATAACAAGGGCATTTCTGAAGCTGGATTTGTAAAAGTGTAATTACAATACAAGTTTTACTGAGATAAATATGCATTATCAGTAATTATGATTTTAATTTGCTGGGTTTTAATTATGAAAATAATACAATGGCAGTGCTAGTTTTAAACATTATTATTAGTGACAAATTTTCACCTATCTTCTCACATGTATCCATGAAACACTGACTGTAGTTATCACACATGTGCAATTTCACTTGCTTAGTTGTGTTATACGGTCCTGAGACAACTTATGAGTGTTTTAAAAATGGATCAATCAATTCATGGTATTCCCCTAGTTCATGTATATTAGATTTAAACCATAACTTGAGTCTAAAATCTTAAATTACACTTAATTGTAATAGTAAGCATTGGTAACATTGATTTCTATATGCTTCACTCAGTTCATCTTGATTTTGATTGTATTATCACAAGTCTCTAAGCTTAATATTCCTTTTCTTCTTTTGCTTACTATAACAGAAAGTAATTGAATGCAAGCGAACTTACAGCAAAAGTATTATGTAGATTTATGGTTGTTTTTGAAAGTAATCCATCCTTAAATCACCCTATAGACAGGAAATACTGACCATTCCAGGCTTAGAATCAATCACATAGCCCAATAAGACTAAAATTTACTTTCCTACAAATCTTGATATTTTTTTTGTTTGTTTGTTTGTTCTTTTGTTTTGTTTTGTTTTGTTTATTTTTTTCAAATCTTGATTTTTAAACACCTTTTCAACACAACTTTTTACAACTCATGGACTGTAGCCCACCAGGTTCCTCCATCCATGGAATTCTTCAGGCAAGAATACTGGAGTGGGTTGCCATGCCCTTCTCCTGGAAATCTTCCCAACCCAGGGATCAAACCTGGGTCTCTTGCACTGCAGGGAAATTCTTTATCAACTGAACCACCAGGGAAGCCCCAGGCACCACTTAAGACTATATTAACACAAATATTTTAAATAGGTATTACACATGAGTGGAGGAATGCTTACTTTCATATCCTTTTTTAAAACATCAAAGGAGGTAAAAGAGAAAAAAAAAATGGTATCAGACAATAGTTTCATGATGCTATAATATGAGTTTAGATTGCCAATTAAATATTTAGATCTTTAAGAAAAACAATGGGGTGTCCTACAGAATGCTCAACATTATTTTGACTATGCTGTTTATGTACTTTGTGCTCCTTAGTCACATCACTTAAATTCAACATATTGAAATTTTAAATTGTGTATTCCATAGGGCTCTACTAAGAAAATTACTGAGCAAATTTTAATAATAATTTTGACAGTGTTATAGCCTGATTTAATCTGAGACTTTCAGAGCTCAGCATTTTGGTAAGAATGCACAGCTATGAACCTTGGCAGATTCACCAAATAGTAGAGAGAAGATGATAAAGAGAGACACACAAGGCCCTGGTTCTATCACCTCTCCATCTGCCTACACAATGTCATCACCAGTGGAGAAAATGTGGTTTGTCCACAGAGCTTCTCATAGTCCTGTCACTGTCACTGCTGTCACTGAAAAGGAGACCCATTATTTCCAAATGATAAAGCCTCTTCCCTCTCTCCTCACCACTGTATAGAAAGATCAGACCCTTTCCATACGTAAACCATCAAGAATATTCTCAAAATACAAGATATCTCTGTTTATATCCAGTCACCGTAAGAATCTCAAGACTCAACTGTTGTATTTCATTGCCTGATTTCTCATTCCCATATAGCCCTGTTGTGCTCCTATTCTGGTTCAGTCACATATGCACTGCAGAAACTCTTACTCTGTGCTGTCTTGAATTCACTGTCACTCTGCATATAAGTTAAATAAGCAGGGTGACAATATACAGCCTTTAGGTACCCTTTTCCTGATTTGAAACCAGTCTGTTGTTCCATGTCCAGTTCTAACTGTTGCTTCTTGACTTGCATACAGATTTCTCAGGAGGCAGGTCAAGTGGTCTGGTACTCCCATCTCTTGAAGAATTTTCCACAGTTTGTTGTGATCCACACAGTTGAAGGCTTTGGCATAGTCAATAAACAGAAGTAGATGTTTTTCTGGAACTCTCTTGCTTTTTCAATGATCTAGCAGTTGGCATTTTGATCAAATAGCACCAACCAAAGTTTTGTGTAAAAGAAGTTAATGTATGATGAAGCAATGAGTTTATCACCAAGCGCTCCAAAAAAAATCTAGAACCTGCTTCTTCATGGTGAGCACTGAAGACCTAAATTATTTTTGAATGTGTTTAGTCTGCTGGATATTACATTTACATAGGAAATACAACTGGAAACATCCTTGAGTGCACTAGAACTGGAAGGTTTCCTGCCTTGGCTACCTTTCCCCTTCTCAGTTCACAATCACAAGCAATCCTTTTGCACTGAAAGTTGGTAAGAGGTAACACAGGGTAATTCAAGATGCTTATATAATTCTAAAAGTGAACAATGAATACGTATATCACCCTTGTTTCTACTGAGTACTATGGATAAAACTAATCAAAAGAGAGCCTATTTGCCTCATTGAGATGTCTGTATAAAAAGAATAGAAATAATTGCATAGCAATTTTAATATAATATTGAAATTTTATATAAAAAAGGTACATATACACACACACATACATACATATCCAAACATACGTTTAGAAGGCTTTTTTAGCATATTTACTAATACCTTAATAATGCAGAGGAGTTAACCATGTTAAAAGAGGAGCAGTAGAAAATAATTATTATACAGGAGGATATACTCTGTCATGATCCAGCAGTCAGATTATTCCCAACTAACCAAACAGTGACAACCAAATTTATGAAAATTTATATATTAATAATTGGAATAATCAAACCTGTACAATAAAATACTTTTAAACCAAGTGCTATCAATTGAGCCAGACAGGATGGACTTTGAACAACAGAAGTAAAGATATTTAAATAAATGTATTTTCTCTGGTAACTTATTAACTTTTGCTATAATAATCTAACTGCAAACATCCTTCAACTGTTGTGTCAGAAATGCAAAACAAAAGGAATAACTGGTGTTATAAATTTGTAAAAGATATGAAAATTTATTTGGTTTTATGTAATTTAAAGTAAGTTTTAATTTCATAATATGTATGGGTTAGACAGTTATCATCTTTATTGCTTTTAAATTTAATTGGATGGTGTTATGAACCATATTGTGTGCCCTCAAGATGGTTTGAAGCCCTGACCCCTAGTGTGGGGCGTCCCAGTGGTGCTACTGGTAAAGAACCCACCTGCCAATGCAGGAGGCTTCAGAGACCCGGGTTCGATCCCTGGGTCAGGAAGATCCCCTGGAGGAGGATATTGCAGCACTCCACTATTGTTGCCTGGAGAATCCTACAGACATAGAAGCCTGGTGGGCTAAAGTCCATAGGCTTGCAAAGAGGTGGACACAACTGATGTGACTTGGCATCTAGCTACCCCTAGTGTAGCTGTGAAGGTGCGATGGCGCACGAGCGCGGCCGAGAGGAGTTACCACTCGTCCAAGGTAAGGAGCAGCTGCTGTGCTTTGCTGGAGCAGCCGTGAAGAGATACCCCACGTCCAAGGTAAGAGAAACCCAAATAAGATGGTAGGTGTTGTGAGAGGGCATCAGAGGGCAGACACACTGAAACCATAATCACAGAAAACTAGCCAATCTGATCACAGGACCACAGTCTTGTCTAACTCAATGAAACTAAGCCTTGCCATGTGGGGCCACCCAAGACAGTCGGGTCATGGTGGAGAGGTCTGAGAGAATGTGGTCCACTGGAGAAGGGAATGGCAAACCACTTCAGTATTCTTGCCTTGAGAACCCCATGAACACTATGAAAAGGCAAAAAGATAGGACACTGAAAGAGGAACTCCCCAGGTCGGTAGGTGCCCAATACATTACTCCAGATCAGTGGATAAATAACTCCAGAAGGAATGAAGGGATGGAGCCAAAGAAGAAACAACACCCAATTGCAGATGGGACTGGTAGTAGAAGCACGATTTGATGCTATAAAGAGTGATATTGTATAGGAACCTGGAATGTTAGGTCCATGAATCAAGGCAAATTGGAAGTGGTCAAATAGGAGATGGCAAGAGTGAACATTGACATTCTAGGAATCAACAAACTAAAATGGACTGGAATGGGTGAATTTAACTCAGATGACCATTATATCTATTACTGTGAGAAGGAAGCCCTTAGAAGAAATGGAGTAACCATCAGAGTCAACAAAAGAGTCTGAAATGCAGTACTTAGATGCAATCTCAAAATTTACAGAATGATCTCTGTTCATTTCCAAGGCAAACTATTCAATATCATGGTAATCCAAGTCTATGCCCCAACCACAAACATTGAAGAAGCTGAAGTTGAATAGTTCTATGAAGACCTATAAGACCTTCTAGAACTAACACCCAAAAAATATGTCCTTTTCATTATAGGGGACTGGAATGCAAAAGTAGGAAGACAAGAAATACCTCAGGAAAATTTTGCCTTGGAGTACAGAATGAAGAAGGGCAAAGGCTAACAGAGTTCTGCCAAGAGACTGCACTGGTCACAGCAAACACACTCTTCCAACAACACAAGAGAAGACTCTACACATGACATCACCAGATAGTAAACACTGAAATCAGATTGATTATATCCTTGGCAGCCATTTATGGAGAAGCTCTATACAGTCAGCAAAAATAAGACTGAGAGCGGACTGTGGCTCAGATCATGAACTCCTTATTGCCAAATTCAGACTTAAATTGAAGAAAGTAGGGAAAACCACTAGACCATTCAGGTATGACCTAAATCAAATCCCTTATGATTATACAGTGAAAGTGAGAATTAGATTTAAGGGACTAGATCTGATAGACAGAATGCCTGATGAAATATGGATGGAGGTTCTTGACACTGTACAGGAGACAGGGAGTAAGACATTCCCAAAGAAAAAGAAATGCAATAAAGTAAACTGGCTGTCTGAGGAGGCCTCACAAATAGCTGTGAAAAGAAGAGAAGTGAAAAGGAAAGAAGAAAAGGCAAGATATACAAATTTGAACGCCGAGTTCCAAAGAATAGCAAGGAGAGATAAGAAAGCTTCCTCAGCCATCAATGCAAAGAAATGGTGGGAATCAATAGAATGGGAAAGACTAGAAATCTTTTCAAGAAAATTACAGATACCAAGGGAACATTTCATGAAAAGATGGGCTCAATAAAGGACAGAAATGGTATGGACCTAACAGAAGCAGAAGACATTAAGAAGAGGTGGCAAGAATACACAGAAGAACTGTACAAAAAAGATCTTCATGACCCAGATAATCACGATGGTGTGACCACTCACCTAGAGCCAGACATCCTGGAATGTGAAGTCAAGTGGGCATTAGAAACCATCACTACAAACAAAGCTAGTGGAGGTGATGGAATTCCAGTTGAGCTATTCCAAATCCTGAAAGATGATGCTGTGAAAGTCCTGCACTTAATATGTCAGCAAATGTGGACATCTCAGCAGTGACCACAGGACTGGGAAAAGTCAGTTTTCATCCCAATTCCAAAGAAAGACAATGCCAAAGAATGCTCAAATTACTGCACAATTTCACTTGTTTCACACGCTAGTAAAGTAATGCTCAAAATTCTCCAAGCCAGGCTTCAGCAATAAGGGAATCGTGAACTTCCAGATGTTCATGCGGGTTTTAGAAAAAGCAGAGGAACTAGAGATCAAATTGCCAACATCTGCTGGGTCATCAAAAAGCAAGAGAGTTCCAGAAAAACATCTATTTCTGCTTTATTGACTAAGCCAGAGCCTTTGACTGTGTGGATCACAATAAACTGTGGAAAATCTGAAAGAGATGGGAATATCAGGCCACCTGTCCTGCCTCTTAACAAACCTGTATACAGGTCAGGAAGCAACAGTTAGAAGTGGACATGGAACAACAGACTGGTTCCAAATAGGAAAAGGAGTATGTCAAGGCTGTATATTGTCACCCTGCTAATTTAACTTATATGCAGAGTACATCATGAGAAACTCTGGGCTGGATGAAGCACAAGCTGGAATCAAGATTTCTGGGAGAAATATCAATAACCTCAGATATGCAGATGACACCACCCTTATGGCAGAAAGTGAAGAACTAAAGAGCCTCTTGATGAAAGTGAAAGAGGAGAGTGAAAAAGTTGGCTTAAAGCTCAACATTCAGAAAACTAAGATCATGGCATCCGGTTCCATCACTTCATGGCAGAAAGATTTGGAAACAGTGGAAACAGTGGCTGACTTTATTTTGGGGGGCTCCAAAATCACTGCAGATGGTGATTGCAGCCATGAAATGAAAAGATGCTTGCTTCTTGGAAGGACAGTTATGACCAACCTAGACAGCATATTAAAAAGCAGAGACATTGCTTTGCCAGCAAAGGTCTGTCTAGTCAAGGCTATGGTTTTCCAGTGGTCATGTATGTATGTGAGAGTTGGACTATAAACAAAGCTGAGCACTGAAGAATTGATGCTTTTGAACTGTGGTGTTGGAGAAGACTCTTGAGAGTCACTTGGACTACAACGAGATCCAATCAATTCATTCTAAAAGAGATCAGTCCTGGGTGTTCATTGGAGGGACTGATGTTGAAGCTGAAACTCCAATACTTTGGCCACCTGATGTAAAGAGCTGACTCATTTGAAAAGACCCTGATGCTGGGAATGATTAAGGGCAGGAGGAGAAGGGGACGACAGAGGATGAGATGGTTGGATGACATCACCGACACAATGGACATGAGTTTGGGTGGACTCAGAGAGTTGGTGATGGACAGGGAGGCCTGGTGCACTGTGAGGTCGCAGAGTCGGACATGACTGAGCGACTGAACTGACTGACTGACTGACCCCTAGTGTAGCTGTATTTGGAGATAGAATCTATAATGTAATAAATGCTAAATAAGCTTTTAAATGTAGAACCTTAAGCTGATAGGATTGGTGCCCTTATGCGAAAATGAAGAGATACAAGGAAGCTTTCTCTGTGCATATACAGAGAAGAGACTACAGTGAATAAGGGGCTTCCTGCAAACTGGAGCTCTTACCAGAAATAGAATCTGCTAGCACCTTGACATGGGACTTCTAGCCTTCAAAACTGTGATAAAATGACATTTTGTTGTTTAAGTTACTCATGACTGGAATTTTGTTATAGTACCCTTAAAAGACTAATACAGTTATGATAATAGAATATTGTGTCTGTGATAATGACTAAAATGCTATAGGCGCTGAATGATTCGAAAAGTAGACAATTTTGAAAAGGACTTATTTCTATTTCCCAATTAATACATGCTTAACAGGATTCTGGAAATATGAACAACTTGTACACAACTCGTAAGAGCTAGGGTGAGCAAAAAGGACTCTGTTCTACAAATATTGGAAATTTGTGCCCTAATCATTGACTGGTGATTCTTGTCATAGAAGTGCAAACAAAGCAGAAGTGGCCATTGTTGATACACCTTCTCCCATTTCTATAAGCCACTTTGCCTCTGGGTAAAGTGAATTCCAGCCAATTTAAAAGAGTGGTTCCAAGTAAGGTCAGGTCTGGTTTGGGGCAACCCCTGAACGTCCCCAGAGGACTCCACAGCCAGCCAGGGCTGCAGAGAAAGGGGTTGGGGTTAGGCTGCTGGCACTGAGCCAGAGTTTCTGCTGAGTCAGAGATCTCCATTGTGTTCTTGTGCACTGGCTTCTGGAACTCAAGAAAAGGCCCTTTCATTTCAGGTGAAATTCCTCTTGGTAGATTGGACCTATGTTGGTCTTTGGAGAGAGATGAAGCCTTGAGCCTTTGGAGTAGGAGCACAGACTCCATGACCCCAGGCTACCAGAGAACTAACCCTGCTGCTGCTGCTGCTGCTAAGTTGCTTCAGTCGTGTCTGACTCTGTGCGACCCCATAGATGGCAGCCCACCAGGCTCCTCCGTCCCTGGGATTCTCCAGGCAAGAACACTGGAGTGGGTTGCCATTTCCTCCTCCAATGCATTAAAGTGAAGTGAAAGGGAAATCGCTCAACCATGTCTGACTCTTAGCGACCCTATGGACCCCAGCCTACCAGGCTCCTCTGTCCATGGGATTTTCCAGGCAAGAGTACTGGAGTGGGGTGCCATTGCCTTCTCCAGAACTAACCCTAGGGAGTATCAAATGGTGAGAACTCACACAAAGGAAACCACGTGAATACAAGACCCAGGATCACCCAACCACCAGTAGCACCCTGTGCAGGACACCTCATCTAAACAACAAACCAAACAAAAATACAAACCCAATCATCAGCAGACAGGATTACCACTTCACTTAGCCTTGCCCATCAGAGGAAAAACAAACAAACAAAAACTCAGCACAAATCTCACCATACACGAAGTTTACACAAAGCACTAGACCAACCATAAAGGGAAGAAATCAAAAGGAAGAAAGAATTCAACCTTGAAGCCAGGAAAGGTGACCTCAAACACAATAAGTAAAAAAAATATATAATAATAATGAAAAGGCAGAGAAATACTACGCAAATGAAGGAACAACCTAGAAACACAGAAGTCCAAATAAATGAAGAGGAAATAGGCCAACTACATGAAAAAGGATTCAGAATAATGATAGTGATGATGATAAAAAAATCTTGAAAACAAAATAGAGAAAATGTAAGAATCAATTAACAAAGAAAAGTTGTTAGAATAGTTAAAGAATAAATGTACAGATACATACAACACAATTACTGAAATTAAAAATAGTTAGAAGGAATCAATAGCAGAATATCTGTAGCAGGAGAACGAATCAGTAAGCTGGAAGATAAAATGGTGGAAATAAGTTCTGAAAAGCAGAATAAAGTAATAAGAATGAAAAAAACTGAAGATAGTCTCAGAGACCTCTGGGACAATATCAAACACACCAACATTTGATTTATAGGGGTTCCAGAAGAAGAGAAAATGAAAGGGTATTAGAAAATTTTTGAAGAAATTATAGTTGAAAATTTTCCCAACATGGAAAAGAAAATAGCCAATCAAGTCTAGAGGCACAAAGAGTCCCGTACAGGATATACCCAAGGATAAACATGCCAAGACACATAATAATCAAACTAACAAAGACTAAACAGAAAGAGACAATCTTAAAAGGAGCAATGGAGAAGCAACAAGTACAATACAAGGAAAACCCCTTACACTTAACAGCTGATCTTTCAGCAGAAACTCTTCAGGCCAGAAAGGAATGCAGGATATATTTAAAGTATTGAAGGGAAAAATCTACAACCAAGATTATAGTATCCTGCAAGAATCTTATTCAAAATTGATGGAGAAATATAAAGTTTTTCAGACAAGGAAACGTTAAGAGAATCAGTACCACCAAACCATCTTTACAACAAATGTTAAAGGGACTTATATAGTCAAGAAAAAAGAGAAGAAAAAAAGATCTACAAAATCAATCCCGAACAATTGAGAAAATGGCAATAGGAACATAAATATACATATATATATATATATGTATATATATATATATATATAACTGCTTTAAATGTAAATGGATTAAATGCTCCAACCAAAAGACAAAGACTGGCTGAATGGATACAATAACAAGACCCATATATATACTGTCTACAAGAAACCCACATCAGACCTAAAGTCACATATAGACTGAAAGTGAGAGAATGGGAAAATATATTCCATGCACGTGAGAAGCAAAAGAAAGCTGGAGTAGCAATCCTCATATCTGACAAAATAGACCTTAAAATAAAGATTACAAGAGATTAGGAAGGACACTACATAATGATCAGGGGATCAATCCAAGAGGAAGACATAAAAATTGTAAATATCTATGCACCCAACTTTGGAGTACCTAAATACGTAAGACAAACACTAATGGTCATAAAAGGAGATATTGACAGTAACACAATAATAGTAAGAGATTTTAACACCCCACTCTCACCAGTGGAAAGATCATCAAAACAGAAAATAAGGAAACACAAGTCTTAAATGATACATTAGATGAGTCATCTTATTGATATTTTCAGGATATTCCATCCAAATGCAGAAGAATACACCTTCTTCTCA
This sequence comes from Muntiacus reevesi, assembly GCF_963930625.1. Lineage (NCBI taxonomy): Eukaryota > Metazoa > Chordata > Mammalia > Artiodactyla > Cervidae > Muntiacus > Muntiacus reevesi. Next base: position 100,542,203 of record NC_089249.1, on the reverse strand, counting down.
AGTGGACATGGCACATTCTCCAGGATAGACTATATCCTGGGTCACAAATCAAACCTCAGGAAATTTAAGAAAGTTGAAACCATATCAAGCATCTTCTCTGACCACAACACTATGAGACTAGATATCAATTACAAGAAAAAAACTGTAAAAAACATAAAGAGATGAAGATTAAACAACACACTTCTAAATAACCAACAGGTTGCTGAAGAAATCAAAAGGGAAATCAAAAATTTTCTAGAAACAAATGATAATGAAAACAGGACAACTCAAAACCTATGGTATGCAGCAAAAGCAGTTCTAAAAGGGAAGTTTATAGCAATACAATCCTACCTAAAGAAACAAGAAAAACATTGAATACACAACTTAACTTTACACCTAAAACAACTAGAAAAAGAACAAAAAAAAAATTAGTAGAAGGAAAGAAATCATAAAGATCCAAGCATAAATAAAAGAAAAAGAAATGAAAGAAACAATAGTAAATATTAATAAAACTAAAAGCTGGCTCTTTGAGAAGATAAAGAAAATTGACAAGCCTTTAGCCAGACTCATCAAGAAAAAAAGAGAGAAGAACCAACTCAACGAAATTAGAAATGAAAAAGGAGAGGTTACAACAGACAATGCAGTGATACAAAGGATTATAAGAGACTATTATGAGCAACAACACTATATTATGGCAGTAAAATGAATAACCTGGAATAAATGGACCGATTCTTAGAAAAGTTATATCATCCAAGACTGAACCAGGAAGAAATAGAATCTATGAACAATCCAGTTACAAGCACTGAAATTGAAGCTGTGATCAAAAATCTCCCAAAAAACAAAAGTCCAGGACCTAATGGCTTCATAGGAAAATTCTCTCAAGCATTTAGAAAAGCGCTAATGCCTATCCTTCTAAAACTCTCAAAAAACTGCAGAGGAAGGAACACTTCCCAATTCATTCTACAAGGCCACCATCACCCTGATACCAAAATCAGACAAAGACAACACACAAAAAGAAAAATACAGGCCAATATCATTGATGAACATAGATGCAAAAATCCTCAACAAAATTTTAGCAAACAAAATTCAGCAACACATCAAAAAGCTCATACACCATGGTCAAGTTGGGTTTATTCCAGGAATGCAAAGATTCTTCAATATACAGAAATCAATGTGATACACCATATTAACAAATTGAAACATAAAAGCCATATGATCATCTCAATATGAAGAAAAAGCCTTTGACAAAATTCAGCACCCATTTATGATTAAAACTCTTCCAAAAATGGGCATAGAAGGAATCTACCTCAACATAGTAAAGGCCATATATGATAAGCCTACAGCAAACATTATTCTCAATGGTGAAAAACTGAAAGCATTCCCCCTAAGATTAGGAATAAGACAAGGGTGTCCACTTTCACCACTATTATTCAACATAGTTCTGAAAGTCCTAGCTACAGCAATCATAGAAGAAAAAGAAATAAAAGGCATCCAGATTGGAAAAGAAGAAGTTAAACTCTCACTGTTTGCAAATGACATGACACTGTACATAGAAAACCCTAAAGATAGTATCAGAAAATTACTAGAACTAATCACTGAATTTAGCAAAGTTGCAGGATACAAAATCAATACACAGAAATCACTAGCATATCTATATACTAACAGCAAAAAACTAGAAAGAGAAATTAAGGAATCAATCCCATTCATCATTGCAACAAAAATAATTAAGTATCTAGGAATAAACTTACCTAAGGTAACAAAAGAACTGTACACAAAAAATTATAAGACACTGATAAAAGAAATCAAAGACAATATAAGCAGATGAAGAGATATTCCATGTTCCTGGGTAGGAAGAATCAATATTTTGAAAATGACTATACTACCAAATGCAACAACAGATTCAGTGTGAACCCTATGAAATTACCAATGGTATTTTCCACATAACTAGAACAAAAAATTTCAAGATTTCTATGAAAACACAAAAGTCCCCGAATAGCCAAAGCAGTCTTGAGAAAGAAGAATGGAGCTGGAGGAATCAACCTTCCTGACTTCAGATTGTACTACAAAGCTACGGTCATCAACAGAGAAAAATAGAAGGCATGAAAACAGAAACACAGACCCATGGAACAAAATTGAAAGCCCAGAAATAAACCTATGCACCTATGGGTACCTTATTTTTGACAAAGGAGGCAAGAATATACAATGGGGCAAAGACAGCCTCTTCAATAAATGGTGATGGGAAAACTGGACAGCTACATGTAAAAGAATGAAAGTAGAACACTTCCTAACACCATACACAAAGATAAAGTGGATTAAAGACCTAAATGTAAGAAGAGAAACTATAAAACTCTTAGAGGAAAGCAGGCAGAACACTCGATGACATAAATCAGAAGAAGATCTTCCCTGAACCACCTCCTAGAGTAACAGAAATAAAAACAAAAGTAAACAAGTGGGACCTGATTAAACTTTAAAGCTCTTTCACAGCAAAGGAAACTATAAGCAAGGTGAAAAGACAACCCTCAGAATGGAAGAAAATAATAGCAAATCAAACAACTGACAAAGGATTAATTTCAAAAATATACATGAAGCACAAACAACTCAATGCCAGAAAAACAAACAACTCAATCAAAAAGTGAGAAAAAGATTTAAACAGACTTTTATCCAAAGAAGACATACAGGTGGCTAATAAACACATGAAAAGGTGCTCAACATCACTCATTATTAGAGAAATGCAAATTAAAACTACAAGGAGATATCACCTCACTCTGGTCAAAATGGAAATCATCAAAAAGTCTACAAACAATAAATCCTGGAGAGGGTGTGGAGAAAAGGGAATGCTCTTGCACTGTTGGTGGGAATGTAAAATGATGCAGCCAATATGGAAGATGGTATGGAGATTCCTTAAAAAACTAGAAATAAAACCACCATATGACTCAACAGTCCCACTCCTGAGGAAACCAAAACTGAAAATGACACATTTATCCCATTGTTCACTGCAGCACTGTTTACAATATAGCTAGAACATGAAAGCAACCTGGATGTCCATTGACAAATGAATTGATGAAGAAGTAGTGGTATATATACACAATAGAATATTACTCAGCCATAAAAGAGAAAGCATTTCAGTCAGTTCTGATGAGGTGGATGAACATAAAACCTATTATACAGAGTGAAGTGAATCAGAAAGAGAAAGATAAATATCATATTCTAACATATATATGGACTCTAGAAAATTTTTACTGAAGACTTATTTTCAGGCCAGCAATGGAGAAACAGACACAGAGAATAGACTTATGGACATGGGGAGAGGGGAGGAGAGGGTGAGATATATGGAAAGAGTTAACATGGAAACTTACATTACAATATGTAAAATACATAGCCAACAGGAATTTGCTGTATGGCTCAAGAAACTCAAACAGGGGATCTGTATCAATCTAGATGGGTAAATGGGGTGGGAGATGGGAGGGAGGTTCAAAATGAAGGGTATATATGTATACCTATGGCTGAGTCATGTTAAGGTTTGATATAAAACAACAAAATTCTAAAGCAATTATCCTTCACTAAAAAAATTAACTTAAAAAATAAAAGAGTGGTCCTCTCTTTCTCCATCTTCACAAGAGGTGAAGAGACATTATATATTTATGAAAAATTCAATACAGCAGAAAGAAATGAAATATCAGTATTTATATACCAATAAAGAGACCAATAAAATATGTAAGGCAAAAATTGAGAGAGTTAAGGGAATAATAGAGAGCTGTAAAATAATAGAGGCATCAATGCCCCACTCTCAATAGTGGATAGAACAAACAGAAAGAAGAAAAGCAATCAAGTACTTGATGCAATACACAAACTAGATTTAATAGGGATGTGCAGAACGTTCATCCTGAAACAACAAATTACACGTTCTTCTCAAGTACACTCAGGACATTTTTCAGGATAGATCATAGGTTAAGCCACCAAAAGTTATTCTCTCAAAATTCTCCAACATAGGTTTCAACAGTATGTGAACTGAGAGCTTCCAGTGCTCAAGCTGGATTTAGCAAATGGAAAGGAACCAGAGATCAAATTTCAACATCGTTGGATCATCGAAAAAGCAAGAGACTTCCAGAAAAACATCATCTTCCTCTTCACCAACAATGCTAAAGCCTTTGACTGTGTAGATCACAACAAACTGTGGAAAATTCTTCAAGAGATGGGAATACCACACCACCTTACCTGCCTCCTGAAATACCTGTATACAAATCAAGAAGCAACAGATAGACCTAGACATGGAACATCAGACTGGTTCCAAATTGGGAAAGGAGTACATCAAGTCTGTATATTGTCAATCTTCTTATTTAACCTATATGCAGGGTACAATCATGTGAAATGCTGGGCTCAATGAATCACAAGCGGGAATCAAGAATGCTGGGAGAAATATCAATAACCTCAGATACACAGATGACACCACCCTTATGGTAGAAAGCAAAGAGGAACCAAAGAGCCCCTTGATGAAGGTGAATGAGGAGAGTGGAAAAGGTGGCTTAAAACTCAACATTCAGAAAACTAAGATCATCACATCTGGTCCCATCACTTCATGGCAAATAGATGGGAAAATAATGGAAACAATGAAAGACTTTATTTTCTTGGACTCCAAAATCACTGCAGATTGTGTCTGCAGCCATTAAATTAAAAGATGCTTGCTCCTTGGAAGAAAAGCTAGGATAAACCTAGACACTGTATTAAAAACCAGAGATACCAGTTTCTTGACAAAGGTCCATATGCTCAAAGTTACAGTTTTTCAAGTAGTCATGTACAGCTGTGAGTTGGACCATAAGGCTGAGTGCAGAGCAATTGATGCGTTTGAACTGTGGTGTCTGAGAAGACTCTTGATAGTCACTTGGACTGCATGGAGATCAAACCAGTCAATCCTAAAGGAAATCAGTCCTGAATACTCATTGGAAGGACTGTCGCTGAAGCTGAAGCTCCAATACCTTGGCCCCCTGATGCAAAGAGCTGACTCATTAGAAAAGACCCTGATGCTGGGAAAGATTGAAGGCAGGAGGAGAAGGGGACGACAGAAGACAAGACGGTTGTAACTCAATGGACATGAGTTTGAGCAAGTTCCAGGACATAGTGAACACAGGGAAGCCTGACATGCTGCAATCCATGGGGTCTCAAATAGCTATACAGGACTGAGCAACTGAATAACAACCACAATGGAAGAAGTTAGAAGTCAATAACAGAAGGGCTTCCCAGGTGGCGTGAGTGGTAAAGAATCTGTCTGCCAGTGCTGTTGCTGCCAGAGATGGGGGTTCAATCACTGGGTCAGGAAGATAGATCTCCTAGAGAAGGAAATGGCAACCCATTCCAATATTCTTGCCTTGAAAATTCCATGGACAAAGAAGCCTTGCAGGCTACAGTCCATGGCTTCTCAAAGAGTCGGACAAGAATATGTATGCAACAAAACCACCACTATATCAACAGAAGGAAAAACTGGAAATTTCTTATTGTGGAATTAAACAACAGAGTCTTAAACAACCAATATGAGAATCACAAGCTAAGTTTTATTATGGGCAAAATGACTACAACCTGGGAAACATCAACCTAGATAGCTTTGAGAAATTGCTCCAAAGAGATAGGGGGAAGGTCAGTATATGTGTGATTTTGGTGAAGGTGGAAAACATGTATTCAAGCACATAATTTTTGCAGAAAGTTTGTGCTAGTCATAAGGAGCAGTTATCAAGTATGATTATATTGCTTTTCTAGATATGAAGAGATACAAGAATTGGGCTCATAATATCGGCTCCAAAAATACCTAACTATTGGAAGACCAGTTTTGCTAGTTTTTCTAGAGGAAACAGTGCCACATTTCTATTCTCCATAATGAATTCCTTTCATGGGGGTGTTGAAAATCAGCAGCTGCAGTACGATATGATGTAACCATTGTAGACATAGATGACAAGTGCCAATTTGTAATTGACAAGATAAAATACACATTGTGCTAACTGTTTGTTTAACTTATATGCAGAGTACACCATGAGAAACGCTGGACTGGAAGAAGCACAAGATGGAATCAAGATTGCCAGGAGAAATATCAATAACCTCAGATATGCAGATGACACCACGCTTATGGCAGAAAGTGAAGAAGAACTAAAAAGCCTCTTGATGAAAGTGAAAGAAGAGAGTGAAAAAGTTGGCTGAAAGCTCAACATTCAGAAAACTAAGATCATGGCATCTGGTCCCATCACTTCATGGGAAATAGATGGGGAAACAGTGGAAACAGTGTCAGACTTTATTTTTCTGGGCCCCAATATCACTGCAGATGGTGACTGCAGCCATGAAATTAGAAGACGCTTACTCCTTTGAAGGAAAGTTATGACCAACCCAGAAAGCATATTAAAAAGCAGAGACATTACTTTGCCAACGAAGGTCCGTCTGGTCAATGCTATGGTTTTTCCAGTGGTCATGTATGATTGTGAGAGTTGTACTGTGAAAAAAACTGTTGCCGTAGAATTGATGCTTTTGAACTGTGGTGTTGAAGAAAACTCTTGAGAGTCCCTTGGACTCCAAGGAGATCCAACCAGTCCATCCTAAAGGAGATCAGTCCTGGGGGTTCATTGGAAGGACTGATGTGAAGCTGAAACTCCAGTACTTTGGCCACCTCATGCGAAGAGTTGACTCATTGGAAAAGGCCCTGGTGTTGGGAGGCATTGGGGACAGGAGGAGAAGGGGACGACAGAGGATGAGATGGCTGGATGGCATCACCGACTCAATGGACATGAGTTTGAGTGGACTCTGGGAGTTGGTGATGGACATGGAGGCCTGGCGTGCTGCCAGATTCATGGGGTCGCAAAGAGTCAGAGATGACTGAGCAACTGAACTGAACTGAACACATATCAGTAGAGCTTTCAGTTTAGTCACTCAGTTGTGTCTGATTCTTTGTGACCTCATGGACTGCAGTACACCAGGCTTCCTTGTCCATCTCCAAAACCCAGAGTTTACTCAAACTCATGTAAATTGAGTCAGTGATACCATCCAACTATCTCATCCTCTGTCTTCCCCTTCTCCTCCTGCCTTAATCTTTCCCAGCATGAAGGACTTTTCAAATGAGTCAGTTCTTCACATCAAGTGGCCAAAGTATTGGAGTTTCAGCTTTATCATCAGCCCTTCCAATGAACACCCAGAACTGATCTCCTTTAGGATGGACTGGTTGGATCTCCTTGCAGTCCAAGGGACTCTCAAGAGTCTTCTCCAACACCACAGTTCAAAAGCATAAATTCTTCGGCACTCAGCTTTCTTTATAGTCCAACTCTCACATCCATACATGACTACTGGATAAACCATAGCTTTGACCAGACGGACCTTTGTTGGCAAATCAATGTCTCTGCTTTTGAATATGCTTTCTAAGTTGGTCATAACTTTTCTTCCAAGGAGCAAACCTCTTTTCATTTCATGGCTACAGTCACAACCTGCTGTAATTTTAGAGCTCATAAAAGTAAATTCTGGGAAACAGTGAAAACAGTGACAATCTATTTGCCATGAAGTGATGGGGCTAGAAACCTTGATCTTAGTTTTCTGAATGTTGAGTTACTAGACGCCATGATCTTAGATTTCTGAATATTGAGTTTTATGCCAACTTTTTCACTCTCCTCTTTCACTTTCATCAAAAGCTTCTTTAGTTCTTCTCTGCTTTCTGCCATAAGTCTAGTGTCATCTGCATATCTGGGGTTATTTTTATTCCTCCCTGCAATCTTGATTCCAGCTTGTGCTTCTTCCAGTCCAGAGTTTCTCATGATGTACTCTGCATATAAGTTAAATAAGCAGGGTGACAATATACAGCCTTGACGTACTCCTTTTCCTGTTTGGAACCAGTCGGTTGTTCCGCGTCCAGTTCTAACTGTTGCTTCTTGACTTGCATACAGACTTCTCAAGAAGCAGGTCAGGTGGTCTGTTATTCCCATCTTTCAGAATTTTCCATAGTTTGTTGTCATCCACACAGTCAAAAGCTTTGGCATAGTCAATAAAGCAGAAATAGATGTTTTTCTAGAACTCTCTTGCTTTTTTGATGATCCAACAGATGTTGGCAATTTGATCTCTGGCTTTTCTAAATCCAGCTTGAACACCTTGAAGTCTACGGTTCATGTTTTAGGAAGCCTGACTTGGAGAACTTTGAGCATTACTTTGCTAGCATGTGAGATGAATACAATTGTGTAATAGTTAGCATTCTTTGACATTGCCTTTCTTTGGGATGGGAATGAAAACACATTTTCCAGTCCTGTGGCCACTGGTAAGATTTCCAAATTTGCTGGAATATTGAGTGCAACACTTTCACAGCTTCATCTTTTAAGATCTGAAATAGTTCAACTGGAATTCCATCACCTCCACTTGCCTTGTTCGTAGTGATGCTTCTTAAGGACCACTTGACTTTGCACTCCAGGATGTCTAGCTCTAGGTGAGTGATCATACCATCATGATTATCTAGGTCGTGAAGATCTTTTTTATATAGTTTCTGTGTATTGTTGCCACCTCTTCTTAATATCTTCTGCTTCTGTCAGGTTCATACCATTTCTGTCCTTTATTGTGCCCATCTCTGCATGAAATGTTCCCTTGGTATCTCTAATGTTCTTGAAGAGATCTCTAGTCTTTCCCATTCTATTGTTTTCCTCTATTTCTTTGCATTGATCACTGAGGAAGGCTCTCTTATCTCTCCTTGATGTTCTTTGGAACTCTGCTTTCAAATGGGTATATCTTTCCTTTTCTCCTTTGCTTTTTGCTTCTCTTCATTTCACAGCTATTTGTAAAGCCTCCTCAGACAGCCATTTTCTTCTTTGCATTTCTTTTTCTTGGGGATTTTCTTACTCCCTGTGTCCTGTATAATATCTGAACCTCCCTCCATAATTCATCAGGCACTCTATCAGATCTAGACCCTTAAATCTATATCTCACTTCCACTGCATAGTTATAAGGGATTTGATTTAGGTAATACCTGAAGGGTCTATTGGTTTTCCCCACTTTCTTCAATTTAAGTCTGAATTTGGCAATAAGAAGTTCATGATCTGAGCCACAGTCAGCTTCTGGTCTTGTTTTTGCTGACTGTCTAGAGTTTCTCCATCTTTGGCTGCAAAGAATAAAATCAATCTGATTTTGCTGTTGATCATCTGGTGATGTCCGTGTGTAGAGTCTTCTCTTGTGTTCTTGGAAGAGTTTGTTTGCTATGACCAGTGTGTTCTCTTGGCAAAACTCTATTAGCCTTTGTCCTGGTTCATTCTGTATTCCAAAGCCAAATTTGCCTGTTACTCCAGTTATCTCTTGAATTCCTACTTTTGCATTCCAGTCCCCTATAATGAAAAGGACATCTTTTTTGGGTGTTAGTTCTAGAAGGTCTTTTAAGTCTTCATAGAACTGTTCAACTTCAGCTTCTTCAGCATTACTGTTCAGGACATAGACTTGGATTCCTGTAATATTTAATGGCTTGCCTTGGAAACAAACAGAAAACATTCTGTTGTTTTTGAGATTGCATCCAAGTGTTGCATATCGGACTCTTTTGTTTCCTATCATAGCTACTCCATTTCTCCTAAGGGATTCTTGACCACAGTAGTAGACATAATGGTCATCTGGGTTAAATTCACCCTTTCCAGTCAATTTTAGCGCATGTTTCCTAAAATGTGGGTATTCACTCTTGCCATCTCCTGTTTGACCACTTCCAATTTGCCTTGATTCATGGACCTAAGATTCTAGGTTCCTATGCAATATTGCTCTTTAGAGCATTGGACTTTACTTCCATCACTGGTCACATCCACAACTGGGTGTTGTTGCTTTAGCTCTATCTCTCCATTCTTTCTTCTTCTCTGATCTCCGGTAACATATTGGGCACCTAACCACCTGGGGAGTTCATCTTTCAGTGTACTATCTTTTTGTCTTTTCATACTGTTCATGGGGTTCTCAAGACAAAAATGCTGAAGTGGTTTGCCATTCCCATCTCCAGTGGACCACGTTTTGTCAGAACTCTCCACCATGACCTGTTGGTCTTGGGTGGCCCTACATGGCATGGTTGTAGTTTCATTGAGTTAGAACTTTGGAATAACCATAAAATGTCAAAGTAAATTTCAAGCCCATTGCTTTAACCACTAAGTCACAACAAAGTAAATTTCAAAGCAAGTAATAGATGATATAAATAAGGCACTTCATAATTATAAATGGATTGATTTTTCAACAGGACCTCATGATCCAAAACATTTATGAACTTAATTTATATAGGTTTTAAATGTACAACACAAAATCTGAAAGCAATATAGGAGAAATGAATTTTGAAATTATAATTGAAGATTTTAGTAATGAAAATAATTAAATCATTAAGATAATAGAAATCTTAATAATATTATTTTGCTCAACCTAGCAACATTTATAAAACACTCCATCCAACAACAGGAGGATATATAAGCATCTAAAGAAAAGACCCTGATGCTGGGAGGGATTGGGGGCAAAAGGAGAAGGGGACAACAGAGGATGAGGTGGCTGGATGGCATCACCGACTCGATGGACATGAATTTGAGTGGACTCCGGGAATTGGTGATGGACAGGGAGGCCTGGCATGCTGCAGTTCATGGGGTCGCAAAGTCAGACACGACTGAGCAACTGAACTGAACTGAAAGTAAACACAGAATATTTACCAAAATTGACCATATCCTAGGCTCAGGAATAGGAAAAATCAAAATGGAACTAAAATAGATATCAATTTTTTTAAGTATCTTGGCAATATTCAAATATATTGAAATTCAGCAAAACACTTCCTACTAACATACAAAGAAGAAATGGGGGACAAGTTTGAACAAAAAATCAATTAAAATAAAACAAAATATATCAAGATTTATGGGATGCAATTTAAATGCTGTTAATATAAATTTTTATCTTTAAATCCTTAAGAAAGATTAATGTTTAAATCAATGATAATCATTCCAATTTACAAAATTAGAAAAAGGAACAGCAAAGTAAGCCCAAATCAAAGAAAAATATAATACAGAGGAGGAATAAATGAAGTTAAAAATAAAACATTATAAAAAAATCAGTGAAACCAAGCTGGTTTTTTATATAATCAATAAAACTCATAAAATTTTAACCAGACCAATCAGAACTGAAGGAGAAACATAAATTCCCATGATCATAATGAGAGAAGAGATATTTATTTTAGAAATTCTAGATATTAAATGGATCATACACAATTATTTGTCAAAACTTCAGCAACTTAGATGCAAGTAACAGATTCTTAAAAAATTACCAAATACTTTTTTAAAAGATGGTAGTAATAGCTCTAATTTCAGGTTGTGTAGCCTTCAACAATTTATCCACACTCTCTGTAGCCTCTGTACCTTGCTTCCACATCTATAAAATAGAGATACTGACAGTACATTAGTTAGAGAATTGCACAAAGGGTGAAAGAATATGTGGAAAGTCCTCAATATAGTGTCTGACACACAATACGTGCTGTGTGTGATAGCAAGAATGGTTGTGATTATAATTTCTTAGAATTTAACCTCCTTTTTGGTTTTGATTCAGGATTTTCCTCTTATATTTTGTCAGCTAAGTCATCCTTTTAAAAAACTTTTAACAAGCTTTAAAATCCCTTTAAAAAGTTTTTAAATTAAAATTTTCATTTTGTTTCTGTCATAAAATAAAATCCCAATATTTCATGTATTTTTTTCAAAAAATTAAAGTTATAATACAGATTAAAGATATCACCAACTAGCTTATAGTGCTAACTTGACAAAATCTGTGGTTGGATTACTGCTAAATTTTTGAATTGGGGAAGTCTTCAATATTAAAATAATTTATCAAACTTCACTTGATAATATTTATACTTTTAATATACTTTGATAAAATACAATAATAGCTAGTCTATATTTAGTAACTTTAAAAATAAATTTTATTTTCTAATATAGCTTAGACACATATGCTTTCAGTTGTACATTTCTGTTAAAATGTAAAATGCACTCTACTGAAGCATGCTTTTTTGCATAGGCTTTAATAAATTTAGCATCTTCAATAACATGAACATACAAATATGTAGGAGGTAAGTGATTAATGTCTAAATCAATCTTCTCTTCATTAAATAAAATCTTTGTCCACCAGGCCAGTCTTGCAATGTATTAAAAAAACTTTATAGCATGTAAGTCAATATTTGAATGGAGTTAGTGTGTCATTAGCAAACAGGATCAAATCCATTGACTTCTTCTTCTAAAAGCATTATGTATAATCTCCAGTCTTTGCTTCCACTTGATGTAATATGTAGTTTCCTGTTAGTGTCTACTAATAGCATTTCCTGCCCTCCTTTGGGTTTCCCTTGTGGCTCAGCTGATAAAAAATCCACCTGCAATGCGGGAGATCTGGGTTCAACCCCTGGGTTGGGAAGGTCCCCTGGAGGAGGGAAAGGCTACTTACTCCAGTATTCTGGCCTGGAGAATTCCATGGACTATATAGTCCATGGGGTCACAAACAGTTGGACATCACTGAGTGACTTCCACTTTCACTTTTCACCCTCTTTTAAACAAAAGGAAAATTATTGTGGATTGTTCACCCTTATGCTTTATCTAAAGGCATTATATACAACTTCCAACATTTGCTCTCTCCCTGTGAAAAGATAGTTTTCTGCTAGGATCTACTTCTTAATTATATCTACTTTTTAAACAAAATGAAAATTAATCGGGTTTGTTCACCCTTGTGTTTTAACATATGTTGCATTAACCTGGCCAGCAGTGCCCTTCCCCTCTATTAAACACTGAATGTATTTAACTTTGTATTCAGTGGGAAAAAAATGCTTATGCAATCCAGTCAAAAACACTTAATCTATTGATCCTCTGTATATGTGTCAAATCCACAATGTGATCTGTACATGCAGATTTATGCCTTCCATTATAAATAACTTCTATGAAATACCTATGTTTAAAGATGTGTAAAATGTTAACAGCATACGAATGCTGTGTCTATATTTTAAGTGATCAGAGTTTTTATATGTTGATAAACAGTTATCCAATGAATCAGAAATATGGCTATAAGATCTCATAAACAGTGTGTCCTTTACAGGATATGTTGTGAGATTTATCTTAAAAAGCACTGTATGTTAGTGCTAGTGATAAAGTAATGTACCAGGAATAGGTGTAGTTGGTTGTATGCAAGCAGTATTATTTTAATGAACTTTTTTTTTATTTTAACATTTAATGCTTCCTATACTGCTAGATATATGGCTTTAAAGAAACAATGTAACTGTTTTGCAATGATTTACTGAATGGATAGGGTTATACATTCTACAGTGATATGAACTATACATTTTTAGTGTGCTTAGTTACAGACAACTGTCACTTCAATGTGCAAATATTAAAATGAAACTAATCTATTCATTTTCTCTTTTCCTATTGTTCAAAATAATGTGAGATTATCAATTTCCAATTTTTCAATCTAGTAAATCTCAGCATATTTTGTTAAAGATAAATAGTTGAATTGTTTAGAGTTAATGATCCAAACCAGGTACACTCCTTCAGAGACTTTGTACCAATTTAAACAAAGACATATAATCACAAATAGTTGACATTTTTATTTTTTCTTATTCAAAGTATCATACCTCCTAATATCATTATGATATCATATCAAACTTTGGCATTAAAACAAGAAAATAAAATTAATTTTTAATAAAATATATAATTATTCTTATCATTTGTTATTTTTTGTATTACCCCAATAAAAAGTAGTTGTCACTAGTTAGATTTATTATCACCATTACATTTTGATCAGTTTCATATTCTTTCTTCTTTGAAGGATATATCATAACCATATTACAGCATAACTAGTTACTTGTTTGAAAGGTAGTGTTGAGTAGACAGATTATTTTGTTTTTTAAAAGAGATATAAAATGAATACTATTGATATTATTTATTATATTTTATAGAAAAGTATCCATTTCAAAGGTCTGGTATTATTCAGTTTTAAAATTAGTCATGTTCTATTTTGTGATTTCAATCATATCTACAGTATAAATTATTTCATTTTACCAATACCACTAATTGGGTTTTGCTTCACTTTATTGTTTACAAATGCATTTTCTTAGTGAGAATCTGAGTTTCAAAACTTTATCATTTCCTTTTCCATGAAGAACTTATTTTATTTTTTCTCGAAGGGAATGTCTGTGGTTTATAAATTTCTTGTTATTTTGTTTTCTGATAAAGTCTTTATATCCCCTTCATTTTTAAAGGATAAATGTCTGGATATAGGTTTGTAGGTGTTTTTTTTGTTTCTTAATTTTTTAACACTTTAAATATTTCACTCAGCTTTCTTATTGCTTGCTTAGTTTCTAATAAATCCATTGCAATTCTTATCCATGTCCTTCTATTTTAAAGTTTTAAGGTGTTTTTTTATTTAATTTTTTTTATTTCAAGATTTTCTCTTTGTCTTTGGTTGTCTGCTTGAATAAGATATACTCACGTGTAGATTTTTTGGTATTTATTCTGCATTGTGTTCCCTGGATCTGTAGCTCTGTCTCCCTCTCTGCTTCCCCTTTTCTCTGTCCTCTCTCTCCTCTTCTCTATGCACTATTCAAACCATTCACTATTTCCTGAACCTTTCACACCATGGGCACCACTAGAAAATGGGATTCAAGCTATTTTTATTGCCATAAATTCATCTAACATTTCCAAACAAACACCTTTGTTTCTATCTATCATTAATGACTCAGTAATTGTACACACCTCTTTAGTAACAGTAACTCTAATAATCATTCATTTTCTGAGATCTGTATTCATTTTGGGTGACAATTTGAAAACGTATTATGACATGTTGCCACATGTGACCCAAAATAAGAGATGAACAATATCACAACCCATCTATACCCTGTCATAGACACAATTTGACTGATTATCCACTTGTGCATCATGACAATGGTAAATGCCTATAAAAAGTTTTCAATTCTTATTCTCAAGCACTATACTTATCTTGTAACAGTTACTGTAACATTATCAGTAACGGCATTGGACCGCATCCCTTGTTTACACTCAGCAAAGCACTAGGAGGAATGAAAATTTAATACATCTAAATGTGTTTAACTTCTTTTCAGGGAACAGATTACTCATTGCCTCATTGAGCATCAACAACATTTCAGGTATGCAATAAGTCAAACACTGACAGGGTTCCTGCTCAATAGTTCCATAATAAAACTGAGATAAGCAGAAGAAAGGATATAATTATGTATGTTCAACAGTAAAGCAAGTCAAAAAGCAGGAAGATTTTCAAGTAATGAGGGACTCTTCATTATTCATTTTAATACCTCTCATATTAGTTTCTTTCAGCTAAAACCTACTTACATATGAAATGTGCACAAATAAACTACTTGTTTTTTTTCCATTTATTTTCATTAGTTGGAGGCTAATTACTTTACAATATTGTAGTGGTTTTTGCCATACACTGACATGAATCAGCCATGGATTTACATGTGCTCCCCATCCTGAACCCCCCTCCCACCTCCCTCCCCATCCCATCCCTCCGGGTCATCCCAGTGCACCAGCCCTGAGCACATGCATCCAACCTGGACTGGCGATCTGTTTCACACTTGATAATATTCATGTTTCGATGCTGTTCGCTCAGATCATCCCACCCTCACCTTCTCCCATAGAGTCCAAAAGTCTGTTCTACACATCTGTGTCTCTTTTTCTGTTTTGCATATAGGTTTATCATTACCATCTTTCTAAATTCCATATATATGCGTTAGTATACTGTATTGGTGTTTATCTTTCTGGCTTACTTTACTCTGTATATTTGCATATACAAATGCAAATAATACATTGAGCATATGGTTCTAAACAGTTTTCTATTATTCCTGATATGAGAAAACCTATCGTGCCAACATCCAAAGGGATTAGTAGGCATCTGAATATTTTTATAACTCCTTTACTTTTTTATTGAAAACTATATTAACACAATAAATAAGTAGAAAATATTTAGCAAATCAGCATCAAGCAATAATGATATTATTTTAACACACAATGGAATGACTAAGACAAGCCCTTTTATTTTTGTGGTCCTATTCTTTTGGTACTGTAATTTGTCAAATTTGGGAGAATTAAAATATTTAAAAGCTGTCATATATATTTTAAATGCTATCACGATATCTTTTTTTCTAATAAAAGCAATATATTAATTGAATCTAAATATTAAAATGCTACATTCAGCTAAGTAAAGTTGTAAGTTGTAAAAAGTTATTCAATAACTTCCAGTTTGGGAGTTTTTGTTTATTTTAATGACATAAGCCATTTCCATTCACTAATGAATTTTTCTCTATTGGTAAACTATGTCCTTTGATAATTGTTTTATTCAATAAATACAATGCATAAATTACTTATAGATATTTATTTATTATCGGTGCTCATCACACTTATAGTGACATCCATTCACCTACCTTGATGACACTGTGGTATCATGTTTCTATGAAAAAAAAATCAAATAATATGTAAGATCAATGAGGAGAAGGACTCAGAAATTAGGATAATACTTGCTGTATAGGATTTGTTTAATGAATATTTGTTGAATGTTTGACTGAATGAATTTATAGGACTGAATATTGGCTATACTGCTGTCTAAGGATAAGAGTATCCATCTTGTCAGATGCTTTAAGAAGGTCTTAAAGTATGTAACCCAATCTATCATTCTCCCTTGAGTCTTCTCAATGTTCCTATCACTTGTCTGTTTCTGTCAATGATTCTCTGCTCTGCCATTTTCTGTTTTCTCTGTTATATGTCACTGTCTGCATTTATGGACTGCAGGTCTCTAGATTGATACTGCAAGTCCCTTCAAAGGTGTCTCTTCGTGTTTGATGTTTAGATAATGCAAAGCAGGCTGTCTATATTTTCAGTTCCCACACATTACTTCCATATATACAAAAACTTCAGTGACTGATGGAAAGATTAAAAGGAAACAAAGGATAAACTTAAACTGTACTCTGATCATTAATCTTGCAGTAGTTAAAAGCTCTCATGTAGTTACACACCTCATGATCTCAATGAGTCAAGAAGACTCAAGATTTTGCCCAATATGACAATGCAATCACTATTTACAGGGATCAGGAAGACTACAGGTTCAGAAGAGAAAGAAGCAAGCTTAGTTCTAGATGTGTTAGTTTTGAGACACTCTGGAGATACTCAGACTGAGAAAGCAGCAGAGGCATATATTAACCGTTCTTAGAGCTGTGCTAGAACTATAAATTCTATAAACATCAGAGTATACATATATTTAAATTTACAGGATTGAATTAAATCATGGGAGTTGTGTGTAGAAAGAGAAAAGGTTAATAAGGAGAAATAATAGAACTAAGGAAGGACTTTGGGAAGTAGAAGGTCAACGAAAAGAAATGACATCTTTTCTTCTTCCCAAAGGTAGGACTTTGGTAGAAGGCCATGTGAAGAAACAGTATTCCACAGCAAGGAGTGATCTTCTATCCTCTCATTTAAGAGAAGAAAACAATCAAAAATAAGAATATTTAAAGAAAATGTCTGTTTCTAGTTTATAGTAGATTTGAAATTTTATCCAATAGAGCTGAAATTTGAGCAATACTGCCAATAGTACTGAAAATGTATGATTGGATTTACCAACTTGGATATTTTTTGTGACCTTGACAAGTGCAGGTTTGACAGGATAATAGAAATTAATAAAAGAAGCTTGAGAAATAATTAAATTAGAGACACTATAATTAGAGCATAGATAACTCCTTGAAGACTTTTTGTTTTATAGAAGAACAGAGTCCATGGACAGAAGCTGGAGGGACATGGGTCACTAAATGAGAAATATCATGGATTAGTTCCATGCTGAGGGCAAAGATTCATGTGAAATAGAAAAGATGTTCATCTAGAAAATAAAGTGTATAACTGGCTAAAGTTATTTTTGATATAACATTTTATTAATAAAATTATTTTTAAAATACTGAAAGCCCAGAGATAAATCCATGAACCTATGGACACCTTATCTTTGACAAAGAAGACAAGGACATACAATGGAAAAAAGACAACCTCTTTAACAAGTGGTGCTGGGAAAACTGGTAAACCACTTATAAAAGAATGAAACTAGAACACTTTCTAACACCATACACAAAAATAAACTCAAAATGAATTAAAGATCTAAATATAAGACCAGAAACTATAAAACTCCTAGAGGAGAACATAGGCAAAACACTCTTCGACATAAATCACAACAGGATCCTCTATGACCCACCTCCCAGCATATTGGAAATAAAAGCAAAAATAAACAAATGGGACCTAACGAAACTTAAAAGCTTTTGCACAACAAAGGAAACTATAAGCAAGGTGAAAAGACAGCCTTCAGATTGGGAGAAAATAATAGCAAATGAAGCAACAAAGAATTAATCTCAAAAATATACAAGCAACTCCTGAAGCTCAATTCCAGAAAAATAAATGACCCAATCAAAAAATGGGCCAAAGAACTAAACAGACATTTCTCCAAAGAAGACATACAGATGGCTAACAAACACATGAAAAGATGCTCAACATCACTCATTATCAGAGAAATGCAAATCAAAACCACAATGAGGTACCATTACACACCAGTCAGGATGGCTGCTATCCAAAAGTCTACAAGCAATAAATGCTGGAGAGGGTGTGGGGAAAAGGGGACCCTCTTACACTGTTGGTGGGAATGCAAACTAGTACAGCCACTATGGAAAACAGTGTGGAGATTTCTTAAAAAACTGGAAATAGAACTGCCATATGACCTAGCAATACCACTTCTGGGCATACACACCGAGGAAACCAGATCTGAAAGAGACACGTGCACCCCAATGTTCATCACAGAACTGTTTATAATAGCCAAGACATGGAAGCAACCTAGATGCCCATCAGCAGATGAATGGATAAGGAAGCTGTGGTACATATACACCATGGAATATTACTCAGCCATTAAAAAAGAATTCATTTGAATCAGTTCTAATGAGATGGATGAAACTGGAGCCCATTATACAGAGTGAAGTAAGCCAGAAAGATAAAGAACATTACAGCATACTAACACATATATATGGAATTTAGAAAGACAGTAACGATAACCCTATATGCAAAACAGAAAAAGAGACACAGATGTACAGAACAGACTTTTGAACTCTGTGGGAGAAGGTGAGGGTGGGATGTTTCAAAAGAACAGCAAGTATATTATCTGTGGTGAAACAGATCACCAGCCCAGGTGGGATGCATGAGACAAGTGCTCGGGCCTGGTGCACTGGGAAGACCCAGAGGAGTCGGGTGGAGAGGGAGGTGGGAGGGGGGATCGGGATGGGGAATACGTGTAACTCTATGGCTGATTCATGTCAATGTATGACAAAACCCACTGAAATGTTGTGAAGTAATTAGCCTCCAAATAATAAGAAAAATTAAAAAAAAAAAAAGAAGATATGATCTGGCAATTGTGCTCCTGGATGTTTATCTCAAAGACTTCTCAATCTTGTGGAGGCCTGTGGAGGTGTTCACTTCAATACTATTTTTGGTAATGGTAATTTACAGAGTAATTGGGTGTATATTGCTTAAACAGAGAATAGGTATTATATATTAAACACCCTCAAGTACCACGAACAATGAGAAACAACAAAGCAAATGTACAGCTGGAAAAGAAGATCCAACCTAAAAATGTACTATCAATTGAAAAAAGAACAAAATAATACATTAACCAAATAACATTTACATAAAGTTAACAGTAAATAGATTAAATCCCTTGCCTGTGGTAAAGGGAATCAGTGTGAGAAACTGGTATAAAGGAGAACAAATGAATGAATAAATAAGAATGATGTTTATGTTCCTTGAGATGGGGAATTACCAAAACCCAATGTGTTTCTTGCCCTTGTAAAGAAAAGATAAATTAAAAGGAGGGAGTGATGTGATTTGGCAGGCATGGCTTGGATTCTTTGTAAAATGCACTGGGCACTACTATAGAATGTATCTAGTGCCCCAAAAACTTAAAATTATACCCATATATTAAGAAGTCATGAAAGAGAGAAGACATCTAGTCAATTTTCAGGGTCATGCATAATCAGAAGGAAAATGAATTCAACTTTGGAACATAGTCATTCCTAGGCTCTCAAACACTGTACAGTGTCTGCCACAATGATCTCAATGTCTCAATGTTCACAATTACTAACTTTCTTACAGTGATGTTTAGATCCCTCGTAGCTCAGTGGATAAAGAATCTACCCACAATGCAGGAGACCTGGGTTCGATCCCCAGGCTGGGAAGATCCTCTGGAGAAGGAAATGGCAACCCACTCCAGTATTCTTGCCTATAGAATCCCATGGACAGAGGAGCCTGGGTGGGCTACAGTCCATGGGATCGCAAGAGTCGGACAGACTTAGTGACTAAGCCACCACCGTAGTGATGTTTTCTTTAGATTTCATTTTCCTGGATTTAGTATTATATGAAAAATGTGGACAGGCATGCACTCTCTTTTACAATACATGTGAGTATTCAAAGGAACAAAATGCTGCACCAAATTTTGAGATAGAGCCTGGTCAAAAGAGTGGAAATTAATTCAAGATTTCTGCTTCACAGAGGACTGCCTGTTGAATTGTAATAGGTTAATCATCTAGGAAAACTACTTTCAAATAGTAAAAATTATAAGTTCTACCATAAATCAAAGCTCATTGTGACTGAATTGTAAGGTCATGGGTGACCATGACCTGAGATCTCCAGGCATACCAAGTGCACATTAATTCAATGTTTTCTAATATTAGAGTTATAGCAGAAATGAAAGCACATAGCTAGAATACTCCCAAGGCTTATATATTATGCAGGCAGCACAGAACAGTGATTATAAATCTCCTTCCAGACATAGCAAAAACCGACCTTACAAATCTGCCTTTACTGTAGGTAGCAAAGGGGTTAAGGATATGATAAGAAATTTTCCTAAATAACTTCCCAATGTCTTGATAAATGATGTCATCCATCACTACTAATGTGCACTAAGGAACAGAATTAATTATTTTGCAATCATGATCTGGTATAGAGATCAAGGTCATATTATTACATCAGCAGAACATTGACCGGTTGTGAATTATTCTTGATGAGACATTCAATTCTTAAATTCTGAGCTGGTAGTCACTGGAGGCCTATTAACAATTACAGATTAGAAGGCATTTTATACAATACCGTTATTCACAGCTCCTACACACTGCCTCTGTGAATTACTATAATGCACATGGTTTAGGAAACTAACCTCTAAAGAATATTAAGCATCTGGGTGGAATATTTAAAGAAACTGTTGTATGATTATTTATATACATACTCTAGCATTTACAAACTTTATAATAATTCTTCTCTATATCTTGAAACACAACACCCACTCTATTCTCACCACTTTTTTTAAGTTCAAACTTCAAATGATATCAGATAAAATATTTAGCATTTTATCAAATATTAGGTAAAATTAAATTTCTTATTAATTTCCAATTTATGCATGCCAAGTCACCTGGAGATGTAATTTTTTTCTGATGATCCAGTTTTGAGACTTTGAGAACCTGCGCATTAAAAAAGAAAGAGGGCAAAACACTGGAATAAAATCTCCATGGCGAATTAGGACCGTGAAGTCAGTCTAATATCACCTGACAATTCTAAAGTTGATTTCTCTAACTCAAGAAAATGTGATATGAATAAATATCCAATTGTATCTATAAACTAGCAAAATATAGGTACTATAACTTTAGTACCTAAATTTCATGGTTCTTAAAGACAAAGTTTATATCTCTTTTATTAGACAAGGAATTACTAGCATATATAGTATGTCTCATGTAGAGTAGCTCTTCAGTACTTGCTTAGCAAATAGATGATTAAATTAGAATGTCTACTTTTCAAGCTCTCTTATATTTTACATTGAGTTATGGGATCTTCCCAAATTTTATTAGAGCAATATTCTTTCTTATTCCAAATGTATTATACCATAGAGTTCAGGACTATTAAGAAATTATAAAATCTCTTGGAAAATAATTATAATTTACATAATCTGAAAATCATAAATTTAAAATATGTGCTATATAAAATATTTATACATATTTTAGGTAAATTGAGCAATCCTCCATGTATGATTCATAATATAGGCTCATAAGGATTTATGATTATGTTGCAAAAAAACTTTATTTTTTTTTCCATTTATTTTTATTAGTTGGAGGCTAATCACTTTACAGTATTGTAGTGGTTTTTGCCATACATTGACATGAATCAGCCATGGATTTACAAGTCAGATTTATAAGTCAGATGTGATATTCAAAAATAAACACTGGCTCTAAAGTTTTTGATAAAAATATCACAGTGAGTCACAAACTGAAGAACTCTTATGATATCCAAGCAGTGTAAATGCAAATAAAACCACAAATAGGAATATAATGCATAATGACTTGAAAATTAAAAAGAATTAAAATCTTCAGATAGCAGAAAAGTATTGCCTATGTTATTATTGATAGGAGAGAGTGTTGTCCTCATTGGATTTAACTTTACTCCTGACTAAATATCTCAGCATAATTCACAAATATTGCACTATTATACATGTTTAAAAGGGAGTGTAGAAGATTGTTACCCTCAACGATCTTATTAGCAATCTTAACAACGATCTTATTTTTTCCAAAGGAAAACCTTATTATCTTTTGACAGTGAATTGATAAATTATCAAATCGTGTTAAACCAGAATACAGTATATAATAAAATGCACAGAGTAAAAATGTATTATAAAACTATATTGAATGAAAGTACTCAAGACAGAGGAAAAAAATTACAAAGTGAGTAAACTCTACTTGCAAAAAATTTCAGAGTAAATCAAAATCTAACAAAAGGCTAGGAATGATGATTATGTTCTACAAGAAAAAAAGAAGAGAAACGTGACCATAAAGGAACAAAAGATGAGTCTGGGAGGAGCAGAGGTCTAGCAGTTTTAGATTTCTTGACCTGAGTAGTAGTAACACTATAATTCAGTATTCAGTTGAGCTTTTAGGTTTTATGTATGTGTTGCATTTCAAAATAAAAGTTGAAAAGTCTATCAACTATGTTGCTACCGCAAATTCACTAACTTAAAACAATAGAAAAATATATTCTTACAGTTCTGTAGGTTCAAAACTTGACACAGGTCTTCTTACTGGTCTAAAATCCAAGTGTTAGCAGAGTTGTGTTTCATTCTGGAGGTTCTCAGAAAAAAGTTCAATTTCTTGCCTTTTCTAGCTTCTAGAGGGCTCCCGCATTTGATGGTTCCTGACTCTCTTTCTTTCATCTTTAAAGTCATTAATGTTGTTTCTCTCTGACCTTTCCTCTTTAATCATATCTCCCTTTGATTGTTCTCTTCTGCCTCCCTCTTTCACTTTTAGGATCCTTATCGTTACATTGATGTCACCTGGATAATCCAAGTTAACTTCCTTAGGTTAAAATCTCCTGATTGGCAACTTAATTGATATGCAACCTTAATTCCTTCTTACAGAAAAACTAATGTTTCTCATATTCTGAGGATTAGAATGTGAGCATTTTGGGGAAGTTATTATTCTAACTACAACAACTCTAAACAAATTCCCAAAATATTAAAAGAGACAATGTTATTTCTGGTATATAATGATGCTGTCCAGGCCCATGGTTAACAAGAAATACCTTCAACTTTTTTTTCCAAGTCTACCTAAGTATTCGTTACTAATGAAATGATGAGCCACAACAGAACCAGGCCAGTTAATTTCCCCCACTTTTTTCTTGACACTTCTTAACTCTATGAAAACAAAAAAGAAGTTTACAAATTTTAATTGTTTTCAAAAATAAATTTAAAACACTATTTCTCACAAGATGATAGTGTTTAACCTACATATCTTCACAACACTTTCCAAGATATAACACTTTCTGGTTTGTGTTCTTTTTTTTAGTATACTAAATGGTTTCAGGAAATACATTTTTGTATTAATATATACATTTTTATAAAATGTAATACCTTCTTTTAGCATCTAATAAGTAAAAATTTTTAGAAATGTTATCTTATTTTGAAGTTTGCAGAGAATAATTTTATTTGGATCAACAATACTTTTTAAACATTTTTGTATATTAATTGTTTATATTTCAATTTTCTTCCTAAATTCAAGTGGATATCAGAAAATTATAAAGCAGTTTTGAAGGCTCTACATAGAAATTGTTGCCTATCAGATATTTTACATATTTGAAATTTATAAAACATTTACAAGTTATTCTATAGTTCATAATCATTACCTATTTATACAGAATTGCTGAGTTAATTTAAATTCAATAAGCTTTATTTTTACACTGTCAGATACATTTATCTCTCATAATACACTTTACTGCAATTATTCCCTTTTCTCTGAAGTTTTTTAATTTTTATTTCTACCTCCCATCTTATGTGTCAAAACCCCTCTAAATTTCTTTAATTTATGTATATGGCGTTTTCTGCTTTGAGTCAATTTTTATTTTTACAATCAATAAAATACTACAGCTCATGGCTGGAGCTCCTTGATACTCATCAGAGTAAAACTGTACAGATGACCTCAAACAGCTCATTTCAGATGAGCATCCCAAATTTCTGATTTTATGCAAATTTTAGCCTAATTATCTGAAAGTTTTTAGAACAATGACCTCAGGAGTATGACCCTTCTCCATAAACATCTTTCTGCACTAATAGGCTCTGGAAAGCCTTTTTCTTCTTTCTTACCATGTAAATGGAAATTGCTGAACTTATATGCACTTTATTGTTATTAAAAATCAGAATCAGTGGGGAGTCTTAGCAGAGGATGATGAAATATTCCCAAACTACTGAATAAGGGAGAATGTCTAGGACATCATCACCTTCATGTCCCATCTAATAGAGAATTTACCTGAGGAGAAATCACCCACTGACTTTAAGACTTACAATGTGTCCTTTATCTGACCCTTAGAGATTCAGAGAACAAGAGTCATTCCTTTGAATTATTTCAGGGAAGTTGATTATCTGGAATTTACCTCTGTATTTCAAGAAAGCAGTTATTAATAAAGTATTTTAAAAATAAATATGAACATAATAATAATATATACCCATGGTTTCAAAAATCAAATTTCATTTGAGAGTTTATGCTTTTCAATTTTTTTAAGTTAAATATACTTCACAATGTTATTGAATATTTCACATTTATGCTAAAATATACTTGTGACATATGTATCCTTTTGTGAAGTAGGATATTATAAAGGAAATATCACTAAACCTCACAAGTACAAATAATAATGCAACTTAATAATGCAATTAAAGGATTATAATTTTATTACTAATGCAGCAGTACATGTCTCTTATGTTGCAAATAAGACTTTATATATTTATTATTTTTTATCTCAGCCATAGGAAAATTCAGATAGAAATATAGGCATGAGTTTTAAAACTTACTTAGGATTTTATTAAAGAAAAACCAAAGGGTGAAATTATTGGCAATAGTGGATATGCTTTCTAGTTTATTGTTGCATTGGAACAAAGATAGAAAACAAAACAAAACCACATGAAGTTTGAACACCAACTATTAAAATTAGCTAAGTTAATCAAACCTTCAAGTTACGTGACACACCAATAATATGCGGAATGATCACTACGAAAACTGATTCTCCTGTTCTCTGAATTTGAGAAGCATGTTCCAGCTGAGCTAATTAAAACCCTAAAGGATGATGCTGTTAAAGTGCTGCACTCAATATGCAGGCAGATTTTGAAAACTCAGCAGTGGTCACAGGACTAGAAAAAGTCAGTTTTCATTTCAATTCCAAAGAAGTGGAATCTCAAAGAATGCTCAAACTACTGTACAATTACGCTCATTTTACATGTTTGCAAAGTTATGCTCAAAATCCTTCAAGCAAATCTTCAGCAGTATGTGAACCAAGAACTTCCAGATGTATCAGCTGGGTTTAGAAGAGGCAGAGGAACTAGAGATCTAATTGTCAACATTCACTGGATCTTGGAGAAAGCAAAGGAATTTCAGAAAAACATCTACATCTGCTTCACTGACTACACTAAAGCCTTTGACTATGAAGACCACAAAAAAACTGTGGAAAATTCTTAGAGATGGGAATACCAGACCACCTTAGCTGCCTTCTGAGAAACCTGTATGCAGGTCAAGAAGCAACCCTCAGACGGAACATGGATGATTGGTTCAAAATTGGGAAAGGCGTATGACAAGGTTATATGTTGTCACACAATTAATTTAACTTATATGCAGAATATATCATGTTAAATGCCAGACTGAATGAATCACAAGTTGGAATCAAGATTGTGGGAAGAAATATTAACAATCTCAGATATGCAGATTATACCACTCTAATGGCAGAAAAAAAGGTACTGAAGAGGTACTGAAGACCTTCTTGATGAGGGTGAAAGAGAAGAGTGAAAAAGCTGGCTTAAAACTCAGCACTACAAAACTGAGAACATGGCATCTGGTCCCATCACTTCATGACAAACAGAAAGGGAAAAAGTTGAAGCAGTGATGAGTTTTATTTTCTTGGGCTCCAAAATCAATAGGGATGGTGACTGCACCCATGAAATTAAGAGACACTTGCTCCTTGGAAGGAAAGCTTCTTAGAAGGACCTAGACAGCATATTTAAAAGCAGAGACATCATTTTGCTGACAAAGGTCTATATTCTCAAAGCTATGGTTTTTCCAGTAGTCATGTAAGGATATGAGAGACAGATCATAAAAAAGGAGGAATGCCAAAGAATTGATGCTTTTGAACTGTGGTGTGGGAGAAGACTCTTGAGAGTCCCTTGGACTGCAAAGAGATCAAACTAGTCATTACTAAAGGAAATCAACTTTGAATATTCATTGGTAAGACTGTTGCTGAGGCTGAAGCTCTAAGACTTTGGCCACCTCATGCAAAGCCTGACTTATTGAAAAAGATCCTGATGCTGGGAAAGATTGAAGTCAAAAGGAGAAGGGGGCAGCAGAGGATGAGATGGTTAGATACCATCACTGACTCAATAGACACAAATTTCAGCAAACCCCAGAAGATAGTGGAGGACAGAGGAGCCTGGAGTGCTATAGTCCATGGGGTCGCAAAGAGCTGGACACAGCTTAGCAACTTAACAACAACAACAAATATATCAATTAAATGTGAAAAATAGGGTACACTTTTACTGTCAGATTATTCTTTGCAATGTCAAATTATAATGGCCAATTATTTTGATTCCATCTTCATTGAATCCAAACTTCATAAATTAGCATAAAACTTTGAGGTTTTCATAAAGTTGTTTCTCTAACAGTAGAGATTTAAAAACCCTCTATGGAAGTAGAAGTTGGAAATTGCCTGTTCAAAGAAATTTATGATTTTATTACAGCTGCATATTGACTATTCTTTTAGTAACCTGCAGGCAGAAAGTAACAGTTTATTTATTCAAACTGCAAATGAAATTGGGCAAGAAAAGTAATTAGCAAGCAACAAAAAACTAATGGAAAAGCACCATAAAAGCAGTTCAGAATTTATGTGGGTTGTCAGATCGTTAGAAAAATAACACTTTAATTTTAAAAAGGTAGAAAACTATGTGTATATATTTTTTCTTCAACAAACTGCCTAAACATAGGTATAGGATTTTCAAACAAAGGCAATGCTGAGAAACATTAGTGCAATTTCTTAACTTTTAAAATAATTTAAAGTTATTCTAAATATAAGTTTAAGAATTGTTTCAAATGTAAACTTTATAATGAATGATATGTTTATTTCTTTAATTAGAGACACAGGGAATATTTGACTATGTGCCTTTTGAAATGTCAGTGATGAATTTTTTGCAACTGACAGATCTCACTAACATTGCAGAAGCCACCAAGATAATACATATATTTAGAGAAAAAACAACAATAATTACATACATATTACTGGTCAGTTACAAGATAATAACGGTGCTATTTTCTGGGTGGTGCTTATTTTGTGACATGAAAACATTTCCGAACCTGCCAGAAAATGTAATTTGTTACTGAACAGATAATCCTTCTTAAAGTAATATTAGTTGTTGGAATATCAACACAAAAACCACTAGTTGAAAAAATACAAGGAGTTTCCTTAATGCTGAACATATTGTTTAGTGGATGCCCACATTTACAACAAAGAAAACACAGATTCTCTTAAAGACTTCCCAGGTGACAGGCAAGACCAGTTTACAACACAGCTATATCAGTTGACTAAAGGCTATTTTATCCAATTACATTTTCCTCAAAAATTTTAATGACATTAGAAATTTCTAAGAAATTCTTCAGGAAAATGTCAAAATTTCTTGGCCTTGGAATCAGGTAATGTGACAATCTCCTAGTCGCTCGCTCTCTTTTTTTTTTTTAAACACTTAGTGTTATAGCCATATTGGAAACTCAAACTTTGCTAAGATCTGTGTGAATTATTTTTAAGATTTCCCATATGCATTACACTTTGGCATTTTTGCACTTGACATTTTCTTGCCTTGGAAGTTTCCCTACCTTTTGAGTACCTTCTACCTGAATATCATATAAGTATTGGCCTAAGTCTCAAAATTTTATGAAGTCTTTTGGCTACTCTAGGACTCAAAAATAGCTTCTCCATTTATTCAAGAGCATATTGGTGACATAAGTTGTCTTACACCATGAAATAAATGAGTAAAATTAGATCTCTACTGTACATGAGCACAGGCTAGTATAAGTTGGTGAGAGAGAAGAATCAGATGTGTAAAACATAATTAAAATGTATTAATACAGGCGATACAATAGAAGTGCAAGCTAAATACTTTAGACCCACTTAAGAGAGAATATCTAACTGCATATGGATGTGTATGGGAACATGTGAAAACGATTCAGTGACTTCTCATTTACCAGAAACTTTTCAAATTATCTACTCCTCAGCACGCTCCAGTTGAAATCACTTCTTTCTCTGTGCACTCACAGGGCTTAAAACAAGTTTGTTGAATGTATCACAATTCCTGGTTGGCTGGTTTAGTCACTAAGTTGTGTGCAACTCTTGTGACCCCATGGACTCCTCTGTCCATGGAATTCTCCAAGCAAGAATACTGGAGTTGTAGCAAAACTCATACCAGTTTACAAATTATAACACAATTTCCAAACTTCAATCACCAGAAACGTAAAACTGTCTAAACATATCTGCATTTGTGAGATCTTCTGTGTCTACTGTTTGCCTCTGTCTGATTTCTTTAGATATCAGAACAAGCTTGAAAGGGGGGAAAAAAAGCAGAACGTGGTAATCAGGCCATTGTATCTCCCTTTGCATTGCAATTCTTGCTTAATCTTGTTTGGCTCTTAAAGAGGTGGGAATACCAGACCTTTGCCTGGTATTTCTCTGCCTCCAGAGAAATCTGTATGTAGATCAGAAGCAAAAATTAGAACCAGACATGGAACAACAGGCTGGTTCAAAATTGGGAAAAGAGTATGTCAAGACTATATATTGCCAGCCTGCTTATTTAATTTATATGCAGAGTACATCATGTGAAAGGCCAGGCTGGATGAAATACAAGCTGGAATCAAGATTACAGGGAGAAATATCAATAACCTCAGATAGGCAGATAACACCACCCTTATGGCAGAAAGGAAAGAGGAACTAAAGAGCCTCTTGATGATGGTGAAAGAGAAAGAGAGAAAAACCTGGCTTAAAACTCAACATTCAGAAAATTAAGATCATGGCATCTGATCCCATCACTTCATGGCAAATAGATAGGGAAACAATGGAAACAGGGACAGACAGATTTTCTTGGGTTCGAAAATCACTGCAGATAGTGACTGCAGCCATGAGACTAAAAGATGCTTGCTCCTTGGAAGAAAAGCTATGACCAATCTAGATACCTTATTAAAAAGCAGAGACATAACTTTGCCAACTAAGGTCCATCTAGCCAAAGCTATGATTTTTCCAGTAGTCTTGTACGGATGTGAGAGTTGGACCATAAAGAAAGCTGAGCGGCGAAGCATTGATGCTTTTGAACTGTGGTGTTGGAGAACACTCTTGAGAGTCCCTTGGATTGCTGGAAGATCAAACCTGTCAGTTGTAAAGGAAATCAGTCCTGAATATTCACTGGAAGGACTGATGCTGAAACTAAAGCTCCCATACTTTGGCCACCTGATGTGAAGAACTGACTCATTTGAAAAGACCCAGATGGTAACTGCAGCCATGAAATTAAAAGACGCTTACTCCTTGGAAGGAAAGTTATGACCAACCTAGATAACATATTAAAAAGCAGAGACATTGCTTTGCCAACAAAGGTCCATCTGGTCAAGGCTATGGTTTTTCCCGTGGTCATATATGGATGTGAGAGTTGGACTGTGAAGAAAGCTGAGAGCCGAAAAATTGATGCTTTTGAACTATAGTGTTGGAGAAGACTCTTGAGAGTCCCTTGGACTGCAAGGAGATCCAACCAGTCCATCCTGAAGGAGATCAGTCCTGGGTGTTCATTGGAAGGACTGATGCTGAAGCTGAAACTCCAGTACTTTGGTCACCTCATTCGAAGAGTTAACTCATTGGAAAAGACCCTGATGCTGGGAGGGATTGGTGGCAGGAGGAGAAGGGGACGACAGAGGATGCACCGACTCGATGGGCAAGAGTTTGAATAAACTCCGGGAGTTGGTGATGGACAGGGAGGCCTGGCGTGCTGCGATTGATGGGGTCGCAAAGAGTCGGACATGACTGGGCGACTGAACTGAACTGAACTGATGCTGGGAAAGATTGAAGGCAGAAGGAGAAGGGGATGACAGAGGGTGAGATGGTTGGATGGTATCACTGGCTCAGTGGACATGAGTTTGAGCAAGCTCTGGGAGTTGGTGATGGACAGGGAAGCCTGGAGTGCTGCAGTCCATGGGGTGACAGAGAGTCCAATACAACTGAGCAACCGAACTGAGCTGAACCTTGTTTGGATGCTTTCTAAAGATAATGGGTCTGGAATGGCCTGAAGGCAAAAGTAACTGCAGGATTTTGGTTCATTTCTTTGAGAGTTTTCCCAAAGCTTTCTCCAAGATTTAAGCCCTCAAACCTTATCTTTCTCATCAACCCTGCATAATCATATGGTTGTTTCTTGTTTTCTTCCCCTTGCTTCATGCTTATTTTTAGAACTGAAGTATAGCTGACTTACAATATTATATTAGTTTCTAGTGTACAACCTAGTGATTCTATTTTTTTTTTTTTAATATTATTTTATTAGTTGGAGGCCAATCACTTCACAACATTTCAGTGGGTTTTGTCATACATTGACATGAATCAGCCATATAGTTACACGTATTCCCCATCCTGATCCCCCCTCCCACCTCCCTCTCCACCCGACTCCTCTGGGTCTTCCCAGTGCACCAGGCCCGAGCACTTGACTCATGCATCCCACCTGGGCTGGTGGTCTGTTTCACCATAGATAATATACATGCTGTTCTTTCAAAACATCTCACCCTCACGTTCTCCCCCAGAGTTCAAAAGTCTGTTCTGTACTTCTGTGTCTCTTTTTCTGTTTTGCATATAGGGTTATCGCTACCATCTATCTAAATTCCGTATATATGTGTTAGTATACTGTAATGTTCTTTATCTTTCTGGCTTACTTCACTCTGTATAATGGGCTCCAGTTTCATCCATCTCATTAGAACTGATTCAAATGAATTCTTTTTAACAAATGAATAATATTCCATGGTGTATATGTACCACAGCTTCCTTATCCATTCATCTGCTGATGGGCATCTGGGTTGCTTCCATGTCCTGGCTATTATAAACAGTGCTGCGATGAACACTGGGGTGCACGTGTCTCTTTCAGATCTGGATTCCTCAGTGTGTATGCCCAGAAGTGGTATTGCTGGGTCATATGGCAGTTCTATTTCCAGTTTTTTAAGAAATCTCCACACTGTTTTCCATAGTGGCTGTACTAGTTTGCATTCCCACCAACAGTGTAAGAGGGTTCCCTTTTCTCCACACCCTCTCCAGCATTTATTGCTTGTAGACTTTTGGATAGCAGCCATCCTGACTGGCGTGTAATGGTACCTCATTGTGGTTTTGATTTGCATTTCTCTGATTCTATATTTTTATAGATTAAAGTCCATATAAAGAAGGCTGAGTGCCAAAGAATTGATGCTTTCTAATTGTGTTGTTGGAGAAGGGTCTGGAAAGTGCCTTGGGCTGCAAGGAGATTTAAATCAGTCAATCCTAAAAAAAAAAAAAATCAACCCTGAATACTCATTGGAAAGACTGACACTGAAGCTGAAGCTCCAATAATTTGGCCACCTGATGCAATGAACCAAGTCATTGGAAAAGATCCTAATGCTGGGAAAGACCCAAGGTAGGAACAGAAGGGAGCGACAGAGGATGAGATGGTTGGATGGTATCACCGACTCAGTGGACTCAATCTGAGCAACCACCAGAAGATAGTAAAGGAGTGGGGAACCTGGCGTACTGTGTTCTATGGAGTCACAGAAAGTCAAACATGACTTAACAACTGAACGATATTATTATAAAATGTTGGTTATATTCTAAGTGCTATACATTACATCCTTGTAACTTATTTATATTATACCTACCAGTTTGTAGCTCTTAATCCCCTTCCCCTTTAATGCCCTTCTCCCCACATCTCTCCCCTCTGCTAACCATTAATTTGTTCTCTGTATTGAGTCTGTTTCTGTTTTGTTATATTCCTTCATTTGTCTTATTTTATAGACTCCACATATAAGTCAAAATACACAGTATTTGTCTTTCCCTGTTTGACTAATTTCACTAAGCACCTGAAGTGTATTACACTTCAGGTTCATTTATGTTGTCAGAAAAGGAAATTTTTTTTCTTTCAATGCATGAGTAATATTCAGACTCCCCCGGTGGCTCAGACAGAAAAGAATCTGCCTGCAATGTGGGAGACCTGGATTCAATCCCTGGGTTAGGAAGATCCCCTGAAGAAGGGCATGGTAACTCACTCCAGTACTCCTGTCTGGAGAATATTCATGGACAGAGGAGCCTGGCGGGCTGCTGTCAATGGGGTCGCAGAGTTGAACCCTACTGAGTGACTTAGCACAGCACAATATTCAATTCAAGAAATATGGCATATTCTAAATAATTTCCATTTTCAATAAACGTTATATAACATTATGTGTGTGTATATATATATGAATATAATAGGTTTTCTTTATTCATTCATCTGTTGATAGACAGGTTGCTTCCATATCTTGGCTATTATAAAAAAATGCTGCAATGAACATTGGGATGCACATATCTTTAAAAATTAGTGCCTTAATTTTCTTGAGATTTGTACCCAGAAGTGATTGTTAGATCATATGGGAGTTCTACTTTTAATACTTTGAGGAACCAGACTGTTTTCCTCTTCATTACTTTAAAATTTTATTATTTTTATTTCTTAGTAGGAGTCCCTTAGTCTGATTTTGATTACTCCACTAGGAATGGAATAGTATGTACAAAGAGCTTTGACTTTGGAGATAAGGATTTGTATTCTATTATACTCCTTACTGGAAAAATAACATCTTTTTAGAGATTAATATCATTTATATGTAATGTGCCAAATGTAATTCAAAATTAAGTTGTGGCTCTGTGGAAAAATTCTAATACCAAATTTTCTTTAGAGTAAAACATTGAATAAAATGCATAAAATATCATTTAACAATAGTTTAAAGTGTTTCATTTACAAAGAAAACAATTTTCAGGTAAGGAGATTGGATAAACCAATTCATCCTATGCACAATACAACAAAACGGGCAAGTAATTTCTTTAAAAATGTAGCTTTTATAAATGCAAGTAGCTCCAAGTAGCAAATGTTTGGACTAAGGAGGTGAGGTAGAATTTTTTTTAAACCTGTTTTGCTATTTTCCAGATGGCAGGTAAAATAATGTTAATAAGGACAAGACATGAATTAAGTATACACGATAAATCCCAGTATTCTTCAATTTCTCTTAAGATGATCTATAGTCTTATCAGTATTCCCATCCTTAGTGAAAACAGTATTCACTTTTCTCTGAAAATATAACCACGCTTGACTTTTCATATTATTTTGGTGAGAAGTGAAAACTAACAATATTATAGTATGCCATGAAAAATCTCTCAATGCATGTATCTGCATGACTCTGCTTTCTACTTTAGCTAAAATGATTTTGACAACAGCATTGTTAGATAAGACATGATTTATTTCTGTTTATATGATGTCAACACTCATGACATAAACACTGATGTATAGCTACAAAAAGACTAATAAAAAAGACATCTGTTTTCTTTAGATTTGGGATAGAAATGTAGTGTATTCTGAATCATTTTTATTTTGAACAAACACTACATATTTGGCACTTTTCATTGTGCTGACAAAGAAAATGTAATATTTTCAATAATCATATAATAAATAAATTAGAGGAAGAATTTAATTCATTAAAAGCTATGATTTTATTGAATACTTAAGAGCATTAAGTTTAAAATTTTTTTTCTAAAATTTAATTTACTGTCCTTTTTCAGAGTAATCGAATTAGTAGCAGAAGATTTCATATCATCAATAAAAATCAATTTTATTAAGTGGAAATAAAGCTATTTTACACTAAAATATTGATGGGCAATTCTGAAAATGGCTTATTTTTTAATTTTTCTTCTTTATGTGTAAAAAACACCAGAGCATGTGATTTATGGTTTTTAAGTCACTTTCTAATTGATTTTAATATTCTAATGATAATTCTTTTCACCTAGATCTCTATCCTTAAATGTTTTAATTACATCTTTTTTTAATATAATTGCCTTTCATATAGTTCATACATTGATCTACAATCACCATGTTGAAAAGGGAAGTGAAGCCATTCTATGCCATCTCATTTTCTCTGACCTCAGATATGAATCTTTCTCATTTTAGTGTGTGACTTCCCAGTGCCATGTCCAAGTAATATTATTAATCTAATAATGTTTTTCTCATTCATTTACTTATTTGTTTGTATACTTAAAGTAAAGGAGTTACATCTCAAATGGATGCAGTTTTCAGAAATGTCTTTTCAACAATGGTCACCTGACATGTTGATTGGCATCTTCTGAGTTTTTCTTTACTTTCACAGAGGGAGTATTTGTGAGAATTTTAAGTCTTCATCAGGACATAAATTAGGAAATAATTAGCTCTTCACATGCTAGTAAAGTAATGCTCAAAATTCTCCAAGCCAGGCTTCAGCAATACATGAACCATGAACTTCCAGATGTTCAAATTGGTTTCAGAAAAGGCAGAGAAACCAGAGATCAAAATGCCAACATCTGCTGGATCATCAAAAAAGCAAGAGAGTTCCAGAAAAACATATATTTCTGCTTTATTGACTATACCAAAGCCTTTGACTGTGGGGATGACAATAAACTGTGGAAAATTCTGAAAGAGATGGGAATACCAAATCACCTGACCTGCCTCTTAATAAACCTGTATGCAGGTGAGGAAGCAACAGTCAGACTGGACATGGAACAACAGACTGGTTCCAAATAGGAAAAGGAATACATCAAGGCTGTATATTGTCACCCTGCATATTTAACTTACATGCAGAGTACATCATGAGAAACGCTGGGCTGGAAGAAGCACAAGCTGGAATCAAGGTTACAGGGAGAAATATCAGTAACCTCAGATATGCAGATGACACCACCCTTAGGGCAGAAAGTGAAGAGGAATTAAAAAGCCTCTTGATGAAAGTGAAAGAGGAAAGTGAAAAAGTTGGCTTAAAGCTCAACATTCAGAAAACTAAGATCATGGCATCTGGTCCCATCACCTCATGGGAAATAGATGGGGAAACAGTGGAAACAGTGTCAGACTTTATTTTGGGGTGCTCCAAAATCACTGCAGATGGTGACTGCAGCCATGAAATTAAAAGACGCTTACTGCTTGGAAGGAAAGTTATGACCAACCCAGAAAGCATATTAAAAAGCAGAGACATTACTTTGCCAACAAA
The DNA here is from genome assembly GCF_963930625.1 of Muntiacus reevesi. NCBI lineage: Eukaryota > Metazoa > Chordata > Mammalia > Artiodactyla > Cervidae > Muntiacus > Muntiacus reevesi. The sequence goes on along the minus strand of NC_089249.1, from coordinate 100,506,371 downwards.
GGTCTGTCTAGTCAAGGTTATAGTTTTTCCAGTGGTCATGTATGGATGTGAGAGTTGGACTATAAAGAGAGCTGAGCACCGAAGAATTGATGCTTTTGAACTGTGGTGTTGGAGAAGACTCTTGAGAGTCCCTTGGACTGCAAGGAGATCCAACCAATCCATCCTGAAGGAAATCAGTCCTGGGTGTTCATTGGAAGGACTGATGCTGAAGCTGAAACTCCAATACTTTGGCCACCTGATGTGAAGAGTTTACTCATTGGAAAAGACCCTGATGCTGGGAGGGATTAGGGGCAGGAGGAGAAGGGGACGATAGAGGATGAGATGGCTGGATGGCATCACCAACTCTATGGACATGAGTTTAAGTAAACTCCGGGAGTTGGTGATAGACAGGCAGGCCTGGCATGCTGCGATTCATGGGGTCGCAAAGAGTCGGACACGACTGAGCGACTGAACTGACTAATGAAATTCTGTGGCCCTTTCTCAGCTGTTTTGTTAATGAGGAAAAACTTTAAAAATAAATATGACAATCTTTTCTGAAATTTTTTCCTCTTTTTTTTTTTTTATAATACCTCAGTTCTAACTGTTTTCTGAGTTTATGCAAATCTAGAGCATAGACAGATTCATGCATTTCTCTTCAGTTTGAGGAGGGCACTATTCTAATATAGAATTTCTAGTGTCTGAAATGTCTCTCAAGTTCACATTTTAATTTTAATTGCAAATTTAATCAATAGTCATTCTATAGTTCTGGTTGTTCATGATCCCACATATAACAAGCATTGCACAGGTGCACTAATTCTTTCTGAGAAAGATTTTTGTCGGTACAACTAACTTTTTTTTCCCCTCCTATCATTGTTTTTGTGGGGGTTCATTGGATTTACTGTTTTGATGAGAAAATAAAACCATTCACAGTATATAGTATCCAGGAACTTCTTCTCATTACTCCTTCTGCCATTTCTTTACTTGGACTAGTGTTCTGTTTAAAGCAACTTAAATGTGTGAATATAAGCTCTGCAGCAGTGGGATATTTATACTGCTCAGAGCCATATCTCAAGGACCTATAAGAGTACCTATTTATAGTAGAATCTTAAGGAGTAGTTGCTGATGAATAATTGTAGCACTTGTGAATGAGAACTAATTCTCTATGACAAACTTTTCATTGCTGTTTAAGATAAGATATCTTGTCTAGAACTTCAAATAACATTAGATGACTTATTCACCTTCTCTACAGCTGGAATTCTAATCCCAAAGAAGGGCAATGCCAAAGTATGTTTAAACTACCATTTTGTTCAAACTACAACTGCACTATTTTCAAAATATGCTAGCAAGGTAAAGTTCAAAATCTTTCAAGCTTGGCTTCAGCAGTATGTGAACCATGAACTACCAGATGTACATACTGGGTTTAGAAAAGGCAAAAGAACCAGAGACCAAATTGCCAACATTCCTTAGATCACAGAGAAAGTCACGGAATTCTAGAAAAACATCTACTTCTGCTTCATTGACTATACTAAATACTTTGACTGTGTGGATCACAACCAACTGTGGAAAATTCACAAAGAGATGGGAATACCAGACCACCTTATTTGTCTCCTGAGAAACAAGAAGCAACAGAAAGAACTGGGCATGAAACAACAGAATGGCTCAAATTTGGGGAAGAAGTACAACAAGGCTGTATGTTATTACCCTGCTTATTTAAGTTATATGCAGAGCACATAATGGGAAATGCCAGGCTAGATGAATCAAAATCTGGAATCAAGATTGCCAAGAAAATATCAACAACTTCAGATATGCAGATAATACCACTCTAATGGTAGAAAGGGAAAAGGACTATAGGACCTCTTGATGAGTGTAAAGCAAAAAGTCTGCTTAAAATTCAACATTCAAAAACCTAAGATCATGGCATCTGGTCTTACCATTTCATGGCAAATAGAAATGTTAAAGTGTAAACAGTGACAGATTTTAATTTCTTGGGCTCCAAAATCATTGCAGATGGTGACTGCAGTCATGAAATTAAAAGATGCTTCCTCCTTGGGAAGAAAACTATGACAAATCTCAATTCAGTTCAGTTCAGTCACTCAGTCATGTCGGATTCTTTGCGACCCCATGGACTGCAGCACACCAAGCCTCCCTATCCATCACCAACTCCTGGAGTTTACTCAAACTCATATCCATTGAGTTGGTGATGCCATCCAACCATCTCATCCTCTGTCATCCCCTTTTCCTCCCACCTTCAATCTTTCCCAGCATCAGGGTCTTTTCCAATGAGTCAACTCTTTGCATGAGGTGGCCAAAGTATTGGAGTTTCAGCTTCAGCATCAGTCCTTCCAAAGAATATTCAGGACTGACTTCCTTTAGGATGGACTGGTTGGATCTCCTTGCAGTCCAAGGGACTCTCAAGAGTCTTCTCCAACACCACAGTTCAAAAGCATCAATTCTTCGGTGCTCAGCTCTCTTTATAGTCCAACTCTCACATCCATACATGACTACTGGAAAAACCATAGCTTTGACTAGATGGACTTTGTTGGCAAAGTAATATCTCTGCTTCTTAACATGCTGTCTAGGTTGGTCATAACTTTTCTTCCAAGGAGACAGTGCCTTTAATTTCATGGCTGCAGTCACCATCTGCAGTGATTTTGGAGCCCAAGAAAATAAAGTCTGTCACTGTTTCCATTGCTTCCCCATTAATTTGCCATGAAGTGATAGGACTAGATGCCATGATCTTAGTTCTCTGAATCGAGCTTTAAGCCAGCTTTTTCACTCTCCTCTTTCACTTTCGTCGAGAGGCTTTTTAGTTCTTCTTCACTTTCTGCCGTGTGTGATGTTATCCGCATATTTGACGTTATTGATATTTCTTCCAATAATCTTGATTCAAGCTTTTGCTTCATCCAGCCCAGTGTTTCTCATGATGTACTCTGCATATAAGTTAAATAAGCAGGGAGACAATATATAGCCTTGATGTACTCCTTTCCTGATTTGGAACCAGTCTGTTTTTCCATGTCCAGTTCTAACTGTGCTTTCTGACCTGCATACAGATTTCTCAAGATGCAGGTAACATGGTCTGTTATTCCCATCTCTTTAATAATTTTCCATAGTTTGTTGTGACCCACACAGTCAAAGGTTTTGGCATAAGTCAATAAAGCAGATGTAGATGCTTCTCTGGAACCCTCTTGCTTTTTCGATGATCCAATGGATGTTGACAATTTGATTTCTGGTTCCTCTGCCTTTTCTAAATCCAGCTTGAACATCTTGAAGTTCATGGTTCACATACTGTTGAAGCCTGGCTTGCAGAATTTTAGAATAACTTCGCTATTATGTGAGATGATTGCAAACCTAGATGACACACCTAAACAGTGTATTAAAAATCAGATACATCAGAAAACAGAAAAAGAGACACTGATGTACAGAACAGACTTTTGGACTCTGTGGGAGAATGCAAGGGTGGGATGTTTCGAGAGAACAGCATCAAAACATGTATATTATCTAGGGTGAAACAGATCACCAGCCCAGGCTGGATGCATGAGACAAGTGCTCAGGCCTGGTGCACTGGGAAGACCCAGAGGAATTGGGTGGAGAGAGAGGTGGGAGGGGGGATCGGGATGGGGAATACATATAAATCCATGGCTGATTCATGTCAATGGATCAATGTATGACAAAAACCACTACAATATTGTAAAGTAATTAGCCTCCAACTAATAAAAATAAATGGAAAAAAAATCAGAGACATCACTTTGTCAACAAAGATCTGAATAATCAAAACTATGGTTTTTCCAGTAGTTACATATAGATATAAGAGTTGGACCATTAAAGAATGCTGAGCACCAAAGAACTGATGCTTTCAAATCGTGGTACTAGAAAAGACTCTTGAGGCTCCCTTTGATTGCAAGGAGATCAAACCAGACAATCCTAAAGAAAATCAAGCTGAATATTCATTGGAAGGATTGACATTGAAGCTAAACCTCCAATAATTTGATCACCTGATGTGAAGAGCTGAGTCACTAGAAAAGACCCTGATGCTGGGAAAGATTGAGGGCAAGAAGAAAAGGGGTTGACAGAAGATGAGATGGTTAGACAGCATCGCCAACTCAATGGACATGAATTTGAGCAAACTCTGGGTGATAGTGAAGGATAGGGAAGACTGGAGAGCTGCATTTCATTGGGTCACAAAGAATCAGACATGATTTAGTGACTGAACAACAATAACACAGTTGGAATATGAAGTAACAAGGAAGGAATTAGTCACCAAAGTCAGCTTCAGTGCATGAAATGCTTGGCTTGTGTGTGTGTACTTCATTTTAGAGAACTAGTAGGGTACAAGGGTATTTCTTGGCTCATTTAGTTTATTTCATCACACAAAAATTTGAGTCTGTGGAGTTTTCAATTAGGTCAGGTCTCAACAACCTGTTGGTTTAAGAACATATCAAGCAAGATCAGCTGGAAAGTTTTCTCCAAACCATTTTAAACTTTTTATAATTCCAAGGTCATTTTTTTGTACAGTACCAAGAAAGCAAGTTGGATAACATAAAGGAAGGAGATTTCAGTGTTTTCTTTGATATTTGTGGCTTTGAGAAAGAAAAAGAGAATGGGTCAAAGGAAAGAAGAAATGTCATCTTGAGGTGACTCTGGTTTTTAAAATGAGATAAAACTAACCATATCCCAGATGACATGGTCTCTTTACACTAAAATATAATCCAAGTTGCTGAGGTCAGAGCAGAGCTTAAGAATGCAACAGACATAAGCTTTTTCTGGTGTTGCAGGTGCTACTAGATGATGTGAGGTCATAGCAACTGAGCTTTCACTAGTAATTCAAACTAAAATTTTTTAAAAATTAAGATTGTGTGCATATGTATTATCTCCTACACAATATTCCAGTCTCTTGTAATGCCATAAAAGTATGTCCCTGCTTCTAAGAGAGTTAACCTTATTATTCATACTAATATATTATCTAAATCACATAAAAATAATCATTGCTCCTTTAGGCAGAAAAATATGCCCATTTAACTAATTCTGTCACTGTACTTTCACAATAACATACTTCCCTGTTTTCTTTTGTATTTACCTAGCCTAAATTAGGTTTTATTTCATCCTTCTTCTCTTAGATTTTACAAATTTCTTTACTCCTGTTCAAGCCTTCATCATATTATTTTCTTTTCTCTTTACTTTTCCTGTCAATTTAATTTCCCCTCTTTTCAACTTTGTATTATTTATTTTCTAAAATTTCCATTTTGTTATTTTTTAATCTCTTGCCCTTCTAAGATGCTCAGATGTACCAGTTAAATATAAGCATAACATATTGTGTGCATTCTCCAGAGGAGAAGCAAAACATTGAATAAGGAAATAAGTGAATTTAGCAGTTATGAGGCAAGAAAATCTCTTCCAAGCATCTTTGCTTCCCTGCCTTTCAAGCCCAGCATAATCTTGAATGTTTTTAACTTGCCAAGTATCATTTGGCAATTAATTACCAATCTGAAGTCATATATACATACACATACACACACACACACACACACAATCTTTCATTCTAAGAATCTGGTAAACTCTATATGAGTCATGGACTATTTTTCACTTATTCAAATTTCACTTATTCCTCTTCAAGGAAACTGCTTACACTTTGACCTCTAACTTTCTTTGTAATCACTAACTTACTTTATGTATAAATGAGATTTTATCCCTTGTAAACACTGTCTTTGAAATGCCTCTCTTCTTTTTTCCAGCTTTATTAAGATATAATTGATATACAGCACTTTATAATTTTAAGATGTACAGCATAGTGACTCAAATAGTTCTTGTGCTTTCTCCTTTACATTCACCTAAACAAGAAACAGTAACAGCCACTGTGGTTAAATCCAAGTATCCACTTATTCTACAAACTTGCATCCATAGAGCTGAATTCATGTGGGTAAAGCTTACAGCTCTGAGGAATGGATACACTTTAATGTTATAAGTACAACTTCTAAACATAAAATAGTCTTGAAGTTCTATCACACATTTTTGAGTCACACAAAGTATGTTCCTCTCTCCTCAAATATCCATTCACTCTCCATATTATCCTGCTGCTGCTAAGTTGCTTCAGTTGTGTCCGACTCTGTGCGACCCCATAGACGGCAGCCCACCAGGCTCCTCCGTCCCTGGGATTCTCCAGGCAAGAACACCTTCTCCAATGCGTGAAAGTGAAAAGTGAAGGTGAAGTCGCTCAGTAGTGTCCAACTCTTAGCAACCCCATGGACTGCAGCCCACCAGGTTCCTCCGTCCACGGGATTTTCCAGGCAAGAGGACTGGAATGGGTTGCTGTTGCCTTCTCCACATATTATCCTGCTCTGCAGCAAAAATGTCACATCTACTTAGATCCCTTCTTCCTCAGTTAAAGTAGGTTCCTCATCAATACTTATGGCTCTGTCATAATTAATCTACCTTTTAGGCTAGGAATGCAGAGGTTGAAATGCAGAGCCTGCTACTATCTCACTTACCTATTTGCTTAACTATAATTGCTTATCTCCTTGTCAGGTCTTTGGGGCTGGTGGGTGGGTTGGTGTGGGGTGGGTGTAATTTCTTTTAAGCCTCAGAATAACCATCAAGTCTTCGTGGTGGGGGTTGGGGGTGGGGTGTGTGTGTCCTCTTTTAAGCCTCAGAATACCCATATGACCTTGAATATATATCCCTATTTTCCAGGTGAAGAAAAGCAGCTATAATATAGGATCAGAGATAGAATTTAAACCTAGCACTATCTTTATAATATTTTAGTGTACTAAAATATTTCTTCCCACATAATCTGCTAATGAATTGTAGTGCCCTAGTGATTCTGTATCCAGTAATAATAAAATATACAACTTATACTATTAGGTAATTTTATCATCAAGTGAAGTTATTAAAAACCAGTTAGTACATTACACAGACATCATTTCTCTTTAAGGAATAAAAAATAAGCTAATCAAAAAATGTCCATGAAATGTTTGAAAGTCTCAAAAAGCTAATTTAAATTTAAAATATAATAGGCCCTTTGAAGAATAAGAACAAAATTTATATTTGAATACCTAAGGAGAGAACAGACTAAATAGAAAGGGCCTAAATCTTAATGTTACCTCTGACATTTAGTACTATGAAATAATCATCACTACATGATACTTATTCTTCTACAGAGAATTCAAGTGAAAAGATCAATAATATCTTTAAACTGTAGCTACATACCTGATGGATTTTGGTCATTTTTCTCAAGATTATTTTCTTCCTTTAGCAAATTTACTAAAATCAAAAGTCATTCTACAATGTATTACCTAAATACCTGCTAACAAAATACAGTTAAAGGGCTGAGTTAAGTTTCAGTATCACTCAAGAATTGTTCAAAGTCCATGTTCAATAAGACATTTATTTTAATACATTAAAATAGAAAAGCATATTTCATAAAATGTATTTACAACAAAGGAATTCAGTAATCTCCCCATCAAAAAGCAGTGATATTAAAATTATTTTTGAGGAAACAAATGTTTTAACGTGTTATGTCCTCATATTTCATACCCTTTCATGAACCTAACATGTGTAGATTCATCTAAATTCACTTAAAAAAGATATACTTGGGAACTTCCCTAGTGGTCCAGTGATTGGGAATCTGTCAATGCAAGGGACATGAGTTGGATTCCTGGTCCAGGAATTAAGATGTCACATGCCCCAGTGCAACTGGGCCCATGTGCCACAACCACTGAGTCGGTGCTCTAGAGCTTGGGGGCCACAAATACTGAGCCCGTGTGCTGCAACTACTAAAGCCTGTGTATCTAGAGCCCATGCTCGGGAACAAGAAACCCAGGCACCTAAGAGTAGCCCCTGCTTATTGCAACTAAAGAGAGCTGCATACAGCAACAAAGACCTACTGCCACCAAAAATAAAATAAATGGCTTTTCTTAATTGCATACTTGGTTTAACTTCAAATGATAAAATTTCTGATATGAACACAATGACTATATATAAAAATAAATAAGTTACTTAGTGTTTCTTGGCTTAAGTTTCCTCATTGGTAAAACCAAGCTAATAGTACATACTTTACAGAGTTAGGAAAACTGGATGAGATAGTACTCATGAGAACATCTAGCATAGAGTCAGACTTCTATGCAAAGACCAATACCTAATATTCAGCTTGAAAACGCTCTTGTGATTAATTTTTGTCAGTTCTGTATATTATTGAAATATATCATTTTTACAGAATTTGCAGAACCTATAACATTTGTAATTATCTTGACAAAGTTTTGTACCTCAAAAACAAATACTATAATGGCTGGCTTCTATCCAGGATCCAATGCTGTAACTAAACAAACTAAATATAGCAAATAAGTTCAATACTCAAGGAAGGAAAATCAAGCCCATAGGTATGGCATTGCGTAAATACTAAAGTATATAAGACTTCTGGGTTTAATTAAATTTGACAGTCCTACTTTGATCTAAAGTGCCCCATACAGACTGAGCAGGCTGACTGAATCAATCATGACTTTTAGTTTGATTAAATTTAACTTCTCTACAAGATACGATTGAAAACAATCAATACAGGTAAAATAGGGGACAATTAATACATAGGTGACCAAACCTTCATACTTATACATATATATTTGTTTAATGTGCTGGGCTAAGTCCTTTCAGTCAAGTCCAACTTTTTCAACTCTATGGACTATAACCCGCCAGGCTCCTCCGTCCACAGGATTCTCCAGGCAAGAGTATGGAATGGGTTGCCATGCCCTTCTACAGGGAATCTTCCTGACCCAGGGATCAAATCCGAGTCTCACATCTCCTCCACTGGCAGGTGGGCTCTTTATTATTACCACCTGGGAAGCCCTATATATACAATGTTATTCACCATGACAATAAGTTTAAGCCTACAGCTAGAATTTACAGCTTGAATATTTTATATAGCAATCAAAGGAACATTCACCGTAGACTAGTTTTAGTAGCAACAAATCATCTGAGATTTAGGCTTGAGGTCCCCAACTCCATGATGATTGACACAAACAGGATTAGTTGTCCATCTCCTATTTTTAAGGTCTTTTCCTCTTATCTATACATTTCCTATGGATCTTCTATGTAATAAGTAAAAGTTGATTTGGTATTCTCTTCCAGGGAGTAGGGAGTGGGGTGATGCATATTCCGATTCAAACTAAGCCGTTCAGTGTATCTTTCCCTGAATTGTTCACTGAGAAGCAGAGGGAGTTCGGTCATTCTCTCTATATTGGCTGTGCGTGGATTTGGTAGATTAGTTAGATGCTTGGTGACAAAGAAATTCCAAATCTTATTTAACAAAATAAAGATGTGTTTACATCAATATCATTGTTATTCAGTGGTGTGGCTCAGGGAGCAGACAACTTTCGTACTGTCACAGGTAGTACACATTGCTAGAATCTTTCTTCCCTTCTTTGTAGTTGTTATTCTAGGATCTTCAATATGGATGTTTAAGACTGCCTTGATGGCAACTAGCTGACAGTTGGATGTGAAATCAGAAAGACTTTCAAGTAGACACTTTCATCATTATTTGTCTAAGCTTTGATAGCATACCTGACTTGTGTTCATAGCCCCGTGGTTAAAATTAGCCACATGGTCTTACCAATATATAAGAGAATATATTACTATTTCAGGTAAGGAGAGAGAGAAACAGGTAGGTAACTTTTATAAATTACCTTATCTATGGTAGTGAGTTTATATAAAATCATTTCATTTAAAATTCATAACAACTTAATAAAGTTAAATACTTTTATTTAACAGAGGACACTGATATGATACAAGACCTTGGAAACTTGCATAAGTCACTGAATTAATTTGAAATCAACAGAACATGTTTGAACAGTGTTCTTATTGGCTAACAAATCCTGCTATATTGTTATGGCATGTTGCTTTTAAAGAAACATTTACTATCCAGCCTATAACTTTGGGATGATTTTTCCAAAATTTTGAAAATGGAAAATGTAGGAAAGTAATTTTTAATTCAGATACAATTAGTAGAACCCTTGCTGCTGCCGTTTTGTTGTAGTTGCAACCCCATAGACTGTAGCCTGCCAGGCTCCTCCGTCCATGGGATTCTCCAGGCAAGAATACTGGAGTGGGTTGCCATTTCCTTCTCCAAGAGTAGAACCCTTAAACTTGAACAAAATCAACTAAATATATTGAAATTTTGATGGTGTTTTTCTTTTTTAATAAGGGTATCATTTATCAGATCACCCATTCTTTATAATAGATTTGTTTCTCATTTTAATACTGTATAGGTATGAAGCTAACTCTCTGCTCCTCAGTTTTCACATTTTCATAATGGGAAGGGTAAGTGTTATTTGGAAGATTAAATGAAGTATGTAAAGCTCTTATAAGAGTTCTCAGCAAAGAGTGAGGACTTCCCTGGTGGCTCAGGGGTAAAGAAATCACCTGCAATGCAGGAGCTTCAGGAGATGTGGGTTCCATCCCTGGGTAGGGAATATCCCCAGAGGAGAAAATGGCAACCCACTCCAGTATTCTTGTCTGAAGAATTTCATGGACAGAGGAGACTGGTGGGCTACAGTCCATGGAGTCACAAGAGGTGGACAAAACTTAGCGACCATACAATTGCTCACAGAGATTATTTTGATGAAGAACTGGTGTCATTTCATAAACTCAGCAATGATAATATTTTAAATAATGATTTATACTCTTTTGATCACTTAGAACTTCACATGAAGTTATAAACATAGATCTAGGAAAAATTTTTTTAAATATAATAAAATACAAAGTTAATAAAAATAATGAGTGCTTCTAAAAAAAATCACCTAAAATAAATAGAACAATTAAACTGTGTAGAAAGGTCAGTAATGTTTGTCTATGTTAAGCTAAAGCTTTTTTAATAGAATATAACGGAACTACAAGAAATAAGAGAAAGTTTAATAAACTTGCAAACATAAAAATACATCATTAAGATAAAGTTCCAACTATATGATGGGAATAGACTGAAGAAAATAGAATTTAATCATGTAGGATTAAGATATCAATGGAAGTTGATAATAAGGGGTAATATAATTTTGGGGGGGTAAAATAATTTTAAAATAAATTATACTAAGTACATGTTCATTTTAATGAGCTGATCTTTCTGAAGGGACTAAAAATTAAGCTGAATTTGTAGAATTTTTATTTATGTTTTTCTTCATGCTTGGAAGATATCACTCTGATATATAAAATTTTTTTACCTAAATAACTCAGAATCCTTAAGCATATTTACATTAACCACACATCAGTTCTAAAGGAAAGTAAATAACTGTCTGTCATAACTATTTAGAATATATTAATGCAAATTAGTTTTACTTTGCATACTTAGTTTTCAAAGAATTACACATATTTAACAGAAATTTTATATACCAAATCTGCACTACATTTTAACTAAGCTAACAAATAGCCTTTAAGCTCAACTCACCAGGGTATACTGCGGTAGGCCCACTGCTTAACAAATATCACAGTTTGAGTCTTAGTATAGCTAGTCAGGATGAAAATCACACTTCAGGCAGTAATGATCTCCTGGGGATTACAGGGCCTATTCTTAAGAAAACACTGACTCCAGGGAAACACTGAGAAATATACTAAAGGAGAGTTAAAAGCCATGGGTTAGGAAGAGAACTATATGCAAAGGGTTAGAAAGAACAGTTTGCTTCAAAGTTATCTGAAAAAAAGGGCAATTAGGCAGAGTAAGGTTATTTTGAATGTGGAATTAATAAGGAATTTTTTTAAATCACTTAATACAGTATGGAAGAATAGAAAAACTATTATAATTATACTATATATATATATGCATTCCTTTTATTATTTTTAAAATAGAAGCAATTATTGAGACTTTACTCAATATTACTGCTACTTCCATTACCTTAGAAAAGAATGTTTACCAAAAAAAGCCTTTATCAGCTGTGCTAGAATGTCAAAAAGGAGAATTCCAAAGGCCCATCTCCAATTTCAAGCAGAATTGTTTGGCATAACTGAACCAATCATTTTTAAGTGACTTTTATAAGACATAATATATACCAAATTTACATAAGAAGAAGAGAAGCAGGACCTTCAGGAGAAAGGAGAAAATAAAAAAAGAAAATATGTCCCTATGTATTCCATTTCAAAAAGTCAGAGTCTATCATTTATACTATTGGTAAAATTTGTCAAAGAAAATTTGCAGCAGACAAGTTAAACAGTCAAGAAGACCTTATTCAAGACTACTGCAATAGGGTAAAGAGGGGAGAGACACTGAATCAACCTCACTCAAACAAACACTGGGAGAGTTTTTAAGCAGTAAGGTGGACCAGTGAAAAGTGCTGGAGGACAGTAGGGGAGAGGCTGATCAAAGTGATTAGACCATCTGTGCTTGCTGTTTGGCACAGAACTTAGATTCCTACCAGCCCACAGTGACTGGGAGATAAAGGCACGATCTTTTTTGACGATTACATTACAAAGATTTGGCTTTCAGATAATCAAGAAAGACAAGTTCTAAAGTAGAACTGGCAAGAGGCTAGGAGAAGATTTACCTCTTAAAGAATCAGGAGAAATAATTTATAACTGCAAGTTTAAAGGCTCTAAGAGGGAAGTCAGGGGCCTGTAGTCTGGAAAAAAAAGAAAAAAAACTTGGGTAAAACTTAGTCAAGCTAAGGGGTATGTCAAAGCTATCTTAGTATAGGTTCTTACCTCTGTCAATGTATGTCATTAAATGATCCCACTCACTTTGTGTTACTTTTTTTTCTGTCATTCGGTTTTCTCTTGCCTTTGAGAAATTATTAGTGTTCTTTGTTTTGTATTCTCAGTTCTTTCTTTTCTACTAATGTTCAATCTTAGTAGCTCCCCAATGCCAATCTATCAATCTAGTCCCTGGTGGTTGTTCTGCTTAATATTCAACTTTGTTTAACAAAGAAAGAGTTTAGTATGCAAGTTTTTATACAAACATAAGACAATCAAAGACATTGAAACATTAAAAAAAAAATTAAAAACATGAAAAACAACAGCAAAAAAACAACTGATCCCAGAACACAAAATCTTTAATGAATATTATCTCCTTTTTGACAGATATGTATTTCATATTCTATGATATAGTTTTAATTATATGGCCTTCAGAACATAAAACTTTTAATAAGAATCCCACACAAAGGCAGTGTAAACACTAAAGTGCTTTTAAAATACATTGCCTTTAAGGCAAAATTTTATTTTAAGTACAGTTTCAAATAATAAATGTGTTTATATACTTACATTCAAGCATTGAAGACATAAACTTAGTATGTATAATGCATTACCACTAATGGATAAATGATAGATTTGTATTTTTAAATTGCATTACTAGCTTGATAACAGATTATTTTTAAGGTTGGATGAAAAAGTTACATTTACATAGCAACTTTAATCTTAAAATGTAGATCATCTCACATAGATTAAAATATGAATATAATATCTGAAGATCTGTTTTAGTTATTAAACACATGTTAGTTTATAAACAGTAAGTAAAGACGTTGTAAGAGAATATAAACCAATCTATGAAAAGGGAAAAAAGATATAAAGAAAATTTAAACTTTCCATATCAATATATAATATATTTTTATAAAAATTGATGAAAAAACAGACTATTAATGGTTAGGAATACCAAAACTCAACAGATAATTTTTAATTACTTCATACCATCCTATGCAAAAATGTAAGTTAAATAATATCAGACTTATTTACCCCTACTCCTAGCAAATAAGTAAGTGAATAGATATTATTTATGCAATATATTTTACATGCATAATTATAAATACTCTTCATTATTAAGGCAGGAAATCTTCATACAAATAATTCCTTTGTTCCAGAAATTGTGTTTATACACTATATATACTCTGAAATAGTGGAAAAATTTTCTGTATCAGTAATAGACACAGTAAAGTTTCTAAAGACTGCATTTTTACTTATTGAGCAATAAAGGAGGAGGAAATCTTATATGGTCATGTCTCCTGAGGCATCTCACAAAGGTTACAGTCTATTTCTGTTATTGAAGTTTTGTGCAGATAAATACTTGTGCTCCTTTCAAAGTCCTAGATAGATAAGTAAGTCTGTCAAGTTCTAGTCAGAATCTGGGAGAATAAAGGATGACACATTCTTTCAATGTATGCCCTCTATCTTTTTTTTTTCTTTTCCTTTAAGTATTCTTTATGTGAAATCTGGCTGTAAACTGTATAGACATTCTCAACTGCTGACGATAGTCAGATTGCCAGTAACAGAACAGTGCAACTATTTCTCACTCTTACACAGTCACTAAAACACTTTCATACTTTTCTAATTTTAGAACAATAGTCCTCAAAATGTTGTTTATGACTAATTATACAATAAGCAATAGGGATTAATGTTAAAAATATAGATTCTAGGGCCCCAATACTGTTTTACTGAATCTTAGACAGGGAAAAGAAATTAGAATGTCTTTGTTAAAAGCCCTGCAGATTTTATTGTTGTTCTCTTATGTATTTATACATATTTTATGTTAAATTTTGATAAAACAAATTTACACACATACTTAAAACTGATCTTTCCAAATAATTTATTACACTGTAAGCTATCCCTATGGCAACTTATCAGAGATTCTTTATTCACAATGAATAAAATACTGATTGATACTATTTGTTTCTGCTAGATAAATGGACACTGGTTTAAAGTTTTATCTTATTCATTGTTCCACTTGAAACAGGTCATATTGAAATGCAGAAAAAAACAAGATCAAATCTCAGTTCCTTCCTATATCAATTTTTTTAACTTATCTACTATTAATTGAAGTAAATTACTTTATAATATTGTCTTGCTCTCTGTCATACATTAGCATCCATATCAATTTTCATTCAGGAAATCCCCTGAACTTCTTTAAATTTTAATATTCTTAGTTTTGGACTAAAAAATAAAAAGGACTAGTAATAGTATAAATAAACAGCAGAGTGTAATACATAAAAGATAAATATTAACAGCTCACTATTTCTATTAATTAAGAAATGAAAATTGTCCTTGGTCTTCTAGATTATATGATTACTTGTAGAGTTTTAGGGAAGGACACAGAGAGTTACAAAGCAAACCATAAAACATTACAAGAAATTGTTCTGTTGCTGCGATAAAATTCCATGGCTCACGGAATGGATGCGGAGTGATAACAAATATATTCTGTGTAAGTAAGTCACATATAAGGTAACAATTAAAGTTGATATTTGAGTCAGGCATTAGAGCCTTGATAGATGTAAACAATGGAGAAGGACAAAAGTGATAAAGAAGAGCATGAATTAAGCCAGAGAAGTGAACGAACATATTACACTTAAGAAAAGAGCCAGAGGGATGGGATGGGGAGGGAGGCGGGAGGGGGGATCGGGCTGGGGAACACATGTAAATCCATGGCTGATTCATATCGACGTATGGCAAGAACTACTACAATATTGTAAAGTAATTAGCCTCCAACTAATAAAAATAAATGAAAAAAAGAAAAGAGCTACTTAGATCAGTGTAATTAGAAGAAATAGACATGCTAGGGAGTGGGAGAATACATTAAAAGGTATACATCATTCTAGGGATACTTTGTTTTAAAATAGGAAAGATATTCTTAAATGATTTTACTTATGAAAACTTCCAAAACTTAGCAGTGTTTGAGAATTACAACTCTGATGGCAGGGGGAACAATAATACACAGTAGGAAAGACCCAAGGCAGAAGTAAAGCCTGAAACTGAATTCTGGATATCTCCCTTACCTTTAGCCCCACATCCATGTTTTCAGCAGATTTTAACATTCAAATAAATCATGTATCTTTGCCTTGTTCACCAGTCCAACCAAGTGAATGTAAGTCAGCATAAGTCATTTGAATGAAGGTGGTCAAGCAAGAGACGGCAAGAGTGAGCATTGACATTTTAGGAGTCAGTGAACTAAAATGGACTGGAACAGGAGAATTTAATTCAGATGAACATTATATCTAATACTGTGGGCAAAAATCCCTTAGAAGAAATGGAGTAACCCTTCGTCGACAAAAGAGTATGAAATGCAGTACTTGGGTGCAACCTCAGAAACGAGAGAATGACCTTCGTTAATTTCCAAGGCAAGCCATTCAACATCACAGTAATTCTAGTCTATGCCGCTACCACCAATGCTGAAGGTGATCAGTTCCATAAACACATACAAAACCTTCTGGAACTGACACCAAAAAAAGATGTCCTTTCTATCATAGGGCATTGCAATGCAATAGTAGGAAGTCAAGAGATACCTGGAGTAGCAGGCAAGTTTGGCCTTGGGGTACAAACTAAAGCAGCGCAAGCGCTAACAAAGTTTTACCAAGAGAACACACAGGATCGTAGTAAACACACTCTACCAACAACAAGAGAGTTGACTCTACACATGGACATCACCAGATGGTCAACACCGAAATCAGACTGATTCTATTCTTTGGAGCCAAAGATGAAGAAGGTCTGTACAGTCAGCAAAAACAAGATCAGGAGCTGACTATGGTTCTGATCACGAGCTCCGAATTGCAAAATTCAGACTTGAACTGAAGAAAACAGGGAAAACCACTAGGCCATTCAGGTATGACCTACATCAAATCCCTCTGATTATATACTGGAGGTGACAAATAGATTCAAGGGATGAGATGTGAGAGACAGAGTGTCTGAAAAATTATGGGTGGAGGTTCGTAACATTGTACAGGAGGTAGTGAGCAAAAACATCCCTAAGAAAAAGAAATGCAACAAGGCAAATTGGTTGTCTGAGGAGGCCTTAAAATTAGCTGAGTAAAGAAGAGAAGCAAAAGGCAAAGGATAAAGGGAAAGATATTTCCAACTGAAAAGACAGTAACAGAGAATAGCAACGAGAGATAAGAAAGTATTCTTATGTGAACAATGCAAAGAAATAGAGAAAAACAATAAAATGGAAAAGACTAGAGATCTCTTCAAAAGATTTGGAGATATCAAAGGGAGATTTCAAGCAAAGATGTGCATGATAAAGGAAAGAAACAGCAAGGACCTAACAGAAGCAGAAGAGATTAAAAAGAGGTGGCAAGAATACATAGAATTATACAGAAAAGGTCTTAATGACCTGGATAACCATAATGGTATGGTCACTCAACTAGAGCCAGACATCCTGGAGTGTTAAGTCAAGTGGGCCTTAGGAAGCATTTCTATGAACAAAGTTAGTGGAGGTGATGGAATTCCAGCTGAGCTATTTCGAATCCTAAAAGATGATGCTGTAAAAGTGTTGACTCAGTATGTAAGCAAATTTGGAAAACAAAGTGATGGCCACAAGGCTGGAAAAAAAAAACAATGTTTATTCCAATCCCAACCAAGGATAATGCTAAAGAATGTTCAGACTGTCATACAATTGCACTCATTATACATGCTAGCAAGGTGTGTGTGCTTAGCCGTTCAGTCCTGTCTGACTCTTTGAGACCCCATGCACTGCAGCCCACCAGGTTCCTCTGTCCCTGGGAATTCTCCAGGCAAGAATATTGGAATCGGTTGCCATGCCCTCCTCCAGGGGGTCTTCCCAACCCAGGGATTGAACCCAGGCCTCCCGAAGTGCAGGTGAATTCTTTACTGACTGAGCCACAAGGGAAGCCCACACATGCTAGAAAGGTCGTGCTCAAAATCCTTCAGGCTACACTTCAGCAGTGCTGAATTTCCAGATGTACACGCTGAATTTAGGAAAGGCAGAGGAACCAGAGGTCAAGTTGCTGAAATCTGCTGGATCATGGAGAAAGAAAGGGAACTCCAGAGAAACAACTATTTCTGCTTCATTGACTCTGCTGGGGACTTTGACTGTGTGGATCATAACAAACAGGAAAATTCTTAAAGAGATGGGGATACCAGACCATCTTATCTGCATCCTGAGAAACCTGTATATAGGTGAAGAAGCAAAAGTGAAAACCAGACATACAACAATGGACTCGTTAAAAATTAGGAAAGGAGTACATCAAGGCTGTATATTGTCACTCTCCTATATATACAGAGTACATCATGCAAATTGCTATTCTGGATATATCACAAGTTGAAATCAAGATTACCAGGAGAAATATCAACAATCTCAGATATACAGATGTTACCACCCTAATGGCAGAAAGCAAAGAGGAATAGTAAATGAACAGCTTGATGAGGGTGTAAGCTCAGTTCAGTTCAGTCGCTCAGTCATATCCGACTCTTTGCAACCCCATGAACCATAGCACTCCAGGCCTCCCTGTCCATCACCAACTCCCAGAATTTACCCAAACTCACATCCATTAAGTCGGTGATGCCATACAACCATCTCATCCTCTGTCATCCCCTTCTCCTCCTGCCCTCAATCTTTCCCAGCATCAGGGTATTTTCAAATGAGTCAACTCTTTGTATCAGGTGGCCAAAGTATTGGAGTTTCAGCTTCAAACTCAGTCCTTCCAATGAACACGGACTGATCTCTTTTAGGATGGACTGGTAGGATCTCCTTGCAGTCCAAGGGACTCTCAAGAGTCTTTTCTAACACCACAGTTCAAAAGCCTCAATTCTTCGGTGCTCAGCTTTCTTTATTATCCAACTCTCACATCAATACATGACTAATGGAAAAACCATTGTTGCCAAAGTAATATATCTGCTTTTTAATATGCTGTCTAGGTTGGTCATAACTTTCCTTCCAAGGAGTAAGTGTCTTTTAATTTCAGGACTGCAATCACCATCTGCACTGCTTTTAGAGCTCAAAAAAATAAAGTCAGCCACTGTTTCAACTGTTTCCCCATCTATTTCCTATGAAGTGATGGGACCAGATGCCATGATCTTAGTTTTCTGAATGTTGATATTTAAGCCAATTGTTTCACTCTCCTCTTTCACTTTCATCAAGAGACTTTTTAATTCTTCTTCACTTTCTGCCATAAGGGTGGTGTCATATGCACATCTGAAGTTATTGATATTTCTCCCAGCAATCTTGATTCCAGCTTTTGCTTCTCCCAGCCCAGCGTTTCTCATGATGTATTCTACATGTAAGTTAAATAAGCAGGGTGACAATATACAGCCTTGATGTACTCCTTTCCTATTTGGAACCAGCCTGTTGTTCCATGTCCAGTTCTAACTGTTGCTTCCTGACCTGCATATAGATTTCTCAAGAGGCAGGTCAGGTGGTCTGGTATTCCCATTTCTCAGAATTTTCCATAATTTTTTGTGATCTACACAGTCAAAGACTTTGGCATAGTCAATAAAGCAGAAATAGATGTTTTTCTGGAACTTTCTTACTTTTTTGATGATCCAGCAGATGTTAGCAATTTGATCACTGGTTCCTCTGCCTTTTCTTAATCCAGCTCAAACATTTGGAAGTTCACTGTTCACATACTGTTGAAACCTGGCTTGGAGAATTTTGAGCATTACTTTGCTAGCGTGTGAGATGGGTGCACTTGTGCAGTAGTTTGAACATTCTTTGGCATTGCCTTTCTTTGGCACTGGAATGAAAACGGACCTTTTCCAGTCCTGTGGGCACTGCTGAGTTTTCTAAAACTTGCTGGCATATTGAGTGCAGCAATTTCACAGCATCATCTTTCAGGATTTGAAATAGCTCAACTGGAATTCCATCACCTCCACTAGGTTTTTTCATAGTGATGCTTCCTAAGGCCCACTTGATTTCAGTTTCCAGGATGTCTGACTCTAGGTGAGTGATTACACCATGGTGATTATCTGGGTCATGAAGATCTTTTTTGTACAGTTCTTCTGTGTATTCTTGCCACCTCTTCTTAATATCTTCTGCTTCTGTTAGGTCCATACCATTTCTGTCCTTTATTGAGCCCATCTTTGCATGAAATGTTCCTCGGCCACCGCTCCTGACCTTGGACATGGGGTATCTCCTTTGGGCGGCTGCCCCGACCTTGAACGTGGGTTCTCTCCTTTGGGCAGCTGCCCCTGACCTTGGACGTGGGGTATCTCCTCTCGCCAATCCCTGCGCCACGCAGCACATGAGGGTGTAAACAAGAGAGTGAAAAGGCTGGCTTGAAACTCAACATTCAAAAAACTAAGATCATGGCATCTGGTCTTATCACTTCATGGTAAACTCATTTCAGTTCAGTTGCTCAGTCATGTCCAGCTCTTTGTGACCCCATTGTCTGCAGCATGCCAGGGCTTCCTTTCCATCACCAACTCCCTGGAGTTTACTCAAACTCATGTCCATTGAGTGAATGATGCCTTCCAACCATCTCAATCTCTGCTGTCCCCTTCTCCTGCCTTCAATCTTTCCCAGGATAAAGGTCTTTTCAAATGAGTCAGTTCTTCGCATCAGGTGGCCAAAGTACTGGAATTTCAGCTTCAGCATCAGTCCTTCCAATGAATATTCAGGACTAATTTCCTTTAGGATGGATTGGTTGGATTTCCTTGCAGTCCAAGGGACTCTCAAGTCTTCTCCAACACCACAGTTCAAAAGCATCAATTCTTCAGGGCTCAGCTATCTTTACAGTCCAATTCTCACATCCATACATGATTACTGGAAAAACCATAGCCTTGAGGATAAGGACCTTTGTTGCCAAAGTAATGTCTCTGTTTTTTAATATACTGTCTAGGTTGGGCATAATTTTTCCCCCAAGGAGTAAGCATCTTTTAATTTCCCTACTGCGGTCACCATCTGCAGTGATTTTGGAGCCCCCCAAAAATAAGTTCTGTCACTGTTTCCACTGTTTCCCCATCTATTTGCCATGAAGTGATGGGACCGGATGCCATGATCTTAGTTTTCTGAATGTTGAGTTTTAAGCCAACTTTTCACATTCCTCTTCCACTTCCATCAAATAGATGAGTTAAAAATAGAAACAGTGACAGATTTCATTTTCTTCAGTTCAAAAACCACTCTGGACAGTGACTGCAGACATGAAATTAAAAGAAGCTTGTTCCTTAGAAGGAAACCTACAACCAACCTAGAAAGCATATTAAAAAGCAGACATAACTTTGCTGACAATAGTCCATATAATCAAAGCTATGGTTTTTCCAGTAGTCATATATGGATGTGAGAATTGAACCATAAAGAAGCCTGAGCACCAAAGAATTCATGCTTTCAAACTGTGGTGCTGGAGAAGAATCTTGAAAGTTCCTTGGACTGCAAGGTGATCAAACCAGGCAATCCTTAAGGAAATCAACCCTGAATATTCATTGGTTGGACTGACTGATGCTGAAGCTGAAGCTCCAATACTTTGGCCACCTAATGTGAGAGCCATCTCATTGGAAAAGACCCTGATGCTGGGAAAGTCTGATGGTAAGAAGAGAAGGATTTGACAGAGGCTGAGGTGGTTGGATGGCATCACTGACCCAATGGACATGAGTTTGAGCAAACTGGAGATACTGAAGGACAGGGAAACCTGGTGTGCTGCAGTTAATGGGGTCGCAAGGAGTCAGACATGACTTAGTCTAAGTCAACGTTAGTCATTTGGATGCAAACCAACTGGACTAGGCCTATTAAAACTGGACTTAGAATCAAGATTAAATTTAGCCTAACCTTACTTATTCACCTTCTAATAGATAAATCCGCATCCACTTTTCCTGCCTCTAATCATTCCTGTACTGGTTAACTATTTATAATATAAAATTATCATATCTAACACTCATACATACCTGCATACTAATAACCACACACTCACAATAAACATTTGCTTTAAAATCACTGACAGGTTCATACCACTCTTTAATTTAGTCTAAATATATTTAAATTAATTCCTCCCTATATACATTTTTATCCCTATCTTCTTGTCTTCAATGATCCGAAGGATCTCTTCTTTATCTCTTCAGCTTTCTCTTGAGTTATTCCAACCTTTTCTCCATGTTTCTATGACTTTTTCATTTCCTGAGTACCATAAATCCTTCAACAACATGGCAAATACCTATATCTATAAAATTCCTTTTGCCAAGAATTGTTTTTCATACTCTCCCAATCTAATAGATTCCACTTTTATTACTCATATCTTAGCTAAGCTTTTACTTTCTCAGGGAAGGCCTCATTGTCTTGTTATGTCAAATGCTTCATTATAAAATTTAATATGCATCCCTCCTTTGTAGTTCTTTATCTATTGTGATTTCCAATTTTTGTATGTAATCCATCACCTGTACTAAACTATAAATTGTATGAGAGTTATTTTTAATCACCTTTGTATAGCAGGACCAGCACTGTGCCTGACATGCCTGAAGCTCATTGCTCAGTCATGCCCAACTGTTTGTGACCCCATGGACTGCAGCCCACCAGGCTTCTCTGTCCATGTATTTCCCAGGCAAGAATAGTGAAGAGTTGTTATCATTTCCTTCTCCAGGGGATCTTCCTGACCCAGGGATTAAACCTGGGTCTCCTGCATTACAGGCAGATTCTTTACTGTCTGAGCCATAGTTCAAAACCTGTGTCTGACCCACAGTATGTATTAATAATCACTGAATTAGGTGGGAACGTAAATTGGTATAGCCACTATGAAGAACAGTATGGAGATTCCTTAACAAACTAGGAATAAAACTACCATATGACCCAGCAATCCAACTACTGGGCATATATCCTAATAAAACCAAAATTCAAAAACATACATATACCCCAATGTTCACTGAAGCACCCTTTACAATAGCCAGGTCATGGTAGCAACCTAGATATTCACTGACAGATGAATGGATAAAGAAGTCATGGTACATATATATAATGGAATATTATGTGTGTGTGTATGTTCGTGTGTGCATGCTCAGCCATGCCTGACTCTGCAATCCCATGGACTCTAGCCTACCCGGCTCTTCTGTCCATGGGATTTTCCAGGAGAAAGAATACTAGAATGGGTTGCCATTTCCTTCTCCAACAATAGATTATTACTCAGTCACTAAAAAGGAATGCATGTGAGTCAGTTCTAGTGAGGTGGATAAACCTAGAACCTATTATAAAGAATGAAGTAAGTCAGAAAGAGAAAAACAAATATCATATATATTTGATATATATAGAAAATCTAGAAAAATAGTATTCATGAATCTATTTACAGAGAAGAAATAGAGATGCAGATGTAGAGAACAAACTTACGGACAAAGCGGGGGAAGAGAGGTTAGGATAAACTGAGAAAGTAGCACTGACATATACACACTACCATGAGTAAAGTGGATAACCAGCAGGAAGCGGCTGTATACCACAGGGAGCCCAGCCCGGCGCTCTGAGGACATAGATGGTGGGATGGGCAGTGAGGGGGGCTCTAGAGGGAGGGGATACATATATATCCTTGAATTATGACTGATTCAGATTGATAAATGGCAGAGACCACCACAATGTAGTAAAGCAATTATCCTCCAGTAAAAAACATAATAAATAAATAATCATGGAATTTAAGTTTGAATCGTTAATTGGAAGTAGAAAGTAAATCAGAAAATCACTTCATGTCCCAGGACAGAAAAATACTATGATTGAAACAAGAGCTTTTTAGTGAAAATATGTGGAAAACATGAATATTTTAAAAAATCCTTTGGTTTCAGTAGATGTTCAGATATCAAGAGTGGGCACTTAGTTATTGTTGCCATTTCTTTTGCTTTTTTCCTCATTTTTTCCCCCCATTGGTTCCTAGCAACTTTCTAAAGTTAATGGAGACATTCACATAACATGAATCTGGACACTGTGAGTTCCTAATTTCAAATTACCTTTATGCCTTCAGTGATGACCAATAGTACCTCTGCATCTTCCTAATTCTATTTAACTCAGAAGATTTTCCAAATGTTTCCCTTTCTCCTCAAACTGTCTCAAGACCACGTCCTCCTACTTCATTGACGCAAACACCACCAACCTTTCCATCTATCATTTTCAATAATCTTTAGTACCATCCAAATTTTATCCTACCTTTTCTTAGTGAAAAAAAAAAATTATTCTTCATTCTCTAAGAATGGAATTGTCATACTTAGAGGTACAACATGGAAGAATAATGGCTGAGAACAGAATTCTGAGGAGATAGTATGGTAGTTGTAGGATAGCTGCAAGGTCACAATACAAGGCAGAAAGAAAAGTTGGGGGATTATTGTACTCTTTCTGGAGTAAAGGAGGCCTGAAGTAATAAAAAGAAGGGAAATTTATTAAATCCACTGAAAGAGAGAATTTATAAGACCTGATCATAAGATTGAATCCAAAGTGTAAAAATATATGTTAGGAATGGCACTGAGTATGAGTTATTTGTGAGGAGAAAATTCTGCTGCCAAACAGCCTTACCAATGGGCCTTTCATAGTGCTGCCCATCCCTGGCTACCAGCTCTGTATGTAATCCCCTGGGCTGCAACCTGCTAGACTCCTCTGTTCATGGAATTTTCCAGGCAAGAATACTGGAGTGGGTTGCCATTTTCTTCTCCTGGGGATCTTCCTGAGCCAGGGATTGAACCCGTGTCCTCTGTGTCTCTTGCATTGGCAGACAGATTCTTTGCCACTGAGCAGTTGCCCCTGCCAACTCTGGTCAATCCATAATCTTTACTCTAAGCAGAACGAAGTGTGCTGTACTCTTCCATGTGTTCAAAAATGTTATTACTTCTGCTTGTAAATCCTCCTTATTTTTCCTTACTCCCACTTGTTCCATAAACTTAATATGTTACTTTCTTGAGAAGATTTATCTGAATCAGTTTTCATATAAATGTTATTAGCCTACTGTTATGTCCTATAACTACCACTACAATAGCCCTTACTACATTAAAATCTAGTCACTGACAGCATTTCTTTACTGCCATTGTAAAAGATACTTTAATTCATTTTGTCAATGTATGCCACACAGTATGTACATAGAAATGACTATGAAATGATTGAATAATCTGGAAACAATGCAATGAATATGTTTGAGAATGACTATATAAGATAACACCATATATTTTTAAACACAAAGGGTCAGAAATAATGTTTGCTAAGAAAGCAACATTTGGAGTTAGAATACATCTATGGATGAGCCAATGGAAGTAGATGTTGAATGTCATGATAGCATGTGGAACATGAATGACTCTTTTTTTTTTTTATTAGTTGGAGGCTAATTACTTCACAACATTTCAGTGGGTTTTGTCATACATTGATGTGAATCAGCCATAGAGTTACACGTATTCCCCATCCCAATCCCCCCTCCCACCTCCCTCTCCACCCGATTCCTCTGGGTCTTCCCAGTGCACCAGGCCTGAGCACTTGTCTCATGCATCCAGCCTGGGCTGGTGATCTGTTTCACCATAGATAATATACATGCTGTTCTCTCGAAGCATACACACTGAGGAAACCAGATCTGAAAGAGACACGTGCACCCCAATGTTCATCGCAGCACTGTTTATAATAGCCAGGACATGGAAGCAACCTAGATGCCCATCAGCAGACGAATGGATAAGGAAGCTGTGGTACATATACACCATGGAATATTATTCAGTCGTTAAAAAGAATTCATTTGAATCAGTTCTAATGAATGACTCTTTTAAAAAGGTAAAAATTTACAAACGGCTCATGCCTTTTCTTTCTCGAATGTTACACAGAAACAAGAAAAGTTAATGTTTATTTTGGAAGGTGGGTCTGATCTCTGAGCATAGAGACTTTTCACATTACGTATAAGAGTTGGATGCTTCATCTATCAATCTGTCCATTCCATAGGTATTTGTCACATGGCTGACTCTGCACTAGGTAATGGAAAAGATATTGAGAAAAAGCACTAGATCCAGTCCTCCTTCTTCAAGCTGCTTTCAGCAAAGTGAATAGTAAGACAGAAATCCAATAGGTGCAAAAACAAATAAAAATATAGACTATGACACATGGATGGACCTAGAGATATTATGCTAAATGAAATAAGTCAGACAAAAAAAAACAAAAACAAAACAAAAAAAAAGAAATGTCAGACAGAAAAAGACAGATATTACATTATTTCACTTATATGTGGAATCTAAAAAATAAATGAACAATCAAAACCAAATATAAACAGTCACAGATACAGAGCACAAATGTGTTTGCCAGAGTGGTGGAAGAGAGGATTGGGGACAGGAGAGCAGCAACAGATGAAGGGGATTAAGAGAAACATACTTCTAGTTACATAAATCAAAGAGATGTAGTATATAGAATAGAGGATACAGTCAAAAAGTAATATTGTAACTACTTTGTATGGTAATAGATGGTTACTGGGTTTAACCGTGGTGATCAATTCATAATGTATATAAATGTTAAATCACTATTTTGCATACACAAAACTAATTTAATGTTGAGAGCCAACTATATTTCAATAAAAATATTAAAGGAGAAATTAACAAATGACTTATACATAAAAGGAAAAAATATAAGCATTATAAAGAAAGTATATAGTACACATATGATATAAGACTATGGAAAAAGATAACAAGGATGGGGACTTTCAATGGACACTGACATTATGTTGATATCTTTTAAAAATTATAACAATCATTTCTTATAAAAACAACAGATAGAACTACAGAGAAGTGAAATAATCTAAAAAAATAGCTTACCATGTTTACAAATTTGCAAATTAGACCATGGCAGCTTGTTATAACAATATTATAGTAAGAGACTTATATCCCTTGATTATTAACTGTTGAGTTACTTAAAAATAATTTATAGTATCCTTGATCAAAAGAGCATAATCCTTAAAAATCAACTCCAGAACCAACTGCTACATAATGATTCAAAACTTAAACATTTTTTGAGCTTTGCTCAAAACACCTTGTGAGATTCTTTCTATACAATGTCTTATAATGATACTTTTTATAAGAAAGTCACATATTTACTTTCTGTATAGAGTTTCATAATAAAGGCAAAAAAGTTCTCTTGAGCTTCTCAAAAACATATAAAATTATGGAATTAATTCATATCAGGGACATTTAAATACAGATTCAATACCTTGTTCTGTGGCACTCATATGTCTCAAAATAATACCAAATGCGTGGTTTGACATTTTACAAACAACCAAAAATTCAATAATAAATTGTAAGAGAAAAAGGAAAACCTCAATAAAATACTTCTTTTGGGGGTTTATTGTCAAAAAGCAATTTTCAAATTTTATTTATAAAATATCACAGTCATTCAATGATGCACCTTTTCACTGTGTATTGGATTTGATAGCATCATGCTCCTGAAAAGAAGCAAAAGGGCAATTCTTGCAGCTGAAGGTGACCTTTATTACATCTTATTCTTAGTGACTTTGCCCAAGATTGTCAGTCCAAAAAGAAAAAATTTAGGAGGTAATACCTGGCAGAATTGTGCTTTTTTCTTTGTTTTCCTGCGCTAAATAATATTGATCTCTAACATTCATCTAATTGATTTTTTAAATGATATGCAAGGAAAAGTAATTCTCAAGTGTTCATTCTGTCATGGCAACTAATCTGTTTTTATTTGTCCTGTATTTTACAGCTTGGAGAAATGCTGTGTCAGTGATAATTTTCATTAACACATTTGGCACATGTCAAATATTCCACATTAATGCCCAGATAAACCTGATAAATGGGAAGGGTTCTACTGAGTGACTTAATAAGAAACAATAATCAATGAGAAAAACAGTATATAAAAATATGTTCACTTTTGTAAAACGAGTTTCTCCTAAATAGAAAATACAAGTGTAAACTTTTCTTATAAGATCAACTTACCCAGTAAATACTTAATTTTGATTCTTTGGATTTATTTATATCAGTAACTTTACTGTGTTTTAAAATTTGATTATAAATTCTTGGCCTGTGAAATAGATATAATGCTCCTACTGGGTAAGTGTAATAGAAGTTCTTGTATAATCTAGAAGTAAATGTCAGGAAGGAGATATCAGAGAAGAGGCAGTCTAAGGGTCATACTAAAAATATCCAGAGTCAGTTTTAGATGTGTGAAGAATCTTTACATAGATCATTACTTATTTTAAAAATAAATGTTTTACGAGGATCAGTGGGGCACTGGAGATTAAGTGGAGTACTCCAAGTGCAATGAATCATTTTAGCAAAAATTTCTTGAGATCTCTATCAATTGCAATGTGGATATCTTAAATCACAGTCTTTACAATTGAACAAGAAAGTATAGGAAAAGTAAAAATGGAAAAATGAAAGATGAAAAGATTTTACATATTAAGTGATATGAACTCAGGGTCATTCCAAATCCTTACCATAATTGTTTTAAAGATTTGCTGTCTGCCTTATGGACTTGACTGACATCCACACACCTAAGTGTGTTCTTCACTCAAAAAATGCATGATGAACCATGAATCTCAGTCAATATAGTTGTGTCAGTTCATTTTTTGCTATACTCATTTCTCCAAACATAGATCAATAATTAATAAAATGTGAAAAAAGTATATTTACTTAAATTTAAAACATTATCAAAGTGGACCAGAGACACAAAAACAAAGCAAACCAAAATTACGTATCTTAATGGATTCAAGCCCTGAATGAGGTTAATGCATCACATAACGGAAATAAAACTTTTGCCACTTCAAACAAGGTAAGCAATGGATTTTCATAATTCTAGTAAAGAAAGGAATTTGTGGGGAAAAACAAAAACAAAAAAGCCTAGCTGCTGGATTTTAGCCAGGGTAATTCCTGCAAAATTGGGAAATTATACAGGTGCAATTTGGGGAAATAAAATAAGAAACTAAAAAAAATTTTCACATGCTTTGTGATATCAAACATAGAATCATATCACAATAGTTTGAAAACACATCGATATGTTACAGTTCTGTTCTGGAGGTCTAGAGGCCTAATGGAAATAATTGTGTAAATGTTAGAATGATTTTTCAGAAGAGTGAAAAAACAGAGAAACAGAGAAAGAGACTGAAATTCTGAATTAAAAGACAAACAGTGAAGAAAACTGCTAGCAAGAACTAACATAGTTATGGAAATATAAATTAAAGTTCAAAAGACAACATGATAACTTATTAAGATTATAAAGCTTACATTTCAAAGCCAAGATCAAGATCATATGTAGTTCATTATTTAAAGCCATTGATAAAAATCACAAAGCTTGTGAATAATATAAATTTTCAAATGACATTTTTAGTACTTATCACAGCTATTTAGAATATGTGACAGAAAGTATTGTTGTTGTTGCTTAGTAGCTCAGTCATGTCCAGCTCTTTGTGACCCCATGGACTGTAGCATGCCAGGCTTCCCTGTCCTTCACCATCTCCAAAGTTTGCTCAAACTCATGTCCATTGAGTCGGTGATGCCACCCAACTATCTCATCCTCTGTCATCCCCTCACCTCCTGCCTTTAATCTTTCCTAGCATCAGGGTCTTTTTTAATGATTCGGGACTTTGCATCAGGGGGCCAAAGTATTGGCACTTCAGCTTCAGCATCAATCCTTCTAATAAATATTCAGGGTTGATTTCTTTTATGATAACTGGTTTGATCTCCTTGCATTCCAAGGAGTCTTCTCCAATATCACAGTTCAAAAGCATCCATTTTCAGTGCTCAGCCTTTTTTACAGTTCAACTCTCACATCCATACATGACTACTGGAAAAACCAGCTTTTAATATCTGGGCCTTTGTTGGCAAAGTGATGTCTCTGATTTTTAATATGCTGTCTAGGTTTGTCATAGCCTTTCTTCCAAGGAGCACGCATCTTTTAATTTCAAGGCTGAATTAATCAATAATAAATCTTCAGGTGAATGTAAAATCTATATGTAAGAAATTTTTAAATAAATTTAAAATTTTTTTAAGTATTTAAAAGAGAAGAAGATACCCAGAAAGAGCCCAGGAAACTACTTTGGTTGAAGCGATGACCTAGGAGACAAGGTAGACAAAGACAAATACACTTCACAGGGCAGATAATGAGAGAGAAATGAGCTATACAGGGATAGATTTCAATAAATCTGTAGAAGGTATCCTTGAGTTTTGTGCTAAGTAGTGATCACTGAATGCTTATGAGGTTGTAGAAATAACACCGCAAAATGATTAGATGTTACAATTCTCAGGATTAACATAAAACCAGGGAAAGTGCCTATTCCCTACAAAGAAAAGAGGGAGAGAGATGAAGACAGAGACAAAGACAGAAAGGTGAAAGAGACAAAGACACAGAGAACGAGAGAGAGAAACCTTGTTCACAGGACATCAAGATCACTCAAAATGGTTTTGTCACAATTCAGTTCAGTTTCTCAGTCGTGTCCAACTTTTTGGGACCCCGTAAACCACAGCACACCAGGCCTCCCTGTCCATCACCAAGTCCCGGGTCCACCCAAACCCAGTTTTGTCTCATTTCGGTTCAGTTAAGTCACTCAGTCGTGTCCGACTCTTTGCAACCCCATGAATCGCTGCACGCCAGGCCTCCCTGTCCATCACAAACTCCTGGAGTTTACTCAAACGCATGCCCGTCGAGTTAGTGATGCCATCCAGCCATCTCATCCTCTGCCGTCCACTTCTCCTCCTGCCCCCAATCCCTCCCAGCATCAGGGTCTTTTCCAATGAGTCAACTCTTCTCATGAGATGGACAAAATATTGGAGTTTCAGCTTCAGCATCAGTCCTTCAAATGAACACCCAGGACTGATCTCCTTCAGGATGGACTGGGTGGATCTCCTTATAGTCCAAGGGACTCTCAAGAGTCTTCTCCAACACCACAGTTCAAAAACATCAATTTTTCGTGCTCAGCTTTTTTCACAGTCCAACTCTCACATCCATGCATGACCAGTGGAAAAACCACAGCCTTGACCAGACAGACCTTTGTTGGCAAAGTAATGTCTCTGCTTTGTAAGATGCTATCTATGTTGGTCATAACTTTCCTTCCAAGGAGTAAGCATCTTTTAATTTCATGGCTGCAGTCACCATCTGCAGTGATTTTGGAGTCCCCAAAAATTAAGTCTGACACTGTTTCCACTGTGTCCCCATCTATTTCCCATGAGGTGATGGGACCAGATGCCATGATCTTAGTTTTCTGAATGTTGAGCTTTAAGCTAACTTTTTCACTCTTCTCTTTCACTTTCATCAAGAGGTTTTTTAGTTCCTCTTCACTTTCTGCCATAACGGTGGTGTCATCTGCATATCTGAGGTTATTGATATTTCTCCCGGCAATCTTAATTCCAGTTTGTGCTTCTTCCAGCCCAGCGTTTCTCATGATGTACTCTGCATATAAGTTAAATAAGCAGGGTGACAATACACAGCCTTGACGTACTCCTTTTCCTATCTGGAACCAGTCTGTTGTTCCGCGTCCAGTTCTAACTGTTGCTTCCTGACCTGCATACAGATTTCTCAAGAGGCAGGTCAGGTGGTCTGGTATTCCCATCTCCTTCAAAATTTTCCACACTTTATTGTGATCCACACAGTCAAAGGCTTTGGCGTAATCAATAAAGCAGAAATAGATGTTTTTCTGGAACTCTCTTGCTTTTTCGATGATCCAGCCGATGTTGGCATTTGATCTCTGGTTCCTCTGCCTTTTCTTAATCCAGCTTGAACATCTGGAAGTTCTCGGTTAACCTATTGCTGAAGCGTGACTTGGAGAATTTTGAGCATTACTTTACTAGCGTGTGAGATGAGTGCAATTGTGCGGTACTTTGAGCATTCTTTGGGATTGCCTTTCTTAGAGATTGGAATGAAAACGGGCCTTTTCTAGTCCTGTGGCCACTGCTGAGTTTTCCAAATTTGCTGGCATATTGAGTGCAGCACTTTCACAGCATCATCTTTCAGGGTTTGAAATAGTTCAACTGGAATTCCATCACATCCACTAGCT